>NC_085138.1:30765614-31365614 GCF_035046485.1 Aedes albopictus | reverse complement strand
CTGGCTCTATAAATAAAAGAGTAAAAATGTGTTCTTTTTTTTAATCCTCTTTGTACAAAATTTTCGAATTGCAGTTTTCAGGATTCACAATATCTCCGCAAATACTGAACCGATTTTGATGAAAATTTTATGGTATGAGCTACATATAATGTACCATTACTGGTCCAAAAATCAGCTGTTTTGGTGCACGCAGTCTCAAGTTATGAAACAAATTGTGTAACCAAATTTTGACCGTATCACCCTTTATGCTCTGAAATCTCTCCTAGCATTCATTCTGACATTTTCCCATAAGTTCCTTCTGGGACTCGCTCAAAAATTACCCAGGATTCCGTCAGGAGTTTCCGCTGGAATTCTTCAGAGTTTCTTCTAGCATTTTTCCAGCAAATCTTTTTGGTACTCATCCCAAAATTTCTCCATTAGTTCTTTGTAAGATTCCTGCAAGAGTACTTTTTGGTATTTGTGCAGCAGGAGTTCTTATGAAACTTGCACTTTGAATACTTCTTAGAGATTTCGTTGGACTGTATCTTTATTCGTCTTTGCAATTTCTTCAGGACTTTTTAATGTGTTTCCTCCATGGTTTCTTTCTAGGAACCCTCCAGGAGTTTATTCTAAGAATCCTTCAGGAATTGCTTCTGTCAGTCCTTCTTTCAGTGCGCTTGATGTTCCTTGCAGAAATCTTCCGGGAGATATTTCTGAAAAACTTTCTTGTGGAAATCCTGCAAGAGTTTCTGGAGAAAATCCTTGTTTGAATTTAGATTCCACACTAAACCCATGATATCTGAAGGTACTGATTTTTGGCAGAATAAACTCTTAAATCCCCTAAATGAATTTCTAAAGTATTTTTTTATCTATATTAATGAGATTTTTAGCGCTAGGCTAGTTAATCTCGGGATCCACACTTTACTTCCCTTCCGAAGCAAGAACTCACATTTTACGGGTTTGTCGGGTGTGGGATTCGATCCCAGGTCCTCGGCGTGATAGTCAAATGTTCTAACCATCACACCAGGTTGGCTCTACAATTTCTAAAGTATTAAAAAAAAAGACACTACACCGTCTTCAGCCAGAGGCTTGCGGGAGCAATTATCAGAAGAAACCGGAAAATAGAAGAATGCGCAGAAGGAATACAAGGAGGAATCCTTAGCAGGATTTACGGAAGGAATCCTGGATTGCTTTTTAAGATTGATCGAAAAATGACATTCCTGGATGGAAATCCCGAAAAAAAAATTCCGTAGCAATCTTCAGAAGGAAATTCCTGGAGCTCTACATTTGAACAAAACAATTCGTTGAATTTTGTACAAATGAGGTGTAAAGTTATGCGTGAGAGAAAGCTTGAAATATGCACTATTTAGGGGAGACTGGGGAGACTTGATCCCTTTTTCTTAATTTACCTGAAACTTTAAGAAAAAACACAAAACTAGATCCGATTTCCGTACAAAATGGCAGGTAAACATCTATTGCAAGTTAATACACAACAGAAGGCCTTTAAATTATTGTTAAAGTTTTCAAACTGTGTTTTTATGGAGGCATGCCTTATGATGTATTTTTCAAAAATGGGTGACACTTGATCCCCCTTTGAGAACTTGGTTTATTTAAAGGGAAAATAATCCCAGAGTCTTCCTATTCATTTTCTTTTCGAGTTTTCTTGTATTTTCGATAAATATGGAGTGTTTGAAATTGTAAAATTTCCTTTATTTTTTAAGGATATGCCGTATTTTCAAAATGGGGAGACTTGATCCCCCTTTTCTTGGTTTGTACTAAAGTTATAATTATCTGACACATTACTTACCTTACCGGTCAGGCTAAGGCCGGGGTGGCCTCTGCTGTACATAGTAGCCGCCTCCATTCCACTCGGTCCATGGCTGTTTGTCTCCAGTTCCGTACTCTGCGTAGGGTCCGCAGATCGTCCTCTACTTGGTCGACCCACCTAGCTCGCTGCGCTCCACGTCTTCTTGTACCGGTCGGATGACTCTCGAGAACCATTTTAGTCGGGTTGCTATCCGACATCCTGATGACGTGACCCGCCCACCGTAGCCTCCCGATTTTCGCGGTATGGACGATGGTTGGTTCTCCCAGCAGCTGATGCAGCTCGTGGTTCATTCGCCTTCTCCAAGTCCCGTCTTCCATCTGCACTCCGCCGTAGATGGTACGCAACACCTTCCGTTCGAAAACTCCAAGGGCGCGTTGGTCCTCTGCACGTAGGGTCCATGTTTCGTGCCCATAGAGGACGACCGGTCTAATCAACGTTTTGTAGATGGTTAACTTCGTGTTACGGCGAACTTTATTCGATCGTAGAGTTCTGCGGAGTCCAAAGTAGGCACGATTTCCTGCCACAATGCGCCTCTGAATTTCTCTGCTGGTGTCGTTGTCGTCGGTCACCAGTGAGCCCAAGTACACGAATTCTTCAACCGCCTCGATTTCATCACCGTCGATATGAATTCGGGGTGGCGGGCGCGGTGATTCCTCCCTGGAGCCCTTTGCCATCATGTACTTTGTCTTCGACACATTAATGACTAATCCGATTCGCCTGGCTTCACTCTTTAGTCGGATGTACGTTTCCGCCATCGTCTCAAATTTACGAGCAATAATATCAACATCATCGGCGAAACCAAGCAGCTGAACGGATTTCGTGAAAATCGTCCCACTCGTGTTTATCCCCGCTCTTCGTATTACACCCTCCAAAGCAATGTTGAACAGCAAGCACGAAAGACCATCACCTTGCCGTAACCCTCTGCGAGATTCGAAGGGACTCGAGAGTGTCCCTGATACTCGAACTACGCACATCACTCGATCCATCGTCGCCTTGATCAACCGTATCAGTTTATCCGGGAATCCGTATTCGTGCATAATCTGCCATAGCTGTTCTCGATCGATTCTATCATACGCCGATTTGAAATCGATGAACAAGTGATGTGTGGGCACGTTGTATTCGCGGCATTTCTGCAACACCTGGCGGATGGCGAACATCTGGTCCGTTGTAGCGCGTTCACCCATAAATCCAGCCTGATATTGCCCCACGAACTCTCTTGCAATCGGTGATAGACGGCGGCATAAAATTTGAGAGAGTATCTTGTAGGCAGCGCTCAGTAGTGTGATCGCGCGGTAGTTCCCGCAATCCAACTTGTCGCCCTTTTTGTAGATGGGACAAACGATACCTTCCATCCATTCCTCCGGTAATACTTCCTCCTCCCAAATCTTGGTAATGACCCAGTGTAGTGCTCTCACCAGTGCTTCTCCACCGTATTTTAGAAGCTCGCTTGGTAGTTGATCTGCTCCAGCGGCTTTGTTGTTTTTCAACCGGCCAACCTCCTCCTCAATCTCTTGAAGGTCAGGGGCCGGAAGTCTTTCGTCCTGTGCACATACTCCTAGATCTGTTACCACGCCACCTTCGGTACTTGCAACGTCGCCATTGAGGTGCTCATCGTAATGCTGCCGCCACCTCTCGACCACCTCACGCTCGCTCGTGAGAATATTCCCGTGATTATCTCGGCACATGTCGGCTTGTGGCACAAAGCCTCTGCGCGAGCGGTTCAGCTTCTCGTAGAACTTTCGTGTGTCCTTAGCGCGGTACAGCTCTTCCATCGCTTCGCAATCTCGTTCTTCCTGCTGGCGCTTCTTCATCCGGAAGACTGAGTTCTGCCTGTTCCGCGCCTGTTTGTAACGTGCCTCATTCGCTCTCGTACGGTGTTGCAGCATTCTCGCCCATGCTGCATTCTTCTCGTTTTTCAACTGTTCACATTCACCGTCGTACCAGTCGTTTCTATGATTCGGAGTCGCGAAGCCTAGTGCTGTAGCCGAGGTACTACCTATGGCGGATCGGATGTCCCTCCAGCCATCTTCAAGTGTAGCTGCGCCAAGCTGCTCTTCCGTTGGTAGGGCCACTGCTAACTGCTGCGCGTAGTCTTGAGCCACTTCTACGTTACGCGGCTGCTCGATGTTGAGCCGCGGCGTTCGATTTTGGCGCGTGGTGATAACTGTCGAAAGTTTTGAGCGCATGCATACAGCGACTAAGTAGTGATCCGAATCTATATTCGCACTGCGGTATGTGCGGACGTTGGTTATATCTGAGAAGAATTTACCGTCGATTAGAACGTGGTCGATTTGGTTTTCTGTTTGATGGTCGGGTGATCTCCAGGTGGCTTTGTGGATATCTTTGCGGGGGAAGAAGGTGCTTCGGACTACCATTCCACGGGAGGCTGCAAAGTTTACGCATCGCTGGCCGTTATCATTCGATACGGCGTGCAGGCTGTTTCGCCCGATTACCGGTCTGTACATTTCCTCCCTTCCTACCTGCGCGTTCATGTCGCCGACAACGATTTTCACGTCACGCGGCGAGCAACCGCTTCTTTCTCGTCATCGGGTCTCCCTTCGTGTGGGCAGTGGACGTTGATGATGCTGTAGTTGAAGAAACGGCCCTTCACTCTCAACATGCACATCCTTGCGTTGATCGGCTGCCACCCGATCACACGTTGTCGCATCTTGCCCAACACTATAAATCCTGTTCCCAGTTCATTGGTGGTGCCACAGCTTTGGTAGAAGGTAGCCGCTCGATGCCCGCTTTTCCACACTTTCTGTCCAGTCCAACAAAGTTCCTGCAACGCCACGATGTCGAAGTTGCGGGGATGTAGTTCGTCGTAGATTATCCTGTCACATCCTGCGAAACCTAGTGACTTGCAATTCCATGTTCCAAGTTTCCAATCGTAGTCCTTATTTCGTCGCGCGGGTCTTTGCCGATTGTATCGAGTCGTATTTTCTCCTATGTTATTCGCAATGGGGATTTTTACGGGTGGCTCATTGGGCCTACGCCAACACTCCTGTCTCGCCGGAGGGCCATCGTGCCAGTTCTGTTTAACGTCCCAACCAACACTGGGACGACCACGCTGATGGGGCTACCACCTTGGATCTAGCTGGGCGTGGTGCAGCGTTTCTTACTCAGCCGCTGGATGCCAGAACAGACGCTGTTTGAGCCGCACCTCCTTGGTGAACAGACACTCGGATCGTACCTCCTCAATCTAGCTGAAGTCAGAAGGACAACAGTGCCCAGGCTGCACTACCAGCTAAGCACACAACTCTTAGCTGGCGGTCTTTGTCATCGCTTGACCCGTGGAAGCATGAGGTAGGAACTTGTGAGGACCAGAGCAATATTGGACGCTCTCCTTATCGACTCACCGTTTTGCACCGTTTTTGCATTATCTGACACATTTTATCGTTGAAAAGACTAGAATTCCAAGTAAATAGAGGCTTCCGAATAGAGTTTTATTTTTCACATGTATAATGCGTGTGTAATCCTCGAGGGATCAAGTCTCCCCATGTCACTGTTGTGTATACAAAACTGAAATTATTAAAATATGTTAACAACAGCTTTGTTTGGATAAATTAGTTTGAAAGTATTTTATTTTAACTATGTGCTGTAAAATTTTGACACGATTTGGTACAATTTTCACAAAGTTATTGATATTTTTCGGAATCGCCTAAAAGATTTCTGAAGGACTGAAAACAAACCATCAGTCGTTAAAAAATAATGCAATGTACAATTGAAATCACTTGTAGCCAAAACAAAGTCATTTGTCCAAGAGTAGTTTTGGAAAAAATATGCTAGAAGAAAAATGTTTTTGATTCCGAGCAAATATGGGGGGAACAAGTCTCCCCAGGGATCAAGTCTCCTCAGTCTCCCCTACAGCTAAACGGAACATACATGTACCATCAAATTAAGTTGTTTCTTAAGGACAAACGTCTTGAAATCCCACTTCAGCAGTGCATCAGAACTTCAGATGCACAAATCTCAAGAAGCAAGCTTCAAACAACAGTGCATATTATTATTCTGTTCTTCCTCACTTGGTATAAGCTTAAATAAGAAGCTCAGGTGCGCTGGTGTTGTTTACGAAGAGATTTATGCTTTCGAAATCGTGAGTAGGTGCCAAAGTCGGCCAATTTGGGATTCTAACAAGTCTCTCCTTAATCGGACTGGATTCGGACAATCCAAAAATTACCATCTCAGGTTTATATTTTTAATGTATGGTAATTACGGAACTAAGGTCGAGACTTATTCCAAAATATGTAAGCGGTATTAACACATCCTATTCAAAAACATTTCAATAGTTGTAAGTGAAATAATAAAAAAAAACCTTAAAGTCTCTACGCACGTCATACTAACATTCCTTCCCTTCCTCGATGACCATAAGGACGTGACCGGCGCCTTTATTGACTCGATGAAGTTTAGAATTCTCGAAAATGCTCATTGAGAGCGGTAGCTAATCCCAAGCCCCGTTTGTTGTCCTTCCTTATGCAATTTTGATGGTTGCTCATGCTCAATTAAAAACAAAAACCTAAAGCTTGTTAAAAGTTTTTTTTTATTTTAAAGCTGATTCGCCAATGAGTTTACAAGCTGCTTTGAACATATGCGGATATTTTACATTTCCCTTCATTTCCCTACTCCAAAACGAAACGAGATGACGCACATGTCACAAAAGTTCAGCTTATTGGACGCAGTTGCTTAACTTTCCCAAGAGGGATAAAATGACGCAAAAGGATGGTTCTGTGCGCAATTCTGAACTGACATCCCGTTGCGACATTCTATGTAAAGGAAATGGATTCAATGCTCTTTATTAGCTGATAAGGATTGTAGGAGTCTAAATAAAGAGAGTGGCGTTGTTTACTTCTTGAGTTAGCCACGCTACACGTACACATAAATTCAGTGTTGGTAAACACTCACATGGATCTGATATCGAAGATATGGTTGTACCCCCATGCACAATGCACATACTCCAACCTTGATTCCAAACATTGAAAAAGGTTTATGTAGCACTAAATATGAATTTAAAAAATCCATTTGTTCGTAATAAACACCCAACTGGAGCTGTGCCTGAATTTCAGCTGCTTAGTGCTTTGGAAAAACTCTTACATTTCTGCAGAGTATTTTGTCACGTGTCAGACCATGCCACAGAATTTCATTTTAGATATGTTCAACCAAAAAAAAATCCTAGACCATACAGAGACGCAAACCCACGCCAGAAAATTAGTATCGTAGGCATTATGCCATTCTGATGAATGTTTGTCCAACTCCAAGCTTGTCATATAAGTTAGATCATCTGCACGGGGTTTATCGGGAAAAATGACGTGACATCATACATACCAAGCAGATAAGTCAGTAAAGTACATACCTAACTGTGTGTCCCACAGCTGTTTTTCAATGTGTTTCCTCCAGAACCGGTACTAGGTATATTGCGCCGCTCAGTTATCAGCGTTGTGTGGATGATTGGTTGACTCTCGCCGTTTCCAGCTCGCAACGCAGTTATCGTGGGTGACGAACCGGGTTAAGTTGTGTTTTCCGGTGTTTGTTGTGTCCAGTACCTACTTTACTGTTTACATTGTGCGCAACGGTTAAAAGTGGTGAAATTGTTCGAAAAAAAAAATAACCATGACGGCTCAGGCCAATTCCGCTGAACCTCAAACGAGCCGAACGGTCATGATCGAGACCAATCCTGCCGTTAAAATAAGCTGTGAGTGTGTGATTTTTTGGTATATCATATTTCGATTGAGATCTGAGAGAGGCTGTGTTTGGTTTGATCTGCGGGTCATGCTTAACGAATTATTTCAATCGAGCAGAGAGAAAAAACACCAATTTGAAACATTAGTCCAATAAGCGGTGGAAGTGTTTACAGCCGAAGCAAGTCAAAGTATCAGATGCAACGTGAGGGAAAAATTCGATGCTAATCAGTTATTTACTGCCGACCATTCAATCAACCTTCCAGACAGAGAATGCGCATATTGGTTGATAAACCGGTTATCTGAAGCCATTCGAGCACATCACTTGCAGTTGGGCAACAATAAACTTATCTCGATTGGGATATTATGGAATAATATTGGCTCTGTGTGGCGTAGGGCAATTTGTTCATACTTTGTGCTAACATTTCTAGCTAAGAAAGCTTGCACCATTGAACCCATATAGCCACAGCCGTATGGACATGGGCATTCAGCATGGCCATGCTGAGGGTGACGGGTTCGATGCCCGGTCGGTTCAGAAGCTTCTCGTAAAGGTAATTCCTTGGGAATAGAATATCTTTGTGCCTGCCACACGATGTACACATGCAAAATGGTCATTGACAGAGGAAGCTCTCTGTCGATTACTGTGGAAGTGCAAATGGAACATTAAAGCTGAGAAACAGATGACCAATGACTAATAGACGTTTAGAACATCTTGAACATGTCTTTTCAAGTGAAAAGCGTTGCAGTTTTACTACTTGCTTACTTCTCACTTATTTACTTATTACTTACTGTAGCAGGCTGTGATTTATGTTGTTTGTAAGCTATGACAGAATAGGAGATAAGTCACTGAAACTGCACGTCTTTCCATAAAACTCTCTACATTTTAAGTCTCAATTGAGAATGGCAAATGTGCCAGAACTGAAAAAGCACTTTTTCTCAAAATGATCCACTAATCGAAGAAGATAAGAATGTCCGAATGTTTATTTAGTCAATTATGACAATCGGACACGTTGGTTTTGTTCACTTTTTCGTCATTCTGGAGAAAAGTGCTTTTTCAGTTTTGCATAATATAAGATTCTCATTTGAGCCTAAAGAAGTTAATTTACCAGCTTCATTCATCCAAATTGTTTCAAATTTTATGTAATCCGCCAAGAAAATAGTAACTAACAAAGAAAACCTGTGCGCGATCCGGATGTCGAACATTGCTCTCAAACAAATCATCATTTGAGAAGAGTTACTTAACCAAGAAGTCTTGAAAGAAGTTAATCGCAAAGTGCAGTTTGAATTGGGAGAGGATGGTTGAAGCAACGCGATAATTAAAAATAAAATAACTTGTTGAAGGCAAAAGTTAAAGTTCACAAAGAAACTTTAGAAAAGGCGTCTCCGAGAGGTGGTAATGTATACAAAATGCTAGCTGTAATCGCCAATGGGGAATCAGAGAGTACTTTTGTGGAAGAGACAGTATTGCCACGGAGTAGAAACTGACTTTAGATGGTGAATCACATCGAGGACGATATCTTACGTCAAGATGGTCGTGCTAAAGGCATAAAGATTACAATGCAGGCTAGTAACCTATGTAAACAGCAGTTTTTAATTGTTAACATATAACGTTGTTCTTATCGTTCTTTTACGTTGATCAAATTGGTATGGAGTACTAGATCATTGTGTTCACGCCTTTGAACGATTTGAATTACGTCATCAAAAAACTACCAGATTTTCGAAATGTATCACCTTCTAAATATTGTACACCGTGGTTGAGCTTGTAGCAGGCTGTGATTTATGTAGTTTGTAAATCATGATAGAATAAAAGATATAAATGATTGAAATTTTTGTAAAAATGTCAAATTTCGTCGTGACGAAGAGGGAATTGATAGTTCATCATCTCCATGCGAGGCCAGCGATTGTACCTACAAACGACGGCTGTCAACGAAGCGCGGCAAGGATAAAAAGAAAATTTGTTGTAACCTGGCATCACAGAATGTCTGTGATACCGTTTCGTTTAATATTCCAATTATGAAACAAAGTTATTGGCCCCGTAAAGCCTAATCGCGCATGGGCCTACCAAATAAATGAACTAATAAAAAAAAAATGCTTGATAAGAAATCTCTGAAGAAAATCAAAAGCAACATAAAAGGACTACATACACTGTGGTGCATAATTGATCGGACAAACGCCGATTTTCATACAAAATGGCCAAGTTTGAGATGCTATAACTATGGTTTGCTTTAGTGGAATGTGCTCAATTTTTGACACGGAACTACGAATATGCTGAATTTTGTGTATACAAAGTATAAAATGTTTTCGTTCACAGCGGTACCCCTTTGATTTACACGCGTGCCGCTGTCCGATCACTTTTGCAATATTTTCAACGCCTTGTCACGCGCAGACCTGTGAACGAAAACATTTTATACTTTGTATACACAAAATTCAGCATATTTGTAGTTCCGTGTCAAAAATTGAGCTCATTCCACCAAAGCAAACCATAGTTACAGCCAGGCCCGGATTTAAGGGGGGGCAAAGGGGGCAAGTGCCCCGGGCCCCCCGATGAAAGGGGCCCCCCAAGAATCCGAAATACAATTTAAATTTTTCAACGAAACGATATAAAATTTACGTGAATGAGCGTTCATAATTTAAACAGGGCCCCTATAGCTACAGCTGTTAAGGTGTGTATATTCAGCATGCCCATACTAAGGGTGACGCGTTCAATTCCCGGTCGTTCCAAAAACTTTTCGTAAAAGAAAATCCTTGACTTCCTTAGGAAAAGAGTGTCTTCGTGCCTGCCACACAATATACACATACGAAATGGTCATTGACAAAGGAAACTCTTTGTTAATAAAAGTTCCACAGTTACTGTGGAAGTGCTCATGAAACACTAAGGTGAGAAGCAGTGTCTCAGTGAGGACGTCACACTAAAAAAAAAGAACTTTCTTCCTAAAGGAAACTAAATTATTTTTGGCCATTTATCTGGATTTTCTCTTATGAATAATTCGAAGTCAAAAGTTTTATAATTTTTGGTGCAGTATTTAAAAATACGCGATTTTCTCTAAAAACCCTTGAAAGTTCTTATCGATTGGAAACACTTTTCCGTGACTTCAAGTTGCTACAAAAAGTGTCTCTAAGCAGAGTGTATGAAAGATTAAGATTTTGAGAGTATCTTTAACCCTAAAAGGGATACCTGGGGTCCATTGGACCCCAGGCGCCTTTCAGAGCTCGTCTTTGATGGAACACACTCAGCGAGGTGACGAAACTGAGGCCATGAAGGTATCCCTTCTAGGGTTAAGAGTAATTGTACATCAATATAAATTTCAATACATAGTTTCACAAATTTATCTATTATTTCACAATGATTATACATAAATCTGTTGATTATGATTATATTTTGAAAACAAAAGCCTTATACTTATATGCATCAGTTCGTTGCTATCATGAAAAAGAGAAGATGATGAATTCTGGAGATGTTTGGGAGTTAGGGCTAGTTTTGAAAACCGAGTGTCCTGGAAACTGTAACTTTTCATATCTTTATGTTTGGTTTAACTGAATATATTAAGATTTATTGCTATAGTTGCTCCCAAGAGACTAATCTTTGTAAAATCTGAATCTTGAAATACTCGTTGATCTCGTGCAATCTCAAATAATATTGCTGCATGTTGTAGTAGATTTTTATCTGAACGCTAAGTTCTTAAACTTGTATACATGTTTTCAATTCGAATTGAAGTTTAAAATATACATATGTACTATCTGAACAAGATGTCATTTATGCTAGTATTTTGACATTGGAGCCAAGTATCTGATTAAATGTTCGAATAATTTTCTATTTGTCTGAATTTTGGAGAAGTTCTGAAATCAGAAGTTTTCAATATTGGGCCTAAAATAATACATAAGATTAAGGACAAACGTCTTGAAATCCCGCTTCTACAGTGCATCAGAACTTCAGACGCACAAATCTCAAGAAGCAAGCTTCAAACAACAGTGCATTTGATTATTCTGTTCTTGCTCACTTATAATAAGCTTAAAATAAGAAGCTCAGGTACGCTGGTTTTGTTTACGAAGAGATTTGTGCTCCCGAAATCGTGAGTAGGTGCCAAAGTCAGCCATTGTGGCGGCCATTTTGGGATTCTAACAAGTCTGTCCTTAAGAAAAAACGTAATTGTATGGTTCAATTTTTCGAAATTTTGATTCTGGGGGCCCACTTTATAGGGTTTGCCCCGGGCCCCCCGAGGCCTAAATCCGGCACTGTGTTACAGCACCTCAAACTTGGTCATTTTGTATGAAAATCGGCGTTTGTCCGATCAATTATGCACCACAGTGTACCTCAGTCAATTGCCAAAAACTTTCCGATGGAATTTTTCAACGAACTGGGGTGGAAGGGTGGAGAAGCTGTCAATAATTGTTAAAAAAAATATGGCGTCATTTATAGACGGCATCTTTCCGCCAAAACATCATGAAGGAATCTTACCTCCCTTATGGATCCTTAGGATAAGTGGATTCCAGATGGAATCCGTGAGAGAATTCTTAAGGTTTCTTAAGAAATTCGTTATGAAATTCATGAAAAAATCTATTAGAGAATACCGATAAAATTTTACATGGAATTCCTGAAGAAGATGCTTGACCGATTCCTCAAAAGTATTTCTCGAGAAATTCCTAAAGGGATTGAACAGGCAACAAATGTAAATATAGCTCAGAAAATTTCTTAAGATAGCTCTCTGGGATTTCGTAAATGGATATCAAAGAATCAGGATCAGAAAGTTATTGAAGAAATTCCTAAAGGTATTTCATAGGGAATTCCTAATGAAATTTACCAAAAAATTCTCAAATGAGTTCAAAAAAAATGTCTGGATTCTTAGTATTCCCCAAAAGACTCCTACAGAAATGCATTTGGACAGTAATCGCTAACCAAAGAAATCGCTAAAGAAATCCAGAAAAGAATTATTCAAAGAATCCATGTTGAAATCTCTTGAAGGAATTCATCAGGAAAACTTTTTAGAAATCCTTCAGAAAGTCCGTGGAGGGATATTTCCGGGTGTTTCTAAAGAAAATCCCTGGAGGCGAATTTCTAAATTGCCAAAGTTATCCTTGAAGAAATCCATGTAGGAATCCCACGCGACATCTCTTGTAATAGGTATGCTAGAATGAGTACTTCAGTGCATTCAGACAATCTTTATAAAAATCCCTTAGACAATCCCTGAATCCTTTAGGCAATCCCTCCAAGAATCCTTCAGGGAGTATTCACAAGAACTCTTCAGGGAATCTGTCTGAGAAATTCTGTTGAAATACCTTCAAGCACCCCTGTAGAAATCTCTCAGAGAATCCCCGTAAGGTTCCCACAGGAAACCTCTTTAGAATTAAAAAAAAAACTGTCTTTTTTTACCTCCTGTAGAAATCCATTAAGGAAACTCTCAGAAAATTCCTGTAGAAAATTGACAGGATTTCCCACTGAGATTTTTTCAGGGAATTCCTGTAGCAATCCCTCGGGGAGTCCCTGTAAAAAATTTTCAGTGAATCCTTTTAGAAATTCCTCAGGAATTACAGTATTAATCTGTCAGAGAATCTCTGAAGCAATCCCTCAAGGAACTCCATTAGGATTTTTTCAGGCAATCCCTTTAGGACTCGCTGATGGAATCCCTTAGGAAGATTTCTAAATATCATTTAGAAAATAACTATAGAAATCTCTCAGAGAATCCCTGTAATAATCCCTCATGGAATCCCTCAGATCCCTTAAAGAATCCCTGCAAGAATTATTCAGAAAATTCCTGTAGGAATCCTCCAAAAAGTCCCTATAGAAACCCTTTACGGAATCTGTAGTGGAGTACACCATAAGTAGATGGCAGTAGACTATATTGCACTGGTAGCTTCGCTGGTGACTTCGCTCTCTCTCTCTGGGAGCGAAGCTTGTCAGAAACCCTGTACAAATCTCTTAAGAAATCCCTGTAGGATTTTTTTTGAGAATATGTAAACATTCTGCAAGAAATCCCTTAATCCCACTGGGAAATTTTCAGGTTATATTTGTGGGAACTCCTAAGCAGATCTCTAGCAATCCCTCACTACCGTAATTCTGCAAAGTGACGTAAGCGCCATCCAAAATTTCGATATTTTTTGGTATACAGGTCGGACTCGATTATCCGGAGACTCGATTATCCGGAGACTCGATTATCCGGGATTCGATTATCCGGAATTTTAGACTCGATTATCCGGAGTATTTTTTATTGGGATTTTTTTAATATTTTAGTGCAGAAATTCAAAATTGTTTAATATTATAATACTGTGCTGATCCGATTTTGGAAGGCCTCGATTGCGATTTCTCCAGATATTGTCGGTTTTCTGATCCGGTTGTGCTAGTTTTTTTACAAGAAAAATGTTTTACATTCAGCATACCATTTTACAATCAATGTTAACATAAGTTGATATATTTTGGAATCATATACAAATTACGTAACAAACAAATCTCCCATTGCTTTTGAACAGAGCCAAACAATTTAAAAATTCTTTTGAGCGAAAAAAATGCTAAATTTGCGACTGTTTTCAAAATATAATTAACGGTATCCTTTGATAACAGACGCCAATCCAGGGATTTCCAAAACAATGTCTGCCGAGATTCCTTCGGTTATTACTGTTAGGATTCCTCTAGAATTTCCAGAGATTTTTTAATGATGAATTCCCGGTACAGACTTCCAGAGATGAATTCCTCTTGGTATTCCTCCAAGAATTCCGTATGGAATCCTTCAGTCCGCCTGGGATCTCTTCAGGAATTACTGCTGCAGTTTTTTCCTTACCCTAGGTAAAGGAAGGTACCACTAGGGTTTCCTCTATAAATTTCCTAAGAATTATTCTTGCGTTTCTTGGAAAGATTTTTCGCAGGGCTGCCCAACACTTTTCTCTTGTTTCATACATTTTTGGTCCGTAGGATCGTAAAAATGGTCAGATATTAGATCTTTTAGTATCAAACGGAGCCTGGTGTGAGGGCTAAGGCCGTTCGCAATGCTGTTTTATTTTGTATGACGAGTTTTAAAAATTTTAAAACTCGCCATACAAAATAAAACAGCATTGCGAACGGTCTAAGGGATACATGTGTTGAAATTAAAATTTAACTTATTCACTTAGCTACCGTGGCAATTCAGTCAAAAAATCCATCCGGCCCGCGGGGCGGACTGCACCGACAGCTAAAAATTGTCAACAAATTCTAATTTTTTCACTTGAATGACTTAGATGTAGCACTAAGCTTTCATTTGATGCTAAAATATGCCATGCTTGACTTATTTTGCGAATATACCGATTGAAAATGTCCGAAACATGCGAAAAAGGTTCAACTAGTTGATGAACTTACAGTGAAAATTTGAGAATATGTGATGCTTTTTTAAAAAAGTTACAGCTACCTAGTTGAACATTTTTTGAAAAGTGAAAATTATGCCTGCCCTGTACCTAATCTTAAATACTCCAACTGTTCTGAACACAATCAAATTCTATTTAGGTAACGTTACCTAAATGGAGGGACCTAAACAGATTTTACCTAAATGGAGGTTTGAGTGTAACTCGTTGAGGTATTTTTGTCGATGACTCTATACCTTCTCTTGGTATGATATCTAATTCGTTCCTGCTCGGGTATAGACCAGGATGTTGTCCATGGATTCCTCTGGGGATTTTTCAAGAAATTTTTACAGAAATCTTTAATGAGTTACAGCAACCTCTCTAAGGATTCCTTCAGTGATTTTACCAGGGGCAAATCAAGAAATTCAATTAGAGAATTCTAGAAATATTGTTATCGTTTTTGTATTAAGCGTGTTTTTGCGGAATTGACATTACCGCTCTCAGTACTACATGTGTATCATATGCCAAAAATTAAAATAAACCACAACCACAAGTCTTCGTGTGTTATCCCCGTCTTGTTGTTCCACTTGTCCACCTCGTGTCCCTTCGAAAATCGTCTGTATGTATCGTTAGAGGTTGTTTGTCCACTCTACGTTTGACCAGCAGCAATACGCCACACGAAGCTGTCAGGTGTCAACGACCCCATCACCCTATCCCTTCCTCAAATATTTTTGTTCCCCCTAACCTCGACCAAACCGCGAGTTTTTCGTTTCCCCAAAACTAACATAGTTTATAAGACAAAAACATGAAATTGTAAATAGTTTTAACCGAATTCGGCTCCGTTATGCCTGTTGGCGCATGAGCCTTATAAATGGTTAAGTAAAAAAAACCTTCACAATCGCTCTTCAACTGTATTGTTTCCTTTGATAGAATCAGAACCTTTTTATGGTGTTCAAAATTCACAAAAAAAAACTGCCGATTTTGTCAGCCTAAAATACAATCAAGGTGCTGTATGCAATGCAATATTCCAAATGCTCTATGCAATATTCCAAAGGAACGCCTATAACTTACGTCACGCTTTACGGGGAGAGGGGGAATGCAACATAGAGTGATGACCAATACAAAAAACTTCAGGGGTCTCATTAAAACAGTAGTCATACTGGAAAGGAAAAAAATAACAATTTTGTGTTACGTAATTTATGGACGTCCCCCAATTCAAATTTCTGGCTACGTCACTGCTTCATGCACATAAATTAACAAAAACATATACTTTTCAAATTAAAATTTAATATTTTTTTCGTGATTCGATTATCCGGAGTGAAATAAAAATCAATACTCCGGATAATCGAGTCCGACCTGTATTATGTATAATATCTGGTGTAAAAATAACATTGAGGTATTCCTGCTGTATTAGAATGCAAGATCTAGTCGTAATCTATTATCTATGGAAGGAAACTTAGAAGATGTGCAAGAGTTTCATGCATTATAACCAAAAAATGGGCCAAAACTATCAATGTCGCTTACGTCACTTTGCAGAATTATGGCAGCTCAGAAAATCATTTGGAGATTTCCTTAGAAAATATCTGTAAAAAACCTCAGAGAGTCCTACAGGTAATACCTCTGGAAAACGTTCAAGGAATCTCTCTAGAAAACCCTATAAAATTCTAGTAGAAATTCCTTAAGAAAACTCAGTAGGAATCCCTCAGGAAATCCCACTACGATTCCCTGTAAGCATCCTCAAGGGAATCCTTCTAGAACCCTCAGAAAATGACTGTAGAAATTCATCAGAAAATCCCTTAAGGCATCTCACAGTTATCCTACTAGAAATCACTCTGAAATTTCCTGTCAAAATCCCTAAAGGAATCTTTGTGAAAAATCCACAGAAAATCCCCGTGGGAATCTGTCAAAAATCCCTTCAGGAATCCCTGCAGAAATCCTTTAAAAAACTCCTGAAAGAATTCCTACAGGAATGTTCAAGAAATTTCAGTATAAATCACATAGGAAAACTCTGTAGGAATCTTCTAATAGGAATCCGCCAGAAATTTCGGAATTCCTCAAAGAATCCCCTAAGGAATCCCTCGGGAAATCCCCGAAGGCATTGTAGCAAAAACATTGAAACCCTACAAATGCTCATTTAATTGTCCATATCGTGTCCAACTTTAGGGAACTAGATACGAAAAATAAAATGGAACATTACAAATGCATAAAACACAAACATGCAACATACACCAGTTATCTAAATAGATAACGAAGTCATATCCCAGGATGACAAGGTTTGATTTTTGTTCTTGGTCCATCAGTCAATCCTGTAATCGTATTTCTTCTGGCGGATTGCCTTCTTGTTCGCAGCGTTGGTTGCTTACATAGTTTGTTTTTAGTCTAGGAATTCTACAATTTGATCTCCGTGTTAGGGGACGGCTTGTGTGTTTTGTACTGGATCGCTTCTGAAACGTTTGGAGCACTACAAATGTACATTAAAATTCAGGGACAGATGTACAAACCTTGGTATAACATACAAAATAAACTGACAAAATGGTCACGACAATTTACAAACGTAACACACTCCATGCAACAATCGAAGAATTTTCTTAAATCTACTTTACAAACGTAACAGCATCTCTGGGGTAATTACTACACCCTTAGCACTACCTCAGTGAATCTCTGTAGAAACTCTTTGTAAGAAATCCTCAGAAAATCCCGCTAAAACCCCTCAGAAAATCTTCGCAGAAAAGTTTTTTAGGAAATCCCTGTAGAAATCCTTCAAGGAATCTCTAGAAGAATTTCTCAAGAAATCTCACTGGGAAATTTTCAAGTAATATCCGTAAGAATTCCTAAAGGAATCCTTCTAGAAATCCTGCAGGAAATCACTGTGGGAATCCCTCAGAGTGTCCCCGTAGGAATTTCTTTAAGAAACCCCAGAAGAAATCCCTCACGCGATACTATTAGAAATCCCTCAGAAAATCACTGTAGGAAATCCTCAGAGCATAGGTTCCCAAACTTTCAGGTCGCGCGACCCCCTTTTGCCAACAGACTTATTTTTGGCGACCCCCCATAGAAATTCCCTCATTTGTTGTATGTTACAGTAAACTATTTTACTGTCCCTCGCGACCCCCTGGATGAAGGCCGGCGACCCCCCTGGGGAGTCGCGACCCACAGTTTGAGAAACCATGCCTCAGAGAGTTCTACTAGGAATCCCTCTGAGAACAATCCCTGTACAAATTCCTCAGGAAATCCCTGTGGGCATCTTCCAAAAAATCCCTGCAGGAATCCTTCAGATAATCCCTCGGGAGACCCCGAAGGCATCTCTGAGGGAATTTCTGAAGGGATCTGTAGAAAAATTCCTGTAGGAATTCCTCGTGCTATCCTAGCGTGGGACACAAAAAGACATTTTACTCCTGTACACTTTTTGAGTTCCATTTTGGCTCCATATCAACTGTGCAAAATTTCAGATCGATCGGAGAAACTATATTTTAGCGCCAGCCATTTTAAGTTTTCATACGATTTAGTATGGGGAAAATCACCTTTTCAAAGAAAAATCGCCACAGGTTGCCCCTTAACCCCTAAAAATAAATCGATGAATGATTTCTGTTGGTTTTACGAGGAACCAACCTTCCGAAGACCGCGAAGCGATCTGAGGCATGTGAACAAAGTAATTGACTGAAAACCGAATGGCATGCAAACGCTGTTTAACATGTAAGGAATAACAATAAATAATAAAATCTCGTTTTTTTATTGATCGGGTGAATAACTTTTTCCACGAGCGTTGCATCGGTTTGCTGTCTTCGGAGGTCTGATTCCTAGTGAAGTTTTCTACAGAAATCACACATCGACTTATTTTTAAGGATCTAGGGGTGACTCCTAGCGATTTTTCTTTGCAGGAGTAAAATTTCCCCATAGTAAATTGTATGAAAAACTAAGAATGGCGGGCGCTAAAATATAGTTTTTCCGATCGATCTAAAATTTTGCGCAGTTGATATGGGACCAAAGAGAAACTCGAAAAGTATACAGGAGCTTGAGTTTTTCCATTTTATGTATTTTCTCATATAAACCGTGTACCAGGCAATCCTTCAGTTAATCTCTGTAGGTACTCTCCAGGGATCTCCTGTAGAAATCCTTGTAGAAATTCCTCAAAAAATCGGTTCCGGGTCATTTGGCCAAAGCCATTTGACCGAATGCCATTTGGCTGAAAAATGCATGATGAACATAAGAAACCATGCTACTTTTCCCCGCATCAGTATAACTCGAAAGAACAGCCTATGATTATTGAATAGTTTGATTATTGAACGCCAACTCACCCCTGAATTACAAAACTAGAAAGGATCGCCTATTGATTATTGAAGTGTCCAAAACTTCCTCTGATTTCTTTTGATCATAATTCGGCCAAATGGCATTCCACCAAATCGCCGGACACCTTTACCTAAATGCTGTAAAAAATTCAAAATTTCAGTAGGTAGAATGTTATTTTTAATCTGTCAAACTCCAACGAAGTTCGGTAAACGTTGCTACATAACTATGCCGATTTTTTTCAGTAAAAAAACTGAACGGTTGAAATTTTAGTAAATGTTACCAAAGTCAGTATTTTTTCTTATTGAAATTTCTCAGAAAATCCCTGTAGGAACCCTTGAACCCTTCACAGTGGGAATTCTATAGGCCCACTGAGAATCCTTCAGGGAATCCCTCTAGAAACCCTCTGGAAATGCCATAAAAATCACTGTGGCAATCCCTCAGAAAATACCTGAAGAAATCGCTTTAAGGGTTCCCTCACTTCATTCTTAGACAATTCCTGCTGAAATGCTGCAGGGATTATAGATGATTCTTAGAAGTATCTTCAAAGGAATTCTTGCAAAAACACCTTTCGTCATTTTAAGAGGAATTGTCAAAGCAGTTGAGAATCAAATCTAACAATTGAAAAAAAAAAAAAACAAGCAAGGAAACAGTTCAAACTTGCTAAGAAAGTACATATCACTGCTCCTAATAAGGAATTTCCGCCTAATGTCCTGGCTCGAAAGTCAAAAGAGCTATTATAAGGATTACAAACATTCTTTTGCTGAGAGATTTTTTTTTAATGAACTCTAGTCTGTCCAGGCTATTTTCAAAGAGTCCCTTGGAAAGTATCAAAATTAATTCTTTTAAGCAGTCCCTGAAAACATCTCAAAAGTCACATTGCTCCGTGGCTATTATGTACCAAACAGATGCGACTTGATAGTCACCTAAAACCCTTCTGTCGAACATACAGCATACAATCTTATCCTACTTTGCCCATTCTTTGCAAACCTAATCGCCCCATCCAATCTCATTCCAACAATACTCCATCCATAGAGAACTTTATTGCCGTTCAGTTGCCCCAAATCGCCACGCCGTCCCCCACATCAGACTCCAATATGCTGGCTGGTGCTTTAGTACACTTCGCGGATTAGGATTGAAAGATTAGTGAACCATGGAAGACATTCCGCGTCCACGATGGACGACAAAAAAACCCCAATTCCTTCCTCTCCATCTGGGGATCGAATTAGTGGGCACCACCGAAGCCAGAAACACTTCCATTAAGATTAACCGACCTTCGACGCTATGCGTCTAAAGAGGGTGGAAAAATTTGACGTGGGTGGCGATGATGGCACGTTGGAGCCAAGGAAAACCCGGTCGACAGACTCGGAGATTCCCACAAGCTAATTAGGAATTCTAGCACATGATTTCCGTTCCGGACGGTTGACTTTATGATATTTTCATCGTAGCGCTGCGCTGCTGTTGGTTCAGTTCGGGTTGTGTTACGTCTCCTCGCATGGTTGGACGAACCAAGCTAGCACACATCCGGGGTGAGAATGAGCGCGGAGAACAATGTGATTGCATTGCTGGGACTAGGAGAAAGCATCATGGAAGACATTCTTGTGTCTTGCGAGCAATTATTCCGAAAGGCGTACGAATTGGCGCCAAACCAGAACGAAAAGGCAAAGAAGAAGATATCTGGGACGGAAATGGGTGCCATGTGTCAATACAGTGCAGAGCGATTCCAAGCAACAGCATCAAAATTAAGGAAATTTTTTAATTCATGATTTTCTATTGAACTGAAACTTTGCACAGTTTTTCAGTTCCATCTAAATCGCCATTTTTCGATATCAAATTTTTATTTTGAATCACGACTAACTTTTCGAAAGGGTGTATGTGAAAATGGTTCAATAATATTCAAAAGTCTGTACAGCCAAAATGGTTCGTTCGATTGCTATGAATTTTTCAGCAAAGTTAGATAACTAAATGGTGATTCCTATGAAAATATACACTGTAAAAAAAACATCTTTTTTAACATTAAAATAGTTATTTATGCAACAAGTTGCAAAATGATGATTTTTTCAGCACAAGTCGTACATTTATCCAACGAGGCTTGCCGAGTTGGATAAATACGACGAGTGCTGAAAAAATCGAGTTTTGCAACGAGTTGCATACAAAGTTTTTTGTAATTACGAAAAACACCCTTTTAGTGCGAACTTTTCTAGCTACACAAAGATGTATCAGAAGGAACCACGTGCGCGCGCTCATGCTTGTCGGCGTAGTTTTTCGTTTGATCAGGTAGGCTCTGGTGTAGTAGGCGTCACCAATGATCGAGCTCCCGTTGTCAAACAGTTGTGCGCGGGCAAAAGCAAAAAGCAGATTCAGCAGCTGCCTCTACACTTGATTTGTAGTTCAAATCCGAATGAAAATCGTCCTGATTCGCATTCGAGCTGCTCAGTAGATGTAGAGGTAGAGGCTGAATCTACGGAAGGCATGGTGGTAAGTGAAAAGTGCGTGCGAGCAAAAGTGCCGAAAAGTGCTACTTTTCAGCACTCTTAAGAGTGCCGAAAAGTAGTACTTTTCGGCACACTTGTATTAGGGGTGAAAAGTTGGACATTTCAGCATATTTCAGCCAACTGAAATGTTCAACTTTTCACAACGTAATTACAAAAATATCATTTTTGTCACAAAAACTCAAATATCTCAAAACCCTATCTTTTTACCAACGCAATTTTTTTAGGGAAGACGGTCCATTGTATTAGCAATCTACCATAAAAATTTGGTGATGGTAAACTAATAAACAAAAAAGTTATAACATTTCAAACATTTCACAATTTTCACATTTGGTAAATATTTTTTTCTGTGTAAATTATTTCGGTCAGAAATCGCAGTTTGATGCTGATTTTATTGTTCAGCAAAGTTAGATAACTAAATGGTGATTCCTAAGAAAATATACACTGTGAAAAAAAATCTTTTTTAACATTAAAAAATATCATTTTTGTCACAAAAACTCAAATATTTCAAAACCCTATCTTTTTACCAACGCAATTTTTTTAGGGAAAACGGTCCATTGTATTAGCAATCTACCATAAAAATTTGGTGATGATAAACTAATAAACAAAAAAGTTATGACAATTCAAACATTTCACAATTTTCACATTTAGTAATAATTTTTTTTAGTGTAAATTAGGCTAATACAAATTTCGATTTTCTCTTATGTCACCGCCCCCTCGGAAAATTTTGGTCGGAATTCAACATTTTGAGGGGGGCACAAATAAAATGTTCAAGAAAATCAACAAATTTAAGGTGTAATTCGAGTTCCACAGAAACTTTCTTAATAAATCCGATGAGTTTATCTATGTTGCCTAATTGTTTGGATATTTTTCCATCGAATACATTTATTATTTATCATCCTCCCCCTTAACGAGTCAACGAGCGCTGTGACAAAAGAAGAAAATGAGATTTGTTCCTGCCTTTATTTCGGCCGGAAATCGCAGTTTGATGCTGATTTTATTGTTAATGGCCTTGCGTGAGTAAAACAAGCTGTTTTTATTATGTATTATGTATATTATATGTACAGTAATGTTCCGATTTTATCACGCCCTCCGCGCATTAGTCGTTTATTCATTATTTGCTGTTACATTTGAGGACAAGTGTTTTCCCTCTTCTTCAAAATGAATGTTGAAAGCGTGTTTTGCAACGTTAAAAATATTGAAATGGGTATAGATGTTGAAGTATATATCAAAGCATTTTTGAAAAGGGGCGTGATTAATTGTTTAAACTGATGTCGCTGATGGTACTGTGACATGACTCTCTGCACTTAGCACTTCTGGCATTTTCTCAGTTGTTGTCGTTTTCGAACTTCCTACGCCCTGCTTTACCGATGATATACAGATGGCTCGTTTGTCAAAGTCTAGACGGCAGGACGTGCAAATGCGTAAATTTGGATTCAATTTGGGCATAACCAGTCTCTTTCAGATTACACTAGTTTACAGCATTTATGAACTCGGTAAGCTGATGCTCATTTTTGGTGTAGAACCATGCCCTGAGTTCGAAAACGCGAAAGAAAAAAATTACAGTAGAGCGGAAATTTTTTCGACTTTCCATACAAGGGTGATGATTTGAAATCAATTTTTGTTCTATTTTTAAGCAAAGTCGCTCACTTCAAACATCTCATTCTCCGTAATCAATACTCCGATTGAGCTGAAATTTTTACTGAAACTCGCCTACATATAATATGTCAAATAAACGTCGAGAAAGAATTTTTAAGTAGGTTTTTTCTTATTGAAAAAAATACATTTCTTCAAAAAATTTTGGGAATTTCGCTAAAATTTAGGAAGATCTTCTCTAAAACTCGCCAATATCTTGAATTTCATTAATCTGACGCAAAACCTGTATTCAGATGATCGAATGGTATTGTATTCAGCTTTTAGTTTATGGAAAAGATTTAAAATTGGTTAAACAAAACGCAATATATTTGAATTTTAGTAAATTACATATTTTGAAAAGTTTCAAAACTCGATATTGAGCTAAGACTCAAAAACTGTTCTACTTAAAAATTTTTGAAGGTCGGTTCCGAAATCAGCACTAAATTGTGCTTCAAAAATATTGGTCGTTGACAGAAGTTCACGACTTTCGTTTAATTTTGTAAACTTGTGTTATCTATGGTGCTTTCGGTGAGATTTCGTAACTCCTTTGATCATTTTTTTTCATCAAACGGTCTACAAGAGAGAGTTGAGTTGAAGACCTTTGAGAAAGCGACTGTTCATGTTGTTCGTTAGATTATAATAAACAAAATCACTTATTAGTTTTAACTGACTAGTTTGGTGTTGTTTGCTTGGCTGAAGAAAAAAATTACTATTTAATATCCATAGCGGTAGTATTTTTTTTTTTTGCTTTTTCGTGAGCATTGTCATGGTATGTATACAGACAAACAAACGTAACACTGACGAAATTTTCATTGACCACGCCTTTAACGATCATTTTGAATCTTGGTTGTGGCTTTCATGACCAGAAGAGTGCCCATCATTTTTCTTTGCGTTTGACGTTTCACACTAGCGCCTTCTGATGACGATATTGCACATCGCAGTATTAATCAACAGCTTTTCAACACTATCAAGGGATTTTTTCACCAGTCACGTACAATAAAAAGTATGACACTCTCAATATTTTTGATCAAAACACTGGATCGCGTCTAAGTTTCAAATAGATACTATAGAAATTATGAATAATCAAATAAAAGTATCATGAAAACAACTTGTTTAATTCAGGCGGTAGCCTTTACAATAAAATCTGCATCAAAAAATAATTCTCAAAATAATTTACACAGAAAAAAAATTTTTTTTGTTACTAAATGTAAAAATTGTGAAATGTTTGAAATGTCATAACTTTTTTGTTTATCAGTTTACCATCACCAAAATTTTATGGTAGATAGCTGATATAAAGGGCCATTTCCCCTAAAAAATTAACGTTGGTAAAAAGATAGGGTTTTGAGATAATTGAGTTTTTGTGACAAAAATCATATTTTTTTTAAGTAAAAAAATAAATTTTTTACAGTGTATATTTTCTAAGGAATCATCATTTAGTTATCTAACTTTGCTAAAAAATTCATAACAATCGAAAAATCCGTTTTTGCTGTACAGCTTTTAGAATATTTTTGAGCTGTTTTAGCATACACCCTTCTGAAAAGTTAGTCGTGAGTGAATATGAAGGTTTGATATCGAAAAATGACGATTTAGATGAAATTGAAAAACTGTGCAAAGTTTCAGATATTTTTGAAATGGTCGCTCAGGATCGACTGACATGACTCCGTGGAATTCCTCTGCAGTGACTGGCGCGTTGATTGTTCGTACGAAATTGGAGAAGTTGTTTGGATGAGATTAATACATTTTTTGCACGGACTTTTTTTGCTTTAACTCAGTCAATTTTGAACCAATTGTCCTCATTTTCAGTACACATTTAGTACTAATCGGGCCTACACGTGTGCACGGCTGTTCGGGTCCGTATGAAGTTGATCATCAATATTAACTTCTTTTCTCGATCAGTCTAGATAGCTGTGTAGTGTCGGTAGTGGATGTCACAATTGGCTAAGAATAACACTACGGACTGCCTGTTCCGGTGGTAAGAGTCCATTAAACAGGTGACCCCTAATTCATGGTGTGATGCGGCTATATGCTTACCGTGCCTAGGAATGAATGGTTAGGGAGGTCTAATGAAATGCAATCTCGCGTGTCATGCCTCGAGCCCCAAAATGTTTTGATAAAACTGCTTGTTTGCAGCCTTGCTATTCCCAAATCTTGGTGGGATTATACTGTCAAGTTTATTCCGTAAGTGGATAATGCATCGTATGAAGATCAGACCTATCAATTTGACCTCTTTTTTCTGAAATGATTAGAACGTTTTGTCAAGCATCACACCCGTGATGTTTTTCTGGCAAAAAGCCTCTCCATGGGAACGAACATACTTACCAAAATGGAAAGTTCACTGTAATTTGTTTACATAATGTTGTTTACGATATCGGAAAAGCATTTATTCAAAACAATTTTGTTTGAATATTTTCTTGAATTTCCCGGATACTTTTGAATACGTACCTTTCGATTCCATATTGAAACCGCACAGATTTCCAATTGGATTTACCAAATTCTGAAAAACCAACATCTCTTCTCGGCATTACGTCAAGAAGCGATTAGGAAATTGAGTGTTTGTGGATGCCCCCATGCGGGAGTCTTGCACCACTTTTTAGGAAACTCAGTTTTTACGCAACTGCGATTCCGAGTACTCGGTAAACACTTGACTAAGTGAAAGTAGTTATAGGATTACTTTACGCTTTATGCGTTTTCACAGTGCCTTTTTCAGGGCGCTGGCGCTGTTTGAACCCGTTGTACGCTTATGCGATTATGTCGACCCTATTCCCTTACCTTCCCTTTCCCTATATCATCCCTTATTCCTCCCTTCCCTCTCTCTCTCAGGTAAATGATGAATAGGCTCGTATTCATGGCGGTGGCACAAATTTCCCAAATGGAGGAGAACGTGCCTCTGGAGCCGACCTACTGATACCTGATACTTCATTTTCAGTACACATTTAGTACTAATCGGGCCTACACGTGTACAACATTTCATGAAAATCGGTTAAAAATTGACTAAGCTATAACAAAAATCCGATCCGTGCAAAAAAAAAAAAATTAGGTGTACAATGTATAGCAGCTTTACATGGATTTTTAACTACACTAAAACCTCAGTTTACCAATACTATACAAGATTTCGGAAAGGCTTGAAAAACTTTTTATATTTTTTTATACATCAATTGTAACCTCAAGTATGCAAATACCCTTATTTCATTTATGTTACCTGCTTGATTCTTGAGCTAAAACTCGTAGTGGTGAGTCTACGTCGAATGAAGCAATCGCTGGTCTCGGTCCTGAGCCAATCACTTGCAGTCGCCCTGAACGTTTAGAGTCCTTAGGTCATTCTCTACTTTCAAAAACCAACGTGTGCGCGGCCCACCACGAAACCGAAGGCCTCTTCCAGGTTTTCTACTAAATATAGTTTTAGCTTAACATTCTTCCGGCACACGAGCTACGTGCCTAGCCACCCGCAGTCTGCCGTATTCTATCGTTTCACTATATCCATCTCTTTATATACAGAGTCGGACAAAACAATACTTTCAAGATATTCAGGATTATCCAAACAATTTTGCAATTCGGAACATGGGATCTGCCGCTGTTAGCGGGGAAAGGGTCACGAAATCCAGTGGGTCACCGGGTTGTTAGCAGCACAACAATGTCGCCGCCAAGATTGCGGTTAGGTGCAGCTTTAAACTGCAAATTGATATTTATTATTAGCAATTCAGAATACAATATTTCATTTACTTACACTTTCGGTGCTTTAACGTATTTCACTGAGATTTCACCTTCCCAAGTAGCTAACATTTCATATTCTAGATAGGTTTAACATTGAATGAATGTAGATTATAGAAAATTCATATCTTTTAGGCACTGTAAGTAATTCATATTAATTAGCACTATAGTTTTTCGAGTATTGAATAATTGCATGACTTACTGGTTAATAGAATAAATAAATAAACTAGTTTTAAGTAGAATAATCAATTTGATAGGTAGAATCACTATGTGTTTCCTTCTTTCATCCTTCTTTTCTTCTCTATCTACAATTTAGCCCCTGTCAAGTGCAAAGCGCTGTCAGCTCTTGTCATCGCTAGAAGCTCTGTACCGCCCAATGCACTTGCAGTGTTCCCAGCGGTAACAACCGCCGAAGCCTTTCTTTTACTGCAACATTACCAAACATAAGGACTGTATCCCGGGGAAGCTCAAGAGCTATTATAAAATACTTACAGAATATCCTGCAAACGCAGGAACTTCTTGAGGCTGTTCCTCTACTCTGTATTCGCGCATTCCAATCAATGCCTTTTCTTGTATAAATGGCAAATGAGGCCATCCAATAAAGTAGGTAGTTCTTCCTCTTTCCGTATATCCATTATAATATGGCGTGAGAGTTGAAATAGCTGCTCACTATCACGTTTGAGAAGATCGGCCAAGAGTTCATCCTTCGCAGCAGCCTCGTTATTCTACAACCCTCTAATGGCTGTACTGATGTCGTCTAGCGTTGGTAGTTCCACAGTCATTCCCTCCGTTCAACAATTCCTCGAAATGGTCTCTCCTCCAGGCAGCCACCATTGTTTTGTCAGTCAGCATGTTTTCATCACGGCCGTTGCACATGACAGGAGAAGGCGTTATTTTTGTATATTGTGAGGCAAGTACAATGATACACTATGCCCAGGGAATCGAGAAAATTTTCCCGACTGGAATGGGAATCGAACTCGCCGTTTCTGGATTGGCAATCCATAGGGGCTGTCCATAAACCACGTGGTCATGAGGGGGGGGGGGGTTCGGCCAATGACCATTTTGTATGAACAAATAAAATTTTTTGTATGGACTAATGACCACGCGGGGGGGGGGGGTTGAAAAGTCCCAAAAAAAAAGACCACGTGGTTTATGGACAGCCCCAGTCTTAACCACACGCTATGTCCAAAGGGAAGTGAAAAGTGTATGTACCTCAAAGTTTATTCGCTAGAACCGTATTTTTGGACCTCTAGATTCAGAATATGTGCGATTTAAAATAATCCATCTTGGGTTTTTTTCCCATACATTTTTATATGGGATGAAATTAACACCACAATAGATCAAATAAATGGTCGCAGTGGTATCATGTCCCCAACACAGGAAAAAAAAAGAAAAAAAACCTTAAAATGACTTTTTTCGCCATTTTTATGGAAAAATAGGAAAAAAAATCAAAGAAATCGAAAAAAATCGAAAAACCCAAGATGAAATATTTTAAACCGCACATATTCTGAAACTAGAGGTCCAAACCTACGATCCTATGGAATAACATTTGAGGTACATTCGATTGGACATAGCGTGAACCACTAGGCTAACAACTGGAGACCCCAAGGACTGTACATGTCCAGGTCTAAGCTCTAGGATAGCTTGGAAGGCTTTCAATGTTTATAATAATATGTATTATATAGTCCTCAAGTAGGTCCAGTAAACGCAACGTTACTCTGTATGCATTCTTGCAGGAATAATTCTTTCTCCTGGGCGTTTGAGATGGGGCCAAGCGGGATTCCCGAAAGTTCCCACAGAGTCCAAAAGGGGTTGCAACGGGCTTCAGGGGCGTTTCAGGAGGTTGCTTCTGGGATTTAATCAGCTTTTTAATGGCGTTCCGTCAGATTTTGTTTGCGTTTCAATGGGATTACGGGGATTTCAGGGGCGTTTCAATACAAAATATTAAGTGTTTCAGGGACGTTTCAAGGGATTTTAAGAGGCTTCAAAGGGGTTGCAATGGTTTTCAGGGGCGTTTCAAGGCATTTCCGGGTGGTTTGTTTTTATTACAGGAAGGGTTTCAAAGATTTTTTCAGACGTTCCAAGAAGTTTCAGCAGCATTTTAAATTACCGGGATTTAAATGGCGCTTCAATTGGATAACGGAGAATTGGGGCACTTCGACGTGTTTCAGGTTAGAGTCATACCATACGAACACCTTTAAATCAAAACGGTTTTGAGGGGCATTTCAAAATTAAGAGTTTAAATAGGGTTATGGCTGTTCCAGAGGAGCTTCAAGGCACTTCAGGTGTGTTTCAAAGGGTTTCAAGGGTTTTGATGAAGGTGTCCCTGAAAATACTCCAAAACGTTCTGATATGCTGCCAAAAACCCCTTCGGACGCCATGGCATGCTCCTGAAACCATTTCAAATCTCGTACAACGTCTTGCCACCATAACGTCTCTGAAACCCGCAGAAAATCCGCTGAAATCTCCTGAAATGTGTTCAAAATCCCTCTCAAACAGGCTCGAACCTCATGTAACGCACCTGAGACCCTTCCAAAACCAGAGAAAACGCCTCCAAAACCCGTGCAATGTCTTGGAAACCCCCCTAGGACCACCAAAAACTTGCTCCGAAAATCAACGCCCCACAATCTCACGCAATCTCCACTCCCTAAATTTCCACTGAAACTTCCTGGAACCCCCTGAAGCCCTCTGATAGGACCCTTTAAACGGCCTTGAAATGTTTCTGAGATCTCCTTGTAAACCACTGAAATCCCTTCGGCCCCCTGAAACCTTCATTTACTTTCCCCAAAAATCGTTCCCTTCCTTGCCATAGTGACCGTTATTACATTATGGCTGTGCAGCGGCTTGACTCCGACATTTAACATCCTCGTAGTCTAACATCAGTAAGGACCTCAAGCAGGTTCTTATGAGAGATTTCGTTAGTCAACGATGGTAGCCAAGCAGGACTATGATAAACTAATGGCAACTGTAGCAGAGGTAGAACCCGTGATGGTCAAAGTGCCGAAATCAACCTAGACGAAGGCCTTCGCTTTCGCGGAAAACCCTAAGAGTACGCCGGATAAGAATGCTTATGACAAACATGTTGCTGATTCCGAAAGTTAGTAAGTGGGCGTCCCGAATTGCTGAGAAGGGTGGGTCTCTGAAGGGTGGTTCGTCCCGGATCAAAAAGAACATGTGGTGGTAATTAGTTGGCCATCAGCCAACACAGGTTAAGGTGCGCCAGGGGGAGGACGCCGCCCAGATTCATGTGGACAGGAAAAAGTAGAAGAGGGAGTAGAAATAGGAGGAACAGGAGCGTAGACACATCAAGCCAAAAAAAAGATATGAGGACAAATGTCAAGTGCGAGTAAGATGTTATGTCATCAAGACGGGAGAATCCAATTTTTCAGATGTCTAAAAGGCGATGAGAAGCGACACAAAGCTCGTAAACATGACAGTAGCACGCAGTATTACAGTATGGACGAAATGATCCCCGAGTCGAGGTAAAGGCTCTCACAGCGGAGGCGACTCTGAAGACGAAAAATGTAGTCGAGATCACTGAGGCTCACCATGGTATTGTGGCAACAGTGCGAGGTGCAGGTGGCCACCGCAGCTGCTCGGCTACGGAAAGACCCGGCAGAGACGCAGGAGGCCTTGATAGAGCTACCTGAAACGAACAAGCCCGAATCAGTACGCCATCTGACCATACACGAGCTACCAGAGACTCGCTTTAGATGTCTGGAACCAGGACACAAGTCATGTGACTACAAAAGCTTATAGAAGCAAGTTGTGTAGGCGATATAGAGTGAAGACCATAAAGGACAAAGCTTCACAAACCCAAGTGCTTGATTTGCTTCAGGAAATCCTTGAACAGCAAGTATTCAACAGAAGGCCCAAGGAGCCTGGATTTCAGAAGAGCCACAACTGACAATGCACAGTGCAGGTACCGTAGCTGATCCTTAACACTAATACAACCCAGCAACTGCTGTGTCAAGCAATCGCTGAGTGTGGGATGGATGTCGCCATAACAGCATATGCATACCGGGTACCCGCCGGTAACGGCAACTGGGGTCGCAGATGGGTCCGGAAAAATGACTACTTACGACGGCCTCGTGGTCACCAAGGTACAAAGAGTCCTCTTCTGTAGCTGCAATATACGTCCGCGGTGGTCGATCGAGCAGTTCATGCAGATGCTAGACTGTATGACGACTGTGCCAACTGGGCGAAGGCAGGTTGTAATAGCAGATGACTTCAATACCTGGGCCGTGGAATGGAGAAGCCGTTTTACGAACCAGCGGGGTCAGATACTGTCAGAGGCACTGGCCATTCTAACCTGGCCAGTCGAGCAGGCCAATGTTAGTACCAAGAGTACCATTAGTACCAAGAGTACCATTAGTCGGAACGATGCGGAGTCGATCATTGACGTTACTTTTTGTAGTCCTGGCCTAACAAGTAGATCGAACTGGAGGGTAGACGATGGCTACACTCTCAGCGATTACCTGGCAGTTCCCTGCAGTATCGACTACAACAACAGCAGGCAACTGGTAGAGGCAGAGGAGGCTAGGCCAAGGCCACGCCTTCATTGGGGGCTGTTCATAAACCACGTAGACTTGGGGGGGAGGGGGGGTTGGTTTCTGGCCAAAGTCTACGCTCCATACAAATTTCAAAATTTTTGTATTGACAATAGTCTACGAGGAAGGGGTCTGAGGTTGCCAACTTTTGATCTACATGGTTTTTGAACATCCCCTTGGTGAAAGATATCATACTTCAACGATACGAGCTTGTAACGGTGCTTTCGCGTGCATACGATGCGACCATTCCTAGGTATGTCCACCCTAGAAATGAGAGACTACAAGTGCACTGGTGGACTCAAGCAATTGTGAATTTGCCTCCGGGTGACCAGGCGGTGGTAGCGAGCACGTACGCACTGATGAGGAGCGAAATGGGCGTAGGTCTGTGTTCGCCGCTGCCAAGGTCGCGCTGATAATCGAGATGAGGGCAAGTAAAAAAGTCTGCTGTGAGGGTCTCTAGATAATCAAAACAAAGACAATTACACCGTCTTCGGCCTTTCGGCCTCTACAGACTGAACAATATTAACATTTGACAACGGTCAACACATATAACACCCAGTGGCCCAGTGGAGAATTTTTCTTTAGACGAAAAGTTTTCCCCGACTGGAGTGGGAATCGAACCCACACTCCGAGGCTTACGAGACACCTAAACGACTGACGCCGCTAACCGCTCGGCCACGAAGCCCACAATATTGGTTCCAAAATGCTCAATACTCCACATTGGGAGCCAGTGATTTTACTAAATTGGTTTAAACAGGGTCTTATATCATTTGGGCAGGTGTACCTATTTTGGGCACTTGCCGCTATTACTAAGTCAATTTCAAACTTTTTGATTTGAAATTTGTATAGAGTTAGGCACGTACAGCATCTAACTCTGTACAAAAATTCAAATCAATCGGTTTGAAATTGACTTAAATATAGCGGCAAGTGCCAAAAATAGGTACACCTGCCCAAATGGTACACTAACTAGCATTGTTTTCGATTAAATTATTGTTTAAAGTGCAATCGATGGGAATTTCGTCAATATGTCGTCTGTTTGTTTGACGATGGAAAACTCTTTTGATGTCACCGAAAAACACCAATCATAATAGAAAAGAATAAAGTTGATCATCATTACTATAATGTAATATAAAAGAAAACTACTACTATAACTGTAATATAAAAGAAAACAGAAAGATAGAAACTATAAAAAAAGAAGAAAACAAATAAAAAAGTTAGAAGAAAGAAAACAGAAAGTAGATAATAGAGGATAGAAGTAAGAAGTAATAAATATTGAAACACTGAAACATGAAACATTGCGCTGTGGCCTCAATCATTTTCGACTCAGCAGCAGCATATGATTCGGCCCTCATTCAAAGTGCCCACACACCTCCCTCGCATCGTTTGCTTTTGGCCAAACACATTCGAAGTTTGTTTACTTACTAATTACCCGCCCTGACAGGGGAATAAACGAGGCACGGTAAAATATTTGAACAACTGCATTTTCGCTCACTCGATCTCGAAGCTCAGTTTGTTGGTTTTGGCTGTAGGTAGTGGTTGTGGAAAAATATGTTTACCCACGAATAATCATTGCACTCATCCTCGGGGGGGTTAAAAAAGTGGAGAAAAAAGAAAACAATTCTAAAATTAGCACTCAAAGAGTAGATTTTTTATGGAAAGCCGACATTAATAGCCGCCCATTCATCCACACACAAACACGTTTCATCGGATTGAGTGGGAAAAATTTACTGGTTCCTCTTTCTGAGATATGAGTTGTTCTCCTCACCACCGAGCTGCAACAGCGCAAGCAGCGGCAGCTCATTTGGTTGATTTATAAATATGATGTTTAATTAATGGTTTCGAGGTGGAGAACCAGTGAGAGTGCAAATTTGTAATGCTTGGCATCTCACACCGAACGATGTGTCTATATAGCTGCAGGCAAACAGATGTAGAATGCAGATGCAAATCGAGAACGGTGGGAGAATGTGTAGAATTTTTCCGGGGTCGATTGGTCTCCGTGTTGATAGTGGAACGGACAGCAGAGTCATTTGTCGTTGTCTCGACGTGACGTGAGATGCTGGTTGACCGACTATGGAATGCGGACAAATAGACTGGATGAAAACCACGAGGTACTACTGACAGTTATCTCTATGGTTTAAAATTGATATCATTAACAAAATAGTTACATTACATACAATGCAATGCAATGCGAGCAGATATATGAGTATGACGAATTGTTATATGATTATATGGAACGAACTCACCGAATTCAGCAAGGAATTAAAGTTGTCGATTCCATTCCGTTTATCCTTATCTTGTAGTTGTCTACCGATAACGTCCTTTTTGCCTTTCTCGTACACCGAAGTGTACTGAAGGGAAATATGTTTACTAAAAACATGAATTTTCGATAGAAGGCTCAGAGGGTCAAGTCACCTATATCAAAAAACTCAGTTCGACGAATTGAGATGATGTCTGTATGTGTGTATGTATGTATGTCTGTGCACAAAAAAAGTTCGGATCGTTCTAGGCGTTCCGGAGTTATAGCCATTTCAGTGATCCAGACCAACACCGGTGGAACTGACCGTATATAAAACTGAACCAAGCCCCATCATGCAACACATCAAACTGCGGCGATTTTTGTAACCTTTAGCATGGTTGACAAATTTTATACGAAAATTAACACTGGAGACCATGATTTCTTAAAGTCGGACCAAAATTCAAGTCAGCAGCCTTATACTCAAGATGGCGGTTCCATTTCTGTTAAACGTATGAATGTGCGATATTCATCAACATGTCACATTGGTTGTGTTGAAATGTGTTTTTGATGGCACGAGAAAGGCGCCATCACCGTTAGGTGGAATAATTAGGGGTTTTTTTTTTGGTTCCGTTACCGATCCCGACAATTCGTCCCGTCAATACTTTTAGTATAATATAGCAAGAAATTAAGTTCAAGTCTCCCAAATTTCTTTTTCTAACATCAAATGTTTATTCTTTATCAACTTCGAATAGCCAGAGTACTTCGGCTAGTATTCAGGCAGTAAAATATGTAAAATCAATGCAAACAATGTTCACATGATTTCGGCTACGTTATGCCCATGTGACGACCGATAAATGAATAAGTAAACAATAATAATACAAACATCGGGTAAAGTATGTTGACGACATTTCTAACCTAAAGTTTCTTGTTTTTCGTTTCAGGTAAATATCCATCTCTAAAATTCCTTAAAAACCAAACCTCAACCACCACCCTTCTGCAATCACATTCCGCATCTCTCATCCATAGACCAGCGGCATGGGCCTGTTGGTAACTATCGCCATCGATTTATTTACCGGCAATATTTCAAATTCAGACCATTTGCCACATAAACACCCGTCAATGATGCTGCCAACTAGCAGCCCCCCAGAGACCGGCGAAATGGGAGAAAGCCAAAGTGAATTCTCACCCGGCCTCCTCCTGATCGTAAATGGTTTGGTCGGTGGTGTTCACGGGAAGGGTATATTTAGATAAATCAGCAACGATTGACCGTATAGTAGGTACGGCGGGTGTGACCTCCGTCCGAATGAGGCTATAGGTACATCGATATTTCCAAACATAAATAGACATCCTCGTTTCGATGCACGTAAACTATTTCTGATTCGTGACTTTCTTTTGGGACCCAGTGCATCTCGGTGGCAGCGTTGGTTGGATAAAAATCTAGAGTACAGAATGAAAGATGTATGACATGTTGGTTAATTCTACCTTCCTTCTGACCTAACATAACATAAAATGTTTTTTTCTCGCTCTTGATCTGAGGTGACAGATATACAGATTGTTCTGTGTCATACAGATTTTTTTACCTTCTATACAGAAAAATACAGATTTTAAAAATGTGATAAAGATTTCTGCAGAAAGCATAAGATGTGAAGTTATTTTCAATTAATTTAATGAAAATTTTATAAATTGCTGCTTAAACTTTGAAGAATTTATGAAAATTTGTACATTTTATACAATTATTTTTAAAAGGCAGGCACCATTTTTTTCCCTCACTTACGCAAGTAACGATCTATTACAAAGCGATATTATCCGAATAAAGCAGCCTGTTGTGAGGTGTGAACAAAGATTAGTGACATTCCCCTTGGGTGTCTTCCCCGAGACAGTAAGCATCATGGCGAGGTGGGCAGTGTGACGCTATCTCATTGAGGAGTGGAGCTTTGGCGGAGCAAGTCGCCTATGATGATCTCTACCCGTCAGCTACCCAGGAAAATGTCCACTTTCACCCAACTCTGAACCCATGAGTGTCAAAATATTGCATTCCTATCGGATTTACTACGTGTTACAGCCACAGCAGAGACGACTTCTTCGCTCTCTTGGAGACATATTTGTAGCAATCTGTTGGCTATGGAAACATACTTATACAGTATTCTCTCCATTTTGGGGGCTAGTTGGCATCTGAAACGAGACTCACGAAGAGGAAAAAGGTAACGTCAAGTGTAGCTCAAATGCAGCTGTCAGTTGTAGCTCATTTGATTACGTTACCTGAAACGATCAAAGTATTGCTATCTGAGATAAATTATAACGGCAAAATTCATTCCGAGCAACAATTTCTTCTGTTGTGCTGTCACAAATAAATTGTAAACAAAATGCTTGGCGATGCAAAAATTCACCTCAACATGATTTTGTACGCGAGTCGGATTCACTCACATTGCATTTGACATGATGATGTCACGTACGTGTTCGAACTAGCATTTCAAAACATAATGTCAACACAGATAGGAAGAAGATAAAAAATAACTAACTGGAGAATAAGAAGACCGTCTTCGCGAGTCTCGTCTCAGGTTGGCATCGTCTGTCTTAATATTCCTTGTAAAGACTGTTTCAGAGATTATAAATACACTAACGATTGACTGCCATTTCAATATGAGAACAATATCAAAAAAAATGTCTTGCTCTCATAGTAAACATTCTAAAGAAGCAAATAATACCTACTTTGTTGATCTTCCTCTTCTTTATGACTCACTTTTATATTTGGCCATTTCCGGCGGGGCACCCGGAACCGGTTTCGGAACACTACCGGTAGTCTCTGCTGTGATCTAAGGCTATTCTCATGCTTACTGTTCTTCAGGTTATCGAAAAAGCTGTCATTTAATGTGTCGCACGCATGGGTTTGGTTCCCATCTACATTTGGCCACTTCCGGCGGGACACACGGAACCGGTTCCGGAATACTACTGGTTTTCCTAAATATAGTCTGATTTTATTTTATTGCTAACCGTTCATCAGGTTATCCAAAGAGCCGCGATTTGATGTGTCGCATGCATAGGTTTGGTTTAATTTTATAATTGGCCACTTCCGGCGGGGCACCCGGAACCGGTTCCGGAACACTACCGGTAGTCTCTGCTTGATCACAGGCTATTTTCCTGCTCACTGTTCATCAGGTTATCGAAAAATCTGCTATTTGATGTGTCGCATGCATGGGTTTGGTTCACTTTTATATTTGGCCACTTTTGGTGGGACACCCGGAACCGGTTCCGGAACACTACTGGTTCAGATATGGTCTGAGACTATTTTCCTGCTTACCCTTCATCAGGTTATCGAAAATCCCGTCGTTTGATGTGTGACATGCATGTGTTAAATGCATTTTCATATCTGGCCCCTTCCTGTGGTACCGCTCCGGAACACCTAAATGGCCATAACTCCGGAACGGCAGGACCGATCCAAACCATTTTCAATAGGAAACAATGGGACCAGATTCCCCGTCGAATGAACCGTCGGTCATTAAAATCAGTTCTGGTTTACTGCCAAAAAGTGATGTGAGTTTTTTTTTGTACACACACACATACATACACACAGACATCACCTCAATTCGTCGAGCTGAGTTGATTGGTATATGTGACTCGACCCTTCGGGCCTACTATCGAAAAGTCATTTTTGGAGTGAACATATAGCCTTTCCAGTACACTTAGTGTACGAGAAAGGCAAAAAGGGACAAACAGAGCCAAACAGCTTACCAAAATTTATCTGTCAAAAGTGGTCAAATATTTAACAACTAGGCAAAGCGTGTACGAGCATTTTGAAGCGATAGCGTGGAAAATAAAAATGAATTAAAGTTCAATTGAGAATTGCATGTTTTCCTGAACTGAAAGAGCACTTTTCACTAGATGATTCCACATTCTATGCCTATGTTACGAATTGTTATAAAGGTAGTGATGCAAACTTCAAAAACGACATGTGTGGAAACATGTATAAACATGTATAAACCATTTGCGCCCAAATCAGGACAAATTTCCACCATTAGGACGCAATCAGTGAAGTACTAAATTGTAGTAATGAGCCTTGTAATGAGCTGAATTTTCATATAATGAGAAAGTAAATTCTCCATTTCTGCAATGAAATCATACGAAAAGCGTGGCTATCATGTTTTCTTGCCCACACAGAAAAAAATATTCATGTAAAATCCAGCGAAAAATCATGCACATAAAGGGAATGCTAGAGTTAGTGCATATTTACATAAAATATCATGTAAAATCACGTTACGTTCGTATGAATTTCCGCTAATAGTCGCGTAACCCAACGGTTGGTTCCGACAATTCGGACTATGAGCACGTCAAGGCACGCCATGGTCTCGGAGAAATGAGCGAAAACGGAGAGCTGTTTGCAGAGTTTTGTGGCAACAATGATATGGTGATTGGGGGATCGCTCTTTCCCCATCGACCAGTGCACAAAGTGACATAGGTTTCCCGTGATGGCATAACAGAAAATCATACCGACCACATCTGCATCAACCGAAAATGGAGACGGAGCCTTCTTGATGTGCGGGACAAACGTAGCGCCGACATTGCGTCCGATTATCATCTCCTAATCGGCGAGATCCGACTGAGTATTGCCAGGATCCAGCGACAGGAGACGAAAATTGGGCACCGGTTCAACACACGCCGACTGGAACACGCTGCGGTGAAACGGTCCTTCGTCGAGGAGCTAGAGAACCGTGCTGCGAATATTCCAGAAGGTGGAAGCGTAGAAGATCAAAGTAGCGCCATCAAGAACGCCTTCATCGCCACCGGCGAGAATAATTTGGGTGAGCTACGCACCCGCAGAAAGCAGTGGATCACAGATGATACCTGGAGGAAGATAGAGGAGCGAAGAAACGCCAAAGCCGCGATAGAGCGAGCGAAACCACGAGGAGCCAAAGCCGTAGCCCGTCAGCGCTATTCGGCTCTCGAGAAGGAAGTGAAACACTCATGTAGACGGGACAAAAGAGCGTGGGCGGACTCCCTAGCCGACGAAGGCGAGAAAGCCGCAAACACAGGCGACATCCGTCTCCTCTCCGATGCACGCTATGTCTGAACCAGCAGATTATAAAAATTGCATGTACATCGGGTTTCTTTCCATAAAACATCAGTATTCAAGCTATATTTTCATTTGCAGAAGGTTTCAAAATATTCTATCGGGAAAATTTTGATTTTTCCATCTTTTTGAACGTTTTTCATACAAATTTGCTTAAAATCCTCATTTTCGGTCAATTTCTCTCCCATACAAAATGTATGAAAAAATTTTCACCGATAGAATATTTTAAAACCTTCTGCAAATGAAAATATAGCTTGAATACTGATGTTTTATGGAAAGAAACCCGATGTACATTCAATTTTTATAATCTGCTGGTTCAGACATAGCGTGCGATGTCTCACGTCGCCTTAGTGGGACCAAAATGTATGCTACGATACCCGTTAAAGACACGTCTGGACAGTTACTGATCGACCCGGCTGACCAGCTGAAACGCTGGTTCGAGCACTTTGGAAAGCTTTTTCAAATGTCGGCCACGCTATCAACACCTCAGCATGATCCGCCAAGGGTTCAACGCATTACCCGTTTCAACACCGAAGCTCCATCAGTGCAGGAGATAGAAACAGCCATCCGTAGCATGAAATCGAACAGAGCCCCAGGGGTCGATCGCATATCAGCTGAGATGCTCAAAGCTGACCCCGTAGTATCCGCACAACTACTGCATCAATTATTCTGCAACATATGGGAAACCGCGATATTTCCGGCCGACTGGATGCAAGGCGTCTTAGTAAAGGTACCCAAAAAGGGTGACCTGACTGGTATGCGATAATTGGCGGTGCATCATATTGCTGTGTATCGTTCTCAGTCTTTTGCAAAGTGTTCCTTAACCGGATACAGGAGAAGATTGACGCAACTCTCCGATGGCAGCAAGCAGGATTCCGTGCCAGACGATCCTATGTGGACCATATTTTCACGCTCCGTATCATTCTGGAGCAAATCAATGAATTCCAAGAGTCTCTCTACCTGGTGTTCATTGTTTACGAAAAAGCTTTCGACCGTCTCAATCACGGAAACATGTGGGAAGCCCTCAGGCGCAAGGGTATCCCTGAGAAAATCATCAACCTCATTGAAGCACAGTACAGAGCATTTTCGTGCAGAGTACTGCACAACGGTGTTTTGTCCGATCCTTGATCCGATTGAGGCAAGGATGTATACTATAACCGCTTCTGTTCCTCATCGTAATCGACGAGATCCTGGTTGGTGCCATTGACTGTGAACCAAATCGTGAATTGCTGTGGCAACCCATTACCATGGAGCACCTAAACGACTTCGAACTGGCTGATGACGTTGCTCTCCTAGCTCAACGGCGCTCTGATATGCAGAGCAAGCTCGATGATCTTGCCAATCGCTTCTCAGCGGCAGGTCTTACCATCAACGTCAACAAGACCAAATCGTTGGATGTAAACATGGTCAACCCTTCCAGCTTTACGGTAGCTGGGCAATCAGTGGAGAATGTTGAAAGCTTCCAATATCTTGGTAGCCAAATGGCGGCTGAAATGGCGGCACCAAGATCGACATAGGTGCACGGATCATGAAGGCGAGGGCTACTTTTGCGAGTTTAAGAAAGGTATGGAAAAACAACCAGATCCTAGACCAGATCAGTCAACGCACCAAAATCCGAATTTTCAACTCGGTGTGTGTTGAAACATGGTGTGTATCAGTGGAGAATACTCAACGGCTACAGGTCTTCATCAATAGATGCCTCCGGTATATAATTCGTGCATAGTGGCCTCACAATAGGATCCCCAACGTGGATCTCCATCGTCGATGTCATCAAAAGCCGATAGCGACAGAAATTCGGGAGCGAAAGTGGAGGTGGGTCGGCCACACTCTACGCAGGGGCGGAAACGAAATCTACAAACAAGCGTTAGACTGGAACCCAGCAGGACATCGCAGCAGAGGCAGACCCAGAGGCTCATGGCGGAGCAACCTCAACAAGAAATGAAGCAAGTCGACAGAAATTTGACCTGGCCACAGGTCAAGGCGATGGCTGGCAATCGCCCAGGATGGAAATCTTTCAATTCGGCCCTCTGCACCATCGTGGGCGCCCATGACTGAAAGTAAGTAAGTAGTATTCAATTAATTCATTTTTTATATTTATAGGGAACATAATTACCTATCTTCAGACAAAAATTCATCGAAATCGAAGATGGTGTTTGTGAAGAAATCAAGTATGCAAAGTGGCTTATCTAGTCAAGGTCTAGAAAGTTTCATTGTAATCTGAGAGGGTGCTGCCAACTCCGAATACGATTTGGGGTGAAATTCATCGGCTGCCACCTTAGGTGTAGCTTCCGGTGGAGGAGCATTTCATACTCAGCCGCTGGATGCCAGAACAGACGCTGTTTGAGCCACACCTCCTTGGTGAACAGACGCTCGAGACGTACCTCCTCAATCTAGCTAAAGTCAGAAGGACAACAGTGCCCAGGCTGCACTACCAGCTAAGCACACAACTCTTAGCTGGCGGTCTTTGTCATCGATTGACCCGTGGAAGCATGAGGTAGGAACTTGTGAGGACCAGAGCTATGTTGGACGCTCTCCTTTTCGACTCACCGTTTTGCAGCCCAGGTGTACTGACCAGGTCAAGAATGTTAGGCTGAGACGTCCCCGATGTCGGAGAGAAGCTTCTGCTATCCGAGTAGTGTGGAGTAGAATATTGAACTTATTTGTGTAAAAATGTCGAACAATGTCGGGGCAAAAGTACACGAAATTCTCCTATCACGAGGGTTCACTGTATTTCGAATCGAGCGACTAAGCGTTCGAAGGGATAAAATAAACAAGCGCATCACTTCTTGCCTCCTCCGCACTCCACCACCTTTCAGCGAGATCAGTTGCAGCAGCACGTGGTTCCACCGGCAACCGGCATCATCGTTCAGCACGCGATGTTAGTCTCCTCCGTCGAACAAGTGGTGCTGGTTGATTTTTCAACTTTCCACTGCCACACCGGCGGTTTTCCTCTCGATTGAGATTTTATTCTGCCTTCTGTCGTCGCCGTCGTCTTCGTCGTCATCGTGACGTGACAAACAAGTGACAACATTAACACGCGCGCGTTGCTTTTTGTTTTCCACGCGGATTGAATCGTGAACACTGTTGTTGATCTCGTTGAGGCCTGTCTGCAGACAGAAGAATCCATTAAAGTCAACTTAGATTAAACCGGCTGGGCGCGGAAAGTGGCATCCTGATCTGTAGTTGAACCGGCACCAACAGCTGACGCCCGTTTGGATCAGAGCTGCATGCCGCCGACGCCGCTTAGCACAGCCCATGTGCTCTCAAGTGGGCTGTTTTATTAGTTTTCCCAACCGACTGTGACAACTTCGCAGTTGTTGTTTGCGCCGTCAGTTTGGGATCGGGAAAAAAGTTCGGAAGGCATCGAAATCCTAATAGTAATAAAAGAAAAGTGTGGAAATTATGTGCCGACGGTGCTGGTGGAGTCAACAGCGGATAGGCGATGAACACCAAATGTATCACTACCGAGTCCGGAGGCTGTGAGTGCTACGTCGAGCTGCGTAAGTGGAATTTAGGGAGTTGTTGTCACTTGTGTCTGATAGCAGTTGCGTGGAGAAGTTATCGCATTAGTGGGGTTTTTTGTCAGAACAAAAGTTTTTATCAGTTCAACAGTAAGTGATACGCCCATGGCTATTGTATTAAATTGTTAAATCTAGAAGAAAAACGATGCAATTCCTCCGGGACTTGAACAATGTAACTTGAAACTGTGACAGTTTTGGTAGTTCCACTATCATTGACGAAAACAGTTTGTATCCGTTAGGTCTGTACATACCTCAAATCAATTGTACAAAAACCATCTTCACATCTCCATTGCATTGAAACCAGTGTGTATGCAATGAATAACATTTATGAGTTACATATTAGCTGACTTCATGTTCAACAGACATGTTAAACTTTTGTCGTCCATCAAATAATTCTTGCTCTATCTGTATAACCTTCGTTATCTGAAATTTAACTAAATTTTGGGAAATTTTCAACAAAGTATTAGAAAAAAAACTAGATGAAATTCTTACAAAACAAACGATCATCTGTAAGAATATAGAAGCTTCAAACACGCTCAGAAAACCGTTCTGATAAACGTGAACAAACAAACGCAAATATGAGAACAAGCAAATATACACCGTGAACTGGAACTAGTTCCAGCTGTCAATATGGGCGTTCTAGAAAACGTGAAATCTAGTTCACGGTGTACATTTCTTATTGTTGTTATCGTTGCTATGCATAGTTCCCGTTGCCGTGATTGGGAGTGCACGTATATCGGAACGGATTTTTTTGCGTGAAGAATATTGACTATTTTTTTACGAAAATGCTGTTCCCGCTCCCACTCAAGTAACATTTCGATAACCTATGACCTTGTAGAGGTTTTGATATTTTGCCTTTTATTTTAGTTCTATGGTGGTTTTATAAACCTCTTCTAGTCGAAAAATGTTACTAGGGCAATACCTGATCTCTACATTGATGGATCGATTCCAGTCTGCATCGTTTTATGATCTTTCTGCTCTTTTCATAAGTCTTTCTTATAAAAATAATTCAGTAAGATAAATTCTCAAAAAGTATCCCTGTGGCATTCATGTATCACGTTTATGGTGAAAATTTATATGATATTTTGATGAATTTCGTAACTTTACTTTGCTGAGTACATGTTGCTCAAATAAACTGAAATCGTCAAACTTCAAAACCGTCAACTGTCTGGTTGATGGTTGATGGATGGAGCATAAGCACTGCCGCACAATGTTAATGATGGAGCTCTCAATGGTCTGTCTTCTTATTTTCTGCGTGTGACATCAACTAACATGGATAGAACAATCCTCTAATTTCACTAGTGTTGACAGATATGGACAGTTGGTCAACGAGCCGAAAAAAAATGTTCGTGTGTCAAAGCTGTCAATCAAACTCCACCAACATGTCTCCACATAATCTTATTGCCTTTCAATCTATCAAAAATAGATTATTGGCTTCCTCATTACCCATTTCCCCAGCGAGTAGACATCGACTTTCCTCCCACGGAAAAGCAAACATCTTCCCAGCGAGTGCGAGTCAAACATCCGTGCGAAGGAGAATTTCATATGTTCTTCACCCAAATGGTGGTGGTGGTGGTGCCGACATATCGTCAGCATCTATCAAAATATGTTGTTGTTGGAGTTTCGTTTTCCGTTTGGCCCGAGGAGCTGTGCCTCATAATATCAAAATATTCACGAGCCGAAGGAATTATGCCAATATAGACAGATTGGACACATCAAAGAATCGAAGCAGAAGAAAAAAACATTGGCGCCATCAAACATCAAAAATCGAAAGACCCGGTCAGTTACGTCCGAGTGAGCTTGTTTGTTTATCTCCAGCATCTCTCGTCGATTATTATTGGACTGGATGCGAAACGTGAATTCACCCCCGCTGCTTCCGCTGATTTACTTGACTTGGCACGCATTACTACTGGCTGAGTTCTGGCTGGGACTAGGGTGGATCTGAGACGTTCTAGCTTGGTATATGGCAGAACATATTCGTCATTGATGAAAGAAAGGTCAAGGGGTGATTTTCCAGGTTAAAGCAGATGACTCTGATGTATTTATCCTGAACCTCTTCTACTTTTTGTGCAATGCATTCCTCTTAGAGGTTCCTACCAATACTTTGTCCTCCAGGGAATGATTCAAGTATTTTCGTATTTCCAAGTATTCTTACATGCAATTTTTTTTTCTTTATTTAAGAGGCTTTCAGTTAGACGCTGGTTCACCTCACAAATTATTACTTGCTGCGTTTCCATCTGCAAGACCCGGGGTTTTCATGGAGTTTTTGCGTGGCTTGTGTAGGAGTTTCTCCCGTGATGTTCTCCAGAGGTCCCGAGTAGCACACATGTTCTACAAAAACGTATGCAACTCTTGTATGACTATATTTGGTCATACAAGAGTTGCATATACTTTTCTATAACATGTGCTCTTCAAGGGATGGGATTAATCTCAGAAAATATCATAAGACTTCTTTCGTAGTTTATCCTGAAACTTCGAACTTCGAGCAGCTCCTCGGAAGGTTTCTCTCGAAGTTTCTTCTGGGAATCTTCCGTAGTTCGTGTCGACTTTTCCAGGAACTTCTCACGAGACATCCTCTCCTGGAAAATCCTTCGGAATCCCTTGTGAGAAAAGAATCCTTGTGGAATCCCACAAAGAACTCCAGGAGTAAAACTGGGACTCTGGGAGACACTATTGGAGTAATCTCAGTGGAAACTACAGTATAAATTCCGGGAGAAAACTGAGAAACCTGAAAGGCAAATCTCGCAAGAGACTCCAGAATAAATTTCAATGGTAATCCTGCCCGAAGCCTGAAGAAATCCTGTGAAGAACTTCGGAACTTCCTGAGAAAATCTTTTGAGTATATCAGGGAGAAGATGTGGAAGCAATCTCGAGTAGACTCGATAGAATTTTTATGAGATTCCACTAGAAACTCAAAGAAAAACATTTTTTCTTAATTAATTTCAGGAGGAATTTCGGTAAAAGTTCCTGTAGGAGTGCAAAAGTCTGGAAAGAACCTCAAGAAGAAATCCCTGGATTAATAAGAGAGAAATTGAGAGAGTGAAATCAAACTTTCTAAAGGTATCCAAGAACTTTCTCGACTGTAGGGTAGATGACAGATATATAACTTGTTATCTTTCGTAGTATTGCGAGTCAGACTGTTACTCACTCATAGGCTCATGTCAATTTGGATCAATGTCCTGAAGTTGATCTTGAGCCCTCTCTGTGATAGATCCCGGCCCGAGTACTTCTCTTAAGCCATCGGGAAGCCAATACCCTCTGCCCCCCAAAACCTCAGTTACCCTTGTAAACTCCCTGGAGCCTCCTGTAACCCACTGAAATTCTCCACATGAAACCTGTTGCGACAGATTCAATCGGAGTTCTTCCAGCAAAATCAATCCACCGTACTAGCAGTGTGATCCGCTTAAAGCTTCAAAAAATAGTTTATATTTTAGGATCGGTTTATTTACAAATTCAGTCGTACCTACAATTCAGTCTCCGTACTAGTTAATCTGCTCACAACAGAACTGAAACTTTTAGTCCTAATTCTAGTCCTTAGTCTGTAAGTAGTTTTATAAGTTTTAATATAGCTTAAGTTTTATCTTAGAATAACAAATTCACTGCACCTTCACTTCAAATTACAATGAAACTTTAATTAATCTTCTGTTCAACGAAAATTTGCACTTTGAGTGAGTCGACAATATCACCGTCTATTCGTCCAGTCGTCGGTCAGTTTTCTTCATGTCATTTGTTATTGTTTTCCTACCTATTCTGTCTCGTTGTTCATTCGCGTTAGGTTTCCATAGGAGTAGTTGATACAAGGGGCTATTGTGGCTAACAAAACCCTTTCTCAAACGCCTCTGATACCCCATGAGACCCCCAGTAACTTCTCTTAAACCTCCGGAAAAACCCTCACCGTGAAACTGCCGAGTACCCCAAATAAGTCCCTGAAACCTTGTTTTAAACTTCCGGGAATCTCCCTTCCTCCCTTAAACCTTAAAAACCTCTGGAAGTCCCCTGGAGATGGGCCACCCTGAAAGGGGATTTACCTAAAAACCTTCTAAGGCTTTCCTATAGCCCCTTATACCCTCTCGAAACTTCCTGACGCCTACTGGAATGCTCTAAAACCCGTCTAAGCCCCTTAATAATCCTTAGCGTTTGAGGGGGTCCCAAAGGGTTTCAGTGGGGTACCAGGAGATCTTAGGGGTGCTTAAGGGGGCCGCAGAGTCGTGTCAAGCGATTTCAGGGGTTTCAGTGCTTTCAGGGATATTTTAAGGAATCTCAAAGGTGTTTCGTGGGACCTCAGGGACCTTGCTTCAAGGGCTGTTAAAGGGTTTCATGGGAGTTCCCGAGGGTGTCACGGGTGTTTTGGGGACACTCAGGGGGTACTAGGTAGTGCTGTCATGGTACAATCAGAGCTAATTACTCATGATTTTCAACCTTCAGCGCCCTCTAAGTTGAAAAACCCCGAAGAAAATAACTTGTCTATTGCGCTCAACTGAAAATTCTTCTCAAGGAACCCCCTTTTCCGGCAAGGATTCTTCAGAAAATTCTTAGAAACTCCCCACGATTGTTTTCTGGGACAACGCCAGAGATTATTTTGAAGATTCTTCCAGGATTTAATAAAATGTTTCTACCGTTTTTGCGGTAAAAGAATTCTCGCAGAATTTCCTAAGTAGAATGATTTTAGCAAGGATTCATCAAAAGATTTCTTTCAGGGAGTGCTCTTGAAATTTTCCTGCAGGAGTTTCTTAAGAAACTTCTCAAAAGATTCATCTTAAAACAAGTCCACGGGTTTTCTCATAAATATCATCAAAAAATTTTAATGCTACATAAGCTCATGCTTGTGTACATCCCTTGATGTATTTTCTCAAACACATCTGAAAAAATATTGTCAGAATTTTCTCCAGGAGTTTTTCTGTGCGATTTCTCTAAAAGTTTTAATAGACATTTTTCCAGGAATTCAGAGGTTCCTCCAGGAATTCCTCCGAACGCTTCTTCAAAAGATGCAATTCCCGGAGTTTTTTATTTCACAAAGAAGATTGAAGACTCTTTCAAAAACTCTCTTGAAAATTCTTCTAGGATTATTCTTTAGAAATTCAGATATTTGTCCACAAACCTTTTTAGAAATTGTTCGTTTAATTTTCTAAATGTTCCTCCAGAAACTACTCGTTTTATTCAGGGATTTTCTCGGCCATGTATTCAAATATTCGACTACTGAAAGATCCTCCTGCTGTTTCTCCAAAAGTTCCTCCAAGATTTGCTTTGGATTTACTCAGACCTTCCTTTGGGGTTTCTTTCAGAATTTATTTATAGAAATATTCTCTAAAAAATTCCTGCAGAAATTACTCCAGGCTCTACTCCTTAGCAGTTTACAAGTTAAGTTTTCTGCAGGATTCAATATCAGAAGGAATCTAGAGAAGATTTTATATCCATCAGTGATTTTCTTAACCCTTCCGTTACCAACCCCCCCTAACGAGTGTGCGAAAAAACACTCTTTTCGTTATAACTTTTTTGTTTTTCAATATTTTTCGACCAAATTTTGACACAATAAGCGGATATCCTTCTTATTTGAGGATTTGCTAGGGATTGTTGGATTGGCCACCTGGTTCCGGAGTTATTCCGGAATCAAAATGGGTCATTCGATTTGGCCATTTTCAAAAAAGTAAATTTTCGATATGAGAGTCGTTCATTTTTCAGACCTAAGTGTACTGGAATGATGGAAAAATTCGTCTAGAAGTCCATCCCGGTCAATACGTGCCTTGGAACCCGTTTTACGGATGTTCCGGGGAACCGGTTCCGGGGTCAATTTTTGAATATGATTCAATACCATCATGCGACACCTCAAACTTCGTGGTTTTTTAAGATGCATCATTCTGTGCTGTTTTGGCGTTGTCTGAAATATTGTTGGCCATTTTGGAACCGGTATTCGGATTTCCCGGGAATCGGTTCTGGTGGTTCCGGGGTCCAATTTTCGAAAATAAACAAACACCATCATGTGACATATCAAACTTCATGATTTTGAAAATTATGGCATTTTATCATAATGATTGGCCACTTAGGATACATTTGGCCATTGTGGAATCGGTATACAGATTTTCCGGAATCCAGTTCCGGGGCCAAGTTTTGAAAATGGTTCAATACCGTCATGCGGCATCTCAAACATCGTGATTTTCAAAATACATCATTCTGGGCTAATATAGCGTTAACTGAAATACCATGTGAAATACTGTTGGCCATTTTAGAACCGGTATTCGGATTTCCCGGGAATCGGTTCCGATAGCTCCGGGGTCATTTTATCGAAGATGAACAAACGCAATCATGCGACCGTGAGCGGAACCATTGATTGCTATCCGTATATTTATGCTTTGAACCAGAAACTGCCACTGTTGGGTATTCATTCTGAGAATGCATCCAGGAATGCCTTCCGGAGATTCCTGATGGAATTCCGCAACCTCTCCAAAGAAATCCATCCCGAATTCATCCAGGAGATTCCTCCTGAAGGATGTTCTTCCAGTTTATTCAATCCAGCGAGGTTACCAAAAACTCATTCCGTGGATTCCTCTAGAGTTTCCTCCGAAAAGTGTCACATGAATTCCTTTCAGGGATTCCTCCAGGAGTTTGTTATCGAGATTTGATTCTAGGCATTCATCCAAGAATTCCTTTTAGACATGCTTATTGGATACTGTGAGGGTTTCTCCAGAAATAAATTACAGAGAATTTTCTAAAAAATCGTCTCGGGTGATTCCGCGTAAAATGCTTCCGAACGCTCTTGCACAAGTAACTTCCGCAAACCCTGGAGGTTCCTCCAGAAGTTTCTTCCGAAAATTCAAACAGGTATCACCTAAATAATATATCCAAAATTCCACCAAAAAATCCTTCAGGAGCTCCTCCGTGAATTCCTTCGAAAGTTCCTCCCAGAATTTCTCCAGGAAGTTCCCCCTGAAGTTTTTATGAGTTTTATGAGATTTAATGAGAATTCCTCCGAGACTTCTTTCGGGAAATTTTCCAAGGAATCCCCCAGGAATTTCCTCAAAATATTCTGCCAGGAGTTCTTTCGAAAATTCCTCTTATTGTTTCTTGGGAATTCCTGTAGGAATTTTCGGAGAAATTCTTGGAGGAATCCTGGAGAAATTTCCAGAGGAATCTCTGAAGGAATTTCCGGAGGAATCCCTGGAGGAATTTCCGGAGGAATTCCTGGAGTAATTTCCGGAAGAATTCCTGGAGGAATTTCCGAAGGAATTCCTGGAGAAATTTCCGGAGGAATTCCTGGAGGAACTTCCGGAGGAATCCTGGAGGAATTTCCGGAGAAATACCTGGAGGAATCCTGGAAAAAATATAGAGGAATCCCTGAAGGAATTTCAGGAGGAATTTCCGGAGGAATTCCTGGAAGAATTCTTGAACGAATTTCCGGAGGAATTCGTGGAGGAATTTCTGGAGGAATTTCCGGAGGAATTCCTGGAGGAATTTCCGGAGGAATTCCTGGAGGAATTTCCGGAGGAATTCCTGGAGGAATTTCCGGAGGAATTCCTGGAGGAATTTCCGGAGGAATTCCTGGAGGAATTTCCGGAGGAATTCCTGGAGGAATTTCCGGAAGAATTCCTGGATCAATTTCCGGAGAAATACCTGGAGTAATTCCTGGAGGAATTTCTGGAGGAACTTCCGGAGGAATTCCTGGAGGAACTTCCGGAGGAATTCCTGGAGGAACTTCCGGAGGAATTCCTGGAGGAACTTCCGGAGGAATTCCTGGAGGAACTTCCGGAGGCATTCCTGGAGAAACTTCCGGAGGCATTCCTGGAGGAACTTCCGGAGGCATTCCTGGAGGAACTTCCGGAGGCATTCCTGGAGGAACTTCCGGAGGCATTCCTGGAGGAACTTCCGGAGGCATTCCTGGAGGAACTTCCGGAGGCATTCCTGGAGGAACTTCCGGAGGCATTCCTGGAGGAACTTCCGGAGGCATTCCTGGAGGAACTTCCGGAGGCATTCCTGGAGGAACTTCCGGAGGCATTCCTGGAGGAACTTCCGGAGGCATTCCTGGAGGAACTTCCGGAGGCATTCCTGGAGGAACTTCCGGAGGCATTCCTGGAGGAACTTCCGGAGGCATTCCTGGAGGAACTTCCGGAGGCATTCCTGGAGGAACTTCCGGAGGCATTCCTGGAGGAACTTCCGGAGGCATTCCTTGAGGAACTTCCGGAGGCATTCCTGGAGGAACTTCCGGAGGCATTCCTGGAGGAACTTCCGGAGGCATTCCTGGAGGAACTTCCGGAGGCATTCCTGGAGGAACTTCCGGAGGCATTCCTGGAGGAACTTCCGGAGGCATTCCTGGAGGAACTTCCGGAGGCATTCCTGGAGGAACTTCCGGAGGCATTCCTGGAGGAACTTCCGGAGGCATTCCTGGAGGAACTTCCGGAGGCATTCCTGGAGGAACTTCCGGAGGCATTCCTGGAGGAACTTCCGGAGGAATTCCTGGAAGAATTTCCGGAGGAATTCCTGGAGGAATTTCCGGAACCAGGTGGCCAATTTCAAAACTTGGCCCCGAAGCTGGATTCCGGAAAATCTGTATACCGATTTCACAATGGCTAAATGTATCCTAAGTGGCCAATCATTATGATAAAATGCCATAATTTTCAAAATCATGAAGTTTGATATGTCGCATGGTGGTGTTTGTTTATTTTATTGAATTGGACCCCGGAACCACTGGAACCGATTCCCGGGAAATCCGAATACCAGTTCCAAAATGGCCAACAATATTTCAGACAACGCCAAAACAGTACAGAATGATGCATCTTGGAAAATCACGAAGTTTGAGGTGTCGCATGATGGTGTTGAATCATATTCAAAAATTGACCCCGGAACCGGTTCCCCGGAACATCCGTAAATCGAGTTCCAAGGCACGTATTGACCAGGATGGACTTCTAGACAAATTTTTCCATCATTCCAGTACACTTAGGTCTGAAAACTGAACGGCTCTCATATCGAAAATTTACTTTTTCGAAAATGGCCAAATCGAATGACCCATTGTGATTCCGGAATAACTCCGGAACCAGGTGGCCAATCCAACAATCCCTAGCAAATCCTTAAATTAGAAGGATATCCGCTTATTGTGTCAAAATTTGGTCGAAAAATATTGAAAAACAAAAAAGTTATAACGAAAAGAGTGTTTTTTCGCACACTCGTTAGGGGGGGTTGGTAACGGAAGGGTTAAAAATCCCTGTTGTATCTCGCATCGAGCGCTGCGCAATCGGCTACTCCACCGCTTCAAGCAACGTGTGCCATTAACTCGCACTACCTATTGTATGTCGCTAAACCATCGATCACATCGTCAGCCTAACGTTGCGATAGGCAGCGTGCGATCAACGTTCAGAATTCCAGAATTTCTTAAATAACTCCTGGTGGACTTTTGGAAGGAATCTACAGAAACCTGCCTTTTCTAAAGTAATTTCAAAAGTAATTCCATGTGGACTTAAGAAATTCCTTAAGGAAACCTCCTCTCAATCACAAAATACGCGAACACGAGACGGAACACAACACTTATCGTTCTTACTAATTAAAAGGAACTTTAAAAAGGAGTTCGTGGACAAAATCCTTCGTAAACATCAAAGAAAAAAGCACAGACTGGATGCAACAACCCTTCGTCCGGAGAAAGAAGAAGCCCAGAGGATAAGCCTTCCGTTTTACCCCAAATTGACGAACCCAGTTCAAGCTGTCCTGAAAGGCCACGGTTTTCACGTGGTGTACAAAAGTGGAAACACTTTGAAGGACCACTTGTGCAACCTTAAGGACAGAGTAGCATCTGGGGAAAAATCCGGTATATACGAAATCCCATGCCAAGACTGTCCTGCGGTATATATAGGCCAAACCATAGGCGAAACTACTGGGGGTGCCGGGGATGCCAGGCACCCCCTGGAACTTGAATACTTTGCTGTGACATGAGGCGATGAATGATGAATAGATGAATTAATGAATATTTGTTTGTGGTGCACCCCCTGACAAAAATCCGTAGTTTCGCCCATGGACCAAACCCGCCGAAAATTCAGAGTTCGTTTGCGTGAACATAAGAATGCAGTGGACAATGAACGAGCTAACGATTCTAGTGTAGCGGCGCACTCCACGGCCCAAAACCACAACATCAATTGGCCAGAAGCGAAACTAATAAAAAACGTCCGAAAAGCCTCCCAATTAAACGCATGGGAATCAATGTTCATTGCTACATCCGATCGTCCTCTAATGAATGAGGATGATCCTCCAATAACCTCGCCGCTCTTCCACTTGACGGAACGGATGAAACAACAATAACAACCACCTCCCCCTGACGTATACTGTGCTCAGTATGAAAATGTGTTTGTGTGTAAATAATCAGTCGGACATCGTCCCGTAGATGGGCAACTTCGAGCCCGAAACCGGTCGACCAAAAAGGTAATTTTTAAAGTTCCTTTTAATTAGTAAGAACGATAAGTGTTGTGTTCCGTCTCGTGTTCGCGTATTTTGTGATCGTGAATGTTCTTACGTTAGCACAATCAACCAATTGTTTGTGAAACCTCCTCTCTCTCTCTCTCCTCTTCTTGGCGTAACGTCCTCACTGGGACAAAGCCTGCTTCTCAGCTTAGTGTTCTATGAGCACTTCCACAGTTATTAACTGAGAGCTTCCTCTGCCAATGACCATTTTGCATGTGTATATCGTGTGGCAGGCACGAAGATACTCTATGCCCAAGGAAGTCAAGGAAATTTCCTTTACGAAAAGATCCTGGACCGACCGGGAATCGAACCCGTCACCCTCAGCATGATCATGCTGAATACCCGTGCGTTTATCGCCTCGGCTATATGGGCCCAAGGAAACCTGCTTAACAGAATTTCTGAAGAAAATTATGAGAGAAGGAAGCCATGGAAATATTTCATTTAAAATCACGGTAAAGAAATATTGGTTGATTTTAAGACCGAATCTCCGGAGTAATATCTGAAGGAAACTTTGGAAGAATTTCCGAAGACTTCTGGTGAAGGAAGCCCTGAAAAAAATCTGATACGGGTTTCTGTTTTTTTTTATAAAACCCATGGCAGTTTTTCTAGAGCAATTCTGTGGGAAATTTCGGAGGGATCCTGGAAGATTCCTGAAGGTCGCTGAGGTGTTTAAGGGATCTCATGGGGTTTCAGGAGGTCTTACGAGGTTTCGAGGGGTTCTAGCGGTCTCTGTGGCACTTCATACTATTGAAACGCACATGAAATCCCCTAATCCCTTTTGAATTTAACTGAAAATGCTTAAATCCCTGAGATACCTTCAGAAAATCCCTGGAAACGCTACTGAAATGTCTTGAACCTTCCATAACCCCATTGAAACACTCTTGAAATCCTCGTTATAAATTTCAAATTCTCCTAGAACCACTTGGAACGCTTGTAAAAGGCTCTACAAATCCCCTGAAACGCACCTGATATGTTATCAAACACCCTTAAAGCCATTAAAACATTCCTGTGACCCCTTGAAACTTTCTGAAATACCTCTGATGTGCTCCTGAAGTCGCTTGTAAGCCCTTCAGAAGCTACTTACACCCCCTGAATGGCCATTAAAACCCTTTGGAGCGCCCCTGAAGTCCTCGTAAACCCATTGAAACGCCAACAACCTCCAGAAACGCCCCTAAAGCCTCTAAGAATCACCTTATTTTTGGCTCTTAGGAAACTTCCATTCTCAGGATAAAAACCTGTTCGTTCAAACTAAGATTCCTAACCCAAGTAGGGTATTGGGGTCAATATGACCCAGCCAGGCACGCTGAACGTGCATTAAACCATTATGGTGCGGAAAACTTAACATCTTAGGAGGGTTAATGTATGCACAAAATTCCCTCTTTCTATACGCTTTTAATTTAAGCACATTTTCAATGTATGCACACCAACCAGTTAAATTTTCAAACTTATATCTGGATTCCAAAATCAACACCAACGAAAGGAGTTTTGAACCACCCTATAGATAACAAATCCTTGAGACGAATCAATGCCAATTGGTAGCGTACCTTCTACATTCCAAACTTATTTATGCATACACCCATCATACCGCCGTCTAGCTAATCACCATCACTGTGGAAGAAGAAAAATCGACAAATCCTACGTGCTCACCGCAGGAGATTACGAAACCATTATTGGGCCGAGAAGGGGGTAGCAGCAGCAGCATCACCAGCAGAGGAATATCCACTATCCACTGTAGTGCTACAAATCTGTGCACCACAACGACCGGCAAGTGGTTGTTTGCCAGCCGATGATCGCGTGTTCTCTCAGCCTGGTCAGGAGGAGGACCCACAAGTCGAAGGTCCACCCAGACTAGTACGCCACTTAGTGCTAGCGAGAGTGGTGGTACATTTCGTCTTGTGACCGTCGTCGCGTCGTTGCACCAGCCTCAGCTAATCGCGTGAAAATCACTCAAGCAGGGTGGTCGTCGACCGGAGAATTTTGCGCCTGCTGCTATGTACTCGAGCCGCAATTAAAATCGGAAAATTGGAAAACTCAACGCATCAAAAAGCATGGGGAATGAAAATAAATACTGCTGAAGCACGTTCGCGGTGGTCGGGGGCGCGGGCGTAGAAATTTGAGTGAAGCGAATGTGCGCGCGAGTGCTTAATTCGGTGGAAACATTCAGTGGTTTGTTTTTTCCGCAAACGGAGTGCCAAAGGAACCGAACCGTTTTCAGTTGATTGAAGAAATAAACATGGATTTGTGATTGTAAGACACATCATCCGTGTTATGAAGAGTTCGGAAGCGATGACAAGAGCCGCGCGTCCGGAAAAGGTGTGAAAAAATCGTTTCGTGTTCGAAGCAGGGCGAGAACGCGCCAAGTGAACCCATGAAGGTGGTACTGAAAACATCTGGTGGTAGTTTTCTGAAAGTTAAGTAGCGATTCATGTTTTTCTTCCTTCCGAACAACAAAAACAAATCTTTATGAACACGAAGGGGACTTCAACTCTTCGGGAGCACATAATTTTCGAATCGCTTGATTTGTTTTCTCATTTCGCGGTGAGGTAAATAGGCGTAACACTCTTTCTTGTTTTGGGATGGGGATTTTGAAGTGTGTTTTCTCAATGTGTTCCGATTTACGAGGTTCGTAAATTTCACACAATCCCGTAGGATGACGACATGTTGTCAAGCAAACGCTGCCGCCGGGAAACCGCAATCGGAAGAATGTTGTTAGCAACATGTCGGTTTAGAATTGAAGAAAATACTGTTTAGTTGTCGGTGACTTTCTTGCCAACTGCCCATACAGAAATAGATGCCATAAACCGGGCAGTCAATTATAGGCCTCATCGATTTAACGACACACTTGAACGAAGTGGCAGAAAGAGTTCTCGGGTTTACGATCATTTTCACGAGTAAAAATGTCTATTTGTTTAAGGAATGTTTGTTTAAATCCATAAGATTTTTGTTCTCAGAAATACTCTCATCATAAATAAGGATTACACATTTGTGACTTTTGTGTACATTGTCACAATTTATGAATGTGAGAGTTCTTATGGAATAGATGTCAAAATGTGTGTTCAGCACAATAATGATGAAATTATCTTGATATCAGAGTAACACGGCACTAGACTGGTCCGAATACAAAAATGTCGAAAAGTTCCATGGGGCACCCCAACACACAAAAATATTAAAATGCTTCCGGCACAAAGAATCAGCAATAGACAAGCGTTGCTGATTATCTGTCCAAATTGCTGGATACTTCAGCAAACCGAAAAACAATTGCTGCTACACAGCAATTAGTATTACTGACCGCAACCAGCACAAAAAAAATCAGCAAAATTAACAAATTACCAGCAAACAAGAGTTGCAGTGAAGGATAAGGGTGAGAAGAATAACCGGTGCAAGATTCAACTCAATCGGCTAAAAGCTAAGTTGGTGTTCACCATTTTTCATTCTTATAAGAGGGTTTATAAGAGGGTTTTCAGGCCAAATATAGAAAATTGTATGACCTGCAGTCCTTCGTTTAACACGCCGGTATGTTATGCTCAATTGGGCTCAGAATGTAATGGATGGCGATTGATACTCTAAGCACAGACAAACAGACGTAGCACTTAGAATAAATAAATATAAATCATAATCACGGATGCATTATCGCCCAATGCTAAACATACTTTGTGTCGCAAACATGACCCTAGATGGCGGTAGTGAGTAAATGTCATACAGGAGCAAAAACGATGCGAGCGCTGCCGGTGCCTAATTTGCGTACTTCGATTATTTTAATCGATCGTTAATAAGATGGACTATGGATGGTGAGTAGAGTGAGAGGCTTGTTGAACATAGCATCGAGTTAAAAGTGTTTTTAACATATAAGTTTTATTTGAAAATAACATATTTTTGAGAAAGTAAGACGATTTTTTTAAAGAAATTGCCTATCTTTAGGCGTTCATGGGTCATTATGTAATTTACTAAACTTTATTTTATCCTATCCTATCCATACCAAATACACCAGTTGTAAAAATCTTGAGTACTTATTCAAATTCAACTTCATGAAATTTACTTTTTTCCATAATTGTTCAATCTAAGAATGTTATGCGATTAGTTGATTAACTTAAATATAAAGTTTTCAAATTTGGCTATTTCAACATTTTTTGCAAAATGTAGCAGTTCCTGGTAAGAATTTCGTTAGCAGAACTTGATACAGGTCCACTCAGAACATGTTGTAAAAAAAATAGTTCGGAATCATATGAACTGTACCTGATTTGATTGAAAAGAATAGTTGAAAAGTGATCAACTTCTCCCCAGATTACGTTACCTATTTTACGATGAGTATAGTTTTTTTAAAGAATTGTGTCGAAAAAATTGGTAATAATTTATTCTATTAATTCCACCAAGTAATCCTATAGGAAATTGCTATTCCGTTTTCTTTGAAAATCTTTCTTGAAGAATAATTCACCTTCAAGAATCTTTTAAGTGATTAAAGCAAGGATGTCATTCGGTATTTTCTAAGCACTCCTAGCAGAAATTCTTACAGTGTTGTCTCGGATGATGCAGTCAAAAGTACTTCAGAGTTCTTCAAAATATTGTTGTAAAGGCTTAATCAAATATTTCTTGAAATATTTATTCAGGAAGTCCACCAAGCATTCTATCAATTATATCTGTGGGGGTTCATCTAGAAATAGAAATTCCAGAAAAGAATTATTACAAACAATATTACAAGTTTTATTTATTGTGTTATACGTACGTTTTAAGCTGGTAAACTTTTACTCAAGTTTAATGCACATCTATAGTGCTCTGAAGTGATACGGCACTATGAGAAATCAGTTATATCATTCTGATGGTCTACGTTTAGGTAATTTCGGGCAATTAATAACTGGAAGACATGTGTAGACCCTTCCCTATCAGGGACATTAAAGTGTAGACGTCTCACATTAAAATCTGATTTAGGATGCCCCTTATGATTAGAAATTCCTAGACCAAACACAAGCTATGTAGGCAAGCAACGCTGCAAACAAAAGGCAACCTGCCAGAGAAAATACGATTACAGGATTGACTGATCGACCAACAACATTTATGGAACCTCGTCATCCTGTCATCGGAAATTGTTATCCAATAAGGTAACAGGGCAACATTTATGTTCTGTGTTGTATTTGCCCAAGTGTGATGTCTTATTTTATTACGCATTTGTGAAGTTCCACTAGAAAGGCATATTTTAATGTGCTTTTGCAGTGCTTCATTATTTTTCGTAATAACAACTCTTCAACGATTCAGAGGAAGAATAGTCCTTCTAGAATTTTTTCAAACATTCATCCATGGTTTCTTAAACCCCAAAAGGGATACCTTCATGGCCTCAGTTTCGTCACCTCGTTGAGCGTGTTCCATCAAAGACGAGCTCTGAAAGGCGCCTGGGGTCCAATGGACCCCAGGTATCCCTTTTAGGGTTAAGGAGTCAAGTATTTATCCATAGATTCTTTAAGGATTTCTCAATTATTCCCTCACAAAATTCCTTCAGAGATATCTTCAAGGATTTATCTTAGCATTTCCTCTAACATTCATCTTGGCGTTCTTTTGAAGATTTTCCAAGGAATTCTTCAAGATTTCCTTCCGAAATTTCTCGTAGGATTCCTTCAAGAATTACTGCCATGATTTCTTCGAACATTTTCTCCAAGGATTCTTCAACGAGTTTCCCTAAGGTTTTAAAAAGAGATGCAACCTAGAATTAGTCCAGGAAGTTTCGAAAGCATCCATTGGACAATAACTCAAGAATTCCTCCAATGATTCCCACATAAGTTCCTCTAAGAAAATGCGTAGGAATTCATTCGAAAAATCCTTCTCGCGTTCATCCGAAATCCATCAATTCTAGGAATTTCTCCAAAGATTCCTTCAGCAATTTTTACCAGCATGCCACTAGGAACTTATCGTAAAATTCCTATTGCTATTGGGATGACTCTTCTAAAATTCATTCGAGAAACCTTTTGTAAAACCATTTTAAGCTTCCATTGAGTAACGTTTGCATTAAAAAATGGACTTTTTTCGAAGTGAGCTAGAAAATTGTATAAGCTAAATATAAACAAGTTGTTATTTTTGTTTACTAACAGCATCTATTGGTTATGCTAAAAAAATTGGTACAGACCTTTAAACGCAGTTTTATTAAAGTTAGTGAGGATGTTGGTTGCAGTAGTCAAAAACAAACGTGTTGGCATATTTTTCGATATTTTTACCGTTTTGATCTATATGTCTATGAAAACTATTACATATTTAGTTGCGTATAATCCTTATTTCACTTCTTTTTATCAATTAACACTTCGAAATTATCGAGAAACTTTTGAGAAATAAGAATTCCATGTTGCCCCAAGTGTCAAAAAACAGCAAATTTCGACTTATAATTTTATCATGCTAAACATCGTTGGAGAGCCATGTCAAAACAGAATATAATCACCCCTATTATGTTCCCGAATGAAGTGTTTAAAAAAAAAAATGAATAACTATATCTCTCCTGAACATTTGGTGCAATTGATGCAATAGTTTACCAATTTTTTAATGGAAATTTTGTTACCCAAAAAGAAATATGATGTGACCGAATTTTCTTAAAAGTGCCACCCTACTTCAAAGTCCCAGTGAATGTGAAATGATCACAATCATCTAAGTTTTTCATATATTTTCATCAACCATGCAAAGATATACTCGTACAAGTTTTTGAGCAATTTTATCTCAATGGAGCACAGAGGTACACTGCAATGCAATGTATGCCCTCAGTAGAAAATCATCGGGAATAACATGAAATTTTTCAACATGGTATCACATTTATTGGAATAACTCCACAATTAATGCATATATCTTTATGAAAATTGGAATGGAAATAGTAAACAAGTTGTAAAATCGGGGAAAATTTTTAAATATGACTCTTTAGTGTAAAACAACTTCATGAGACATGGGTGAAAAAAGTCCATTTTTTTAATGCAAACGTTATTTTTTCAGGATTTATTATTGAGTTCTTCAGAATTTCCTCCAAAAAAACGTTTAAAAAGTTATTTGAGGATTCCTGGTAGAGTCACCATGCCCTTAGTAATCTTACGATCCAAAATTTTTCCTATGTATTTGAAAATAAAGCTATTACGGCACCGATTGAGTCATTACTTATTTGTTATCATTCGTACTCTTTTTCAACAACAAAAAAAAAATACATAATATAAGACACAAAAAACAAAAAGGATTTTTTTTTTATTTTGAGCAGGCTTGGAAAGCGTCAATGTCAACACGAGTCGTCACGTGATTTTTACAGAAGTGCCTCTCTCAATGTCATCTAATCAGGAGACGATGATCAAGAGAGTCTAACAATATTCGTTCATTACTCGGTCATGACGGAGCGTGACATGGTTGTAAACAAGGCAACCACTAGTACATAAATGGATTTGTTATTGTTTGAATCTTTTAAGGCTCAAATAACCATCATTCAGTCATCAGCAATCATCAATTTTTCAATAGCAGTTTTCTTCTTCCGAATCGCAAAACTGTCACTAAAAATTATTTCACTGTTATCCAGATGGCGGCCAGAGTGCAATGATAAATTTTTATTAACATTGGTTGAGATTTCAGCGAGAAAACTGCTTTTGAGTTTTTGCCAAACGATGATGGTTTGTTTCCTCTTAAATCATGAACACATGCCTTCTCTATCTATTAAATACAACGACTAGCCTAAATTCGCTTGGACCAAGGGAAAATTTTTATTTCAAAACAATATGGAAGTGATGATGAATTAACCTGGGCTTGTTAGGGGAATATCTGTAAATAAAAAGAAAATCGCGTTAAGTACTGTTCCTTTGAATTCCACTAAGAATTTGCATCCTTTGACAGATACGTATTTCGACCTCAATTGTAAGGTGGTCTTCCGTGTCTTGTACTTGACTCGACTGGAAGTTTTCGTCATGACGCTTGATTATTGCGAAATGACATGACGGAAAGCGCGAGTTCTCGTTTCATTTTGTGACGATGAAAATGCCTACTTGTTCATCGTTATGGGATGGTCACTACCCAGGACTGATTTTGAGTAGAAAAACAATGGAAGCGTGCTCAGTAAAGGAACAGGTACCCTATATTGAAAAAAAAAGCGTCCAACATAAAGCCTGTATCCGCAATAATCGGGACACAGAAGTACGGCTGTAGCTCTATAATGAATCGGTAAAATTGGCCAAATAATTGACTGAGACCTCTTTGGTGTATGTTTATTATGTGTGCCAAATTTAATAAAAATCGATGTATTACTTTTAACTGTGGATGTAAAACAAACAAACGTAGTTTTAAGTATTTTGTACAATCATGGCCAATTTTCATAGAGACACTACCTTGTAAGATTTCATGAACTTTGATCAATTGGTTTGAAAGCTACTGGTGTTGATAGGGGTACGTGTTAGTGAATTTTTTCGTGTTTTTCATATGCGATATTTGCCTATTCATAACTTTTGAATTTCTCTGCCAATTTTTATGAAATTTTCACAGAAGATAGTTAATTATGTGTATATTATGCCTCCAAAATTTGATGATAATTGGTGTAGTACTTTCAATAGTACCATCGAAACAATAAATGGTGCTGACGGTTTGCTGTCAGAGGGGCTAAAGTCAAGTTCAGTACTAATACATGTTTCGACTATAACATTGTTGATAGTGCATCAATTTTTTTTGAAATGTTGCCTATGCAACAAATGTAGATTGGGAGATTTGTCTTCAAAATTTCAGCCATTTCCTTTGCCAAATTCAAAAGTTACAGCGCTGACAAGCAAAACCAGGGGCTGTACAAAATTCAATGGCGCACATTCTACTCTTTCATTGCTACGACAAAAAGTACTGCACCGATTCACATGAAATTTTGTAGGTGCAATGAACACATCTTAAAATGTTATTAGACCAAATTTTAATAATTTTAATGTATCTTTTGCCGCGTTACAGCTGTATTTCTGTGTCCCGATTATTGTGGAAACAAGCTTTAGCTGTGGTCCTCACAAGTTCCTACCTCATGCTTCCACGGGTCAAACAATGACAAAGACCGCCAGCTAAAAGTTGTGTGCTTAGCTGGTAGTGCAGCCTGGGCACTGTTGTCCTTCTGATTTCAGCTAGATTGAGGAGATACGTCCCGAGCGTCTGTTCACCAAGGAGGTGCGGCTCAAACAGCGTCTGTTCTGGCATCCAGCGGTTGAGTATGAAATGCTGTATTGCGTCAGCTATACCTAAGAAGGCAGCCCCTTCAACGCAATATAGGCAGCGCAGCCCCGGTAAGGTAGCCTGCTGAAAACCTTCAAACACCCAAAAAAGCAATAGTAGAGTAAACGGATTGATTCAACGACAACAGACCCGGTAACGAATAAAGGACAACGATTGGAAAGTCGGATCTTGGAACGTGAGAACTTTGAATGAACCCGCACGTGTTGGGCTCCTGGCTCGTGAACTGCAGAATGTCGGCGTTAATGTGACCGCTATCCAGGAGATACGCTGGCCCAAAACTCGAGAACGCGAATTCCGAGCGGTGGATCCCATCGCCAACACTTCATTCAAGTACCACATCTACTACAGCGGCGGCGCACAGTGGAGCACCTAGTACATTAAAACTGATCAAAATTATTTTGACGCATTTTCACAACCCAAATGCAACCCAAATTAGTAATGAAACGTATTTCATAGTTTTCGTATTTTTTTTATTTCGTCATTAGGGTGACCAATTTTAGTCAAGATTTTTTGAAACTAAAATTTTTCAAAAAATTACAACTTTTGAACCAGTTGACCGATTTTAAACTTCTTTTTTTTTGCTTGAAAGCTGTTGAATTCTAGTTTTCAGCAAAAATACGTTCAGAGGGCCAAATAGTGTTTTAAGGCAAATAATATCATATAATATAATAATTATCACGATTTTTTCAAAGTGTTGCAACTTTTGAAATCGGAAACATCCGGAAGGTTTGCTTTCTGCATTTGAAAGAGAAACAATAGTTTTATCATACACTAAAAGCAGATTTTCCGGAAACAGCCGGAAAATCAACTTATTTCATTTTGAATGTACGGTAAAGGATTCTATCAAATATTTTTTTCAATATTTTCATATATTATATGTAAATTCAACGCCAATTTGTTTGGGTTTCAAATTAACAGAATAACGACATTAACCTTCTTTAACAAACTGCATCGTTGAATTGATTGACTATCGATTTAATTCACTTTGTACGGTCAAAACTAGCACGCGCTGTGAGTCATATCAAAGAAAACGGCTAACATTCAGCTTCACTAAACCTCTTCTGATAAGCGTAAACAAAACATTTGGACACTGCTTAGCTGTCAAACGATTACACGATAACTACACTTAGCAAAAACACAACGGAAAACCCAATTACTTCATTTTGAGTTTTTCCACTTATGATCAGGTTTTGATGTGATTTACTCCAATGTGCGGCGATAAGGCAGAACGCGGAGTTGGCTTTATAGTGATCGGGAAGCAGATGAAGCGAGTTATTCGGTGGAAGCCGATAAGCGACCGAATCTGTGTGTTGAGGATGAAGGGCAAGTTCTTCAACTACAGCCTGATCAGCATCTATGCGCCAACGAACGACAAACCCGATGATATGAAGGATGAGTTCTATGAGAGCCTTGATAAGGCCTACGGAGTGTGCCCAAAACAAGATGTCAAAATAGTCATCGGAGATGCAAATGCGCAATGGGGCAGAGAAAGTTTCTTTCGGCCTGTCATTGGAACGGAAAGCCTTCATTCTGTTACCAACGATAATGGTCTGCGCCTTGTGACATTCGCTGCTGCTAGAGGGATGGCAATCAGCAGTACCTACTTCGCACGTAAGAATATCCGAAAACACACCTGGCTACACCCGAGTGGTGACACTTGCTCCCAGATAGACCACGTGCTGGTCGACGGGCGACATTTTTCGGACGTCATAGATGTGAGGTCCTACAGAGGCCCGTCACGAGTTCAAGAAACAACAGGACGATGCGTTTCAATATCCAGCGCTTGTCAGTCGAAGGGGTTGCTGCACAGTACCATCAGAAGCTAGACGAGAGGATAGGAGAGACCAACGGATCTGGAGATGTCAACAGCTTATGGGGAATTATCCACGAAGCAGTGACAACAACAGCGCAAGAGGTGATTGGTACCGCTCAGTGACGCCAACGTAATGGTTGGTTTGACGATGACCGCCAACGAGTGACGAACGAAAAGAATGCCGCCAGAAGTCGAATGCTAGTGGCCGGTACCCAGCAGAACAGAGAGCGGTACAGGGTTGCAAGAGCGAAAAAGAAACGAATCCACCGCAGGAAAAAAAAAAAAAACGGCAACACGAAGAGAGTATTATGGCTGAAGCGCAGGAAAGTATGGACAGGAACGATATGCGGAGGTTTTATGCAACTGTCAATGGCGCGCGGGACAAGACTGCGCCGGTGCCCGCCATGTGCAATGACCGGGAAGGAAATTTGCTGACAGACAAAACAATGGTAGCAGCCAGGTGGAAGGAGCACTTCGAAGATTTGTTGAATGGTAGCAGCGAAGGAGCACCCAGGAACAGGATTAACATAATGGATGACAGTCAAGCAGTGGAACCACCAACACTGGATGAGGTTTTTTTTTCTCTGTTCGGGACATAACCACTGCGACCAATATTTGATCTATTGTGGTATACCCCGTGTCCTTTGTATAGTGCATGTCGTATTACTTTATCACCATTGAGAAGTTATAAAGTATTCGGTTTTGTTAGAGTAGTCATTTGGATTGGATTTGGATGAGGTTAAAAGGGCCCTTAAGGAGCTGAAAAACAGCAAGGCTGCTGGGAAGGACGAGATCCCGGTCGAACTTCTTAAGGGGCTGTCCATAAACCACGTGGTCATTTTTTTGGGACTTTTCAAACCGCCCCCCCCCCCCCCCCGCGTGGTCATTTGTCCATACAAAATTTTTAATTTGTCCATACAAAATAGTCATTGGCCGAACCCCCCCCCCCCATGACCACGTGGTTTATGGACAGCCCCTAAGCACGGATGCGAGCAGGTACATCAATCAATCCATCAGATTATTACAAAGATTTGGAAGGATGAAGAATTGCCCACCAGTTGGTTGCATGGCCTCATATGCCCAATCTACAAGAAAGGGCATAGACTGGAGTGTGCCAATTACAGAGGGATTACCCTTTTAAATTCGGCGTATAAGATACTGTCGTGTGTCCTGTTCAACAGATTGCGACCTCTTGAGGAGTCCTTCGTCGGCGAATACCAGGCTGGTTTTCGTGAGGGCCGATCAACGACGGATCAAATGTTTACCCTGCGGATGATCCTAGATAAATTTCGGGAATATAACTTGCAGACTCACCATCCGTTCGTTGATTTTAAAGCAGCGTACGATTCAGTGAAAAGAAATGAGCTTTGGCAGATAATGTCAGAACATGGTTTTCCGGCGAAACTAATTAGGCTGATACGCGCAACGCTGGATGGATCAAAATCAAGTATTCGGATCGCGGACGAAGTGTCTACGTCGTTTGTGACCTTGGATGGATTGAAGCAGGGGGATGCTCTTTCAAATTTATTGTTCAACATTGCACTCGAAGGAGCGATTAGGAGGTCAGGCGTGCAGAGGAATGGCTCTATCATCACACGGTTGCACATGCTCCTCGGTTTTGCGGACGATATTGATCTCATCGGCATCGATCGTAGGGCAGTGGAGGAAGCTTATGCTCCTCTGAAGAGAGAGACAGCGAGGATAGGCTTGACGATTAACTCTACCAAGATGAAGTACATGATAGCGGGTAGAGACAGAAGCAGGCCTAGTGGTGTTAGTGCTGAGGTAGTGATTGATGGGGAAGTGTTTGAAGTTGTTGAAGAATTTGTTTATCTTGGAACACTTGTGACATGTGACAATGACGTTTCCCGTGAAGTGAAAAGGCGTATTGCAGCTGCGGATTGCGTAACCAGCTTAGGTCCCGTAACTTGCAAACGCAAACAAAATTCGCTCTGTATAAGACGCTGATTCTTCCGGTTGCCCTCTACGGTCACGAAGCGTGAACGTTAAAGGAGGTAGACCGAAAAGCTTTTGGAGTTTTTGAGCGCAAAGTGCTGCGCACAATTCTCAGTGGGAAACAAGAAAATGGGGTGTGGCGCAGACGCATGAATCACGAGTTGTACCAAGTGTACGAAGATGTGAATATTGTGAAACGTATAAATTACGGCAGACTTCAGTGGGCTGGACACGTAGTGCGAATATTCAGCAGAGAACCCGGTAGAGGTAGGCGACTTCTTGGGCGGCCGCGAACTCGCTGGCTGCACGCCATTGAAGAAGATCTACGATCCCTACACGTTCGGGGAAACTGGAGGAACATCGCCCAAGACCGACGAAGATGGTGCTCTACTATACGCTCTGCGTTGAAGTAAAGTTACTTTGTAGCGAACAAGGTTTCAAGGTAAGTAGGAATTATCTAAGAATGCATCTAGATTAGAGTTGCCCACACTTATATGAAAAATATTGGTATATTGACAGTGGTTGTTTATGTCATATAACCAACGACCGCTCATTCTTCACGAAGTTGGATAGCAGCAAGTGCGTCGATGTGGCGCTGGCAGATGGCTCTGCCACGAAGTCCCACGGAATTGGTGAAGGCCTAGTGAAGTGCGTGAACGTGGCAGGAAATATCGTCAATATACGGCTGACGGAAGTGCTGTACATACCGACTTTAGACAGTGGACTGATTTCCGTGCAGAAGTTGACGCAGAAAGGCTTCGGAGTGGATTTTGTCACATTGGGCTGTGCAATAAGGAGTGACGAAGGAGAGAGTGCTGCAGTGGGCGAAGTGTACGGGAATTTGTGTGTGCTGAAGACCGTCGAATTTTTGAAGCTGCGTAAGGAGACTCATCATCCGAAGAACTGTCAACACATTTGGCAGAGTTCTTCGAACAGGAAGTCGTACAGGAGGAGCAATTTGAACGTGAAGGCAGAAAGAGCACAGAGGAACAGGAGGAGCATCCGGAAGAATCTGAAGATGAATTCTATGGATGCAAAGATGAACCGGAAATAGAACAGCGATTGGAGAAGCGATCGACTAGAGGCAATCGTCCACGGTGATGATTTGTGGTTACGTCGTTGGAGTACTCGTTAATAAGGTCCGATGTTCTAAGTGTGCTAGATGTTTGTGTAAGATGTTTGTATTATTTGTAAGAAGATCATTGTAAATAATACGATAGCTTAATAGAATTGCCGCAGAAGATGTCGAGAAGGAGTGTTGGGAGTGCGACATCTGTCTCCCCATCTATGGGCGGCAATGCGAGAGAGACATTGACAATAGGTTTTGCATTATACAGTTCACTGTAAGAGTCCGTGCAATAAACATCGCTGTTTCGAACGTCGTCGTTTCCCACTGTTTACGCGTTATACCGAAAGTTCCCCGGATTGATTCCTTGTTCCGTCGTCGGTATAGATTCCGCTGCACGACCAGTCCGTCGTGGTCCACCTCGCTCTACAAAAGTTGCTGCGGATAAAATAGTTGTTTTCATTGGGTCGCCGGGAAATATCAATAAAACAGATAAATATCAATAAACGGTGATTAACACATCCAATGTAATGATTTTTTACCTGGTCTGAACTGTTCTAGAAACAACTACATAATTATACATAGAAACCTATTCACAGCTATTTAACACTGATTTCTTTGATCAGACTGTCATGAATGGTGTTGTATGATTATAAGTTGCTAACAACCGCTTCGAACAAAAAAAGGCAAAACGTGCTCCACTACAGCACGTTTTCTTTTGCATTTTTTATGCCTCGCACCGATTGAAACTTATTGAGACAATGTCAGTGTACACTTCTTTGATTGCAACCACTAGTTCAAGGCGAGGCTTGTTACTTTCGCATTTCCCACAGAAACATAATCATCGAGTAGGACTTATTCATCAGGTCGGTGAACTTCTCCTGCGTGAATTCGAAGTATCCACCAGCGCTGAATCGGACATCCTGACTGCCAACGGTCATCATGGTCAGAATCTTGGCTCGTACGGCCCGGTACTGGTGTTCAAATTGGTGGCAATGTTGGAGGTGGTCGGGCCAATCCATCTCGTGGGCTGATTGACCGATGGATTTGTACTGTTGGAAAGAGGGAGTTAACTGAATTGTGGGACTTGTACTGGATGACGGACTGCATCTTACCGCATCGGATAGTTTGGTGGTGAAAAAGGTGAATACGAAACATTCCAAGGTCAGGACGATTGTGTAGTGGCAGATTTGGTAGATGTACAGGTTGATGTGATTCAGGTTGGAGATCAAGAAGAATGCTCCGGAGGCGATGTTAAGCGTGGCTGTATAGTAGGTTATGAGGAATGAGCCCTCCAGCAGAGGGCGGATGTCGATCAGATGCCGTAGAATGGTTCTGTGTTGGATGATACACTTGTCGAACTGGTGGTTGAGAGTTGTCCAGAATTGTTCGTCTGAACTGGACCTGGAAGGTCCAATTGTCTCAAGCTTGAGAATAGTAGTTTTAAAGAGTTCAGCCACAGCTTTTGACAAAATTTCACACTCGGCTGTTAGTCCAGTGAGGAGCATAACGATTACGAAAAAGTTAGTTGCGAGGTCAATTACAATTTGGATGATCATCAGAAGGTAGATCTTTTGCGCTACGATGTCTAGCACGTAGTTTCCGAATTTGAAAGGAATTCGAAGCGGTGCTGTGGGCTGAATTATGAAAATTGGAGCTGTCATGAGGCAAGAATTGGTGACAAACAGGAGTACAATTCGATGGATAAAGAGGTACACCTTACGTCGAATCTTGAATGCGACCTCATTTTCTCGACAGAACTTCCGGCTGTTAAGATAGCGACGCAGATTCGTGAGTTTCTCGTAGTTCCATCCAATAACTAGTGTTCGGCAGAGGACAATGATCAATCCGGCACCGATCTGAATGGTGTTCATCAGAATCTCTAATCTACTCTCGTTCATCATCTGCCAACATAAGTTCCATATCAAAAGGACGCACGTCGTAACAAGAACTACACGAGTCAGATACCACCACGGTTTAACATTTGAATTTTGTTGATTGAAATGAAGTCCTCCTACCATGGCATAGAAGTCATGCAGTATGAACAGGTCCTTATCATTGGTGAACTTCGCATTGAGAGCTTCGCAAACTTGTCCAAAAATCCATCGAAATTGGTCCCGACAGATGTGTAGAAACTTGAATGCCATCACGTACCAACGTCTCCAAACGTTTGCTTTCTACTTGTTTCTAACCGAGGGCCACATTTTGTAACAACCAATAACCAGAACCACTCAATCAGACTAATTCATTTCATATTCCATTTGATACAATCTGAACCTAGTGCCCTTATTGAATCCACGTGCACAGACGGACATTTCAACTCATCTATCTTTCAACTTTATCCCACAGCCGAAGCCGATTCGATAGGATGCGTCGAAGTGCTGGCCACCGTCTGCTCGACCATCCTGATGGTCCTGACCTTGCCGATATCGATTTTCCTCTGCTTCAAGGTCGTCCAGGAGTACGAACGGGCCGTCATCTTCCGGCTTGGTCGGTTGAGGTAAGTGTGATACGGCTATACTAATTCAAATTAACCTTCTATATGAGAAAGAGCTTCGGCTTCGGTAAACCTGAGCGTCTGATCCCCATGTTAGGGGCGGCTGATCAACGTCCGAGTGCCAGGGAAGGACTCTAAGCTCAACTGTACACTACGGTCCTCCGGAAAGTAGGGAATTGGTGTCAGGCCCTACGAGCCAGCCGTAAAAAAAATGTATCGGAAAATCAGCAACAGAATAATACGAACCGAGACCAACGGCAACGACCTCAGCGAACAAAAAGGACTTGCGATTGGAAACTCGGTATGTGGAAATGCCGATCTCTCAACTTCATTGGGAGCACCCGCATACTCGCCGATCTACTGAAGGACCGCGGGTTCGGCATCGTAGCGCTGCAGGAGGTGTGTTGGACAGGATCCATGGTGCGAACTCCTCCTCTTCTTGGCGTAACGTCCTCACTGGGACAAAGCCTGCTTCTCAGCTTAGTGTTCTATGAGCACTTCCACAGTTATTAACTGAGAGCTTCCTCTGCCAATGACCATTTTGCATGTGTATATCGTGTGGCAGGCACGAAGATACTCTATGCCCAAGGAAGTCAAGGAAATTTCCTTTACGAAAAGATCCTGGACCGACCGGGAATCGAACCCGTCACCCTCAGCATGGTCATGCTGAATACCCGTGCGTTTACCGCCTCGGCTATATGGGCCCTTGGTGCGGACGTTCAGAGGTAATCATACGATCTACCAGAGCTGCGACAACACATGCGAGCTGGGAACAGCTTTCATCGTGATGGGTGATATGCAGAGGTGCGTGATCGGTTGGTGGCCGATCGACGAAAGAAAGGTTGAGGATCAAGGGCCGATTCTTCAACTTCAGCATAATAAACATGCACAGGCCACACTCCGGAAGTACTGCGCATTTTACGCGCAGTTCGAACGCGAATCGACCGCTGCTCAAGCTTCGACATCAAGATCATCATAGGAGATTTAAACGCTCATGTAGGCCAGGAGGAGGAATTCAGACCGACGCGTTGCAACGATTGGAAAGTTCAGCGCCCACCAGCAGACGAACGAAAACGACCTACGACTTATTGATTTCGCCGCCTCCAAAAATTTGGCCATACGTAGCACCTTTTCCAACACAGCCTCCATTATCGTTACACCTGGAGATCACCACAGCAGACGAAATCTCAAATCCCCACGTTCTGATTGACGGACGGCACTTCTTCGACATTATCGACGTCAGGACCTATCGTGGCGCCAACATCGACTCCGACCACTATCTGGTGATGGCCAAACTGCGCCCAAAACTCTCCGTCATCAACAATGTACGGTACCGGCGACCGCCACGGTACAACCTAGAGCGACTGAAACAACCGGATTTCGCCTCAGCATACGCGCAGAATCTCGAGGCCGCGTTGCCAGACGAGGGCGAGCTCGATGAGGCCCCTCTAGAGGACTGCTGGAGTACAGTGAAAGCAGCCATCAACGACGCAGCCGAGAGCACCATCGGGTACGTGAAACGGAACCGACGGAACGAATGGTTCGACGAAGAGAGCAGAACGGTTTTGCAGCAGCGCGGGCGGTAATGCTGCAGCAAGGAACTCGACAGAACGTGGAACGTTACAAACAGAAGCGGAAACAGCAGACCCGCCTCTTTCAGGAGAAAAAGCGCCGCCTGAAAGTAGTGGAGTGCGAAGAAATGGAATTGCAGTGCCGTTTTCAAGAAACACGGAAGGCAACGGCTTCGGGCCGCGAGCCGAAATATACAGAGATAAAGACGAAGACCTCTTGACGGACGGACGTGAGGCTTGACGTGAGGTGATCGAGAGGTGGAAGCAGCACCTGAACGGCGTGAAGAACGTAGGCACGGGAGACCACAGCAACGGAGGACACGACGACGCCAGTGCAGCGGAGGACGGAAATGAACCAACTCCCACGCTGAGGGAAGTTAAGGAGGCCATTTACCAGCTCAAAACCAACAGCAAGCTCAAAACAAAGCAGCTGGTAAGGATGGTATCGCAGCTGAACTCATCAATATGGGCCCAGAAAAGTTGGCGACCTGTCTGCATCGGCTGATAGTCAGGATCTGGGAAACCGAACAGCTACCGGAGGAGTTGAAGGAAGGGGTAATCTGCCCATTCACAAGAAAGGCGACCACTTTCAAAGTGAGAACTTCAGGACGACCACTACAAAGTGCTATCCCAGATCATCTTCCGTTGTCTGTCACCTAAAACTAATGAATTCGTGGTAAGTTATCAAGCCGGCTTCATCGACGGCCGGTCGACAACGGATCATATTTTTACCGTACGGCAAGTCCTCCACAAATGCATTGAATACCAGGTCCCAACGCATCACCTGTTCATCGACTTCAAAGCGGCATACGACAGTATCGCTCGCGCAGAGCTGTGGAGAATCATAGACGAAAATGGCTTTCCTGAGAAGCTGACTAGACTGATTAAAGCAACGATGGACGGTGTGCAAAACTGCGTAAGGGTTTCGGGTGAACTATTTGAATCTCGCCGGGGACTGCGACATGGTGACGGACTCTCATGCCTACTCGTCAACATCGCTCTGGAAGGTGTGATGCGACGAGCCGGGCTCAACAGCCGGGGAACGATTTTCACAAAATCCGGTGAATTTGTGTGCTTTGCGGACGACATGGACGTTATTGCAAGAACATTTGGAACGGTGACAGAGCTGTACACCAGCCTGAAACGTGAAGCAGCAAAGGTCGGACTGGTGGTGAATGCCTGAAAAACAAAGTACATGATGATAGGCGGAACCGAACACGACCGGATCTATCTGGGTAGTAATGTTACGATAGACGGGGATACTTTCGAGGTGATGGAGGAATTCGTCTACCTCGGATCCTTACTGACGGCTGACAACAACGTGAGTCGTGAAATTCGGAGGCGCATCATCAGCGGAAGTCGGGCCTACTACGGGCTCCAGAAGAAGCTGCGGTCGAAAAAGATTCACCCACGCATCAAATGCACCATGTACAAAACGATAATACGACCGGTGGTCCTCTACGGACACGAGACATGGACCATGCTCGAGGAGGACCTGCAAGCACTTGGATTTTTCGAGCGACGCGTGCTAAGGACGATCTTCGGCCGTGTGCAGGAAAACGGTGTGTGGCGGAGAAGGATGAATCACGAGCTCGTTGCACTTTACGGCGAACCCAGCATCCAGAAGGTGGCCAAAGCCGGAAGGATACGGTGGGCAGGGCATGTTGCAAGAATGCCGGACTACAACTCTGCAAGGTTGGTATTTGCTACTGATCTGGTTGGCACAAGAAGGCCTGGAGCGCAGAGAGCACGATGGGCGGATCAGGTGGAGCGTGACCTGGCGAGCATTGGGCGCGACCGAGGATGGAGAGCGGCAGCCACAAACCAAATATTGTGGCGTACTATCACCGACGAAGTACTATTGTTGATTATGTCTTGTTTTAAATGTGATGTTGAACAAATAAATGTATGTAATGTAACGTAACCTATGTATGTATGAGAAAGAGCTTCAAATTTTCTCACGTCAATTTTTCTTCCAGATCCGGCGGAGCCCGCGGTCCCGGTGTGTTCTTCGTGCTGCCATGCATCGACAACTACTGCAAGGTCGATCTGCGTACCGTATCGTTCGACGTGCCTCCCCAGGAAGTCCTGACGCGTGACTCCGTGACCGTGTCCGTAGATGCCGTCGTGTACTACCGTATCCGTGACCCGTTGAATGCCGTCGTCCAGGTGGCCAACTACAGCCACTCCACCCGCCTACTGGCGGCCACCACCCTGCGTAACGTCCTCGGTACCCGAAACCTCTCGGAACTCCTGACCGAGCGGGAAGCCATCTCGCACTCGATGCAGGTCACCCTGGACGAGGCCACCGACCCCTGGGGCGTTCAGGTCGAACGCGTTGAAATGTAAGTCCTGTTTCTCAAAGATTCATAGGACATACTTACCCCAAACCCCCCAATCCATTTACAGTAAGGACGTCTCCCTGCCGGACTCGCTGCAGCGTTCGATGGCTGCCGAAGCGGAAGCTGCCCGTGAAGCCCGTGCCAAGGTCATTGCCGCCGAGGGAGAAATGAAGTCATCCCGAGCGCTGAAGGAAGCTTCGGACATTATGTGCGAAAGTCCGGCTGCGCTGCAGCTCCGTTACCTGCAAACCCTGAGCAGCATTGCCGGCGAGAAGAACTCCACCATCGTGTTCCCGTTGCCGATCGAGCTGATCGGACCGTTGATGAACATCACCTCCAGCATCACCAGCAAGATGGCGGCAACTCCGTCGTCGACGGCTACGACGACGGCGGTGGCTGATTCACGCCCGGGCGAAGTGATTGACTAGCATTTAACGAAGGAGTGTAGGCGGATATGGCAATTTGATTCTTTGTAGGAGCGGTGGGAGATTGTTGAAACGTGGTTAACCGATACTGTTTTTGAGAAAAAATACAAATGTTAAAGCAAGAAATACACACATATATGATAAGTAATAACATAACTTAATATCGAAACGTGCCAAAATTAAGCGGACAAATTAACTTGTGAATACGGTAAGCAAAGATTTACGGTAGTTGGTAGCATATAAAACTAACTAAAAGCGATTTTCTAAGCTCTAGGTGTTGTAAATACAAGTTTACATATTGAAAGTTTTGTTTCCTTTTCTTGAGAAATCCAATACTGTGTCATTCAATTATTTCAACTTCTCACCGCTTAACCTAACCTTCAGATCTACACACTACGCGAGCGATTCCAGTTGGCAGCCGTTTCCATAGTAAGGGGTTGGGATCTGAAGGATTTGGTGTTGAGTTTGAACGGAAATTTTAATTATGGTAGGAGACCTTCTGGTGGGGCTTTTTACTATGGAATTCAAGCAACATTTTGGTGGGGATCTCTAAATAATCTTGGAAGAACTTTTTTTCGTCTAAATTAATCCTGAAATCTCATTGAAATAATTCTGTAGAATCTACCTACTTCCCAGGACTTTTGATTGTGATTCCGTAACAACTCGATTTTCCAGTAGTTTATTCAGGTCTCCTGCAGTATTTCCCCTTCGATTACTTTCACAAGTTTCTTCCAAGATTCCTTAAGAGGTGAGATTTCCGCAGGTATCCTTTCCGATGTTCCTCTTGAATTTACAGGATTTCTTTCTGAGATTCCACCAGAAATTCCTTAAGCGATTCCTTCAAGAGTTTTCTCTGAGATTCCTTCTTCTGGAAAAGTTGTTATTTTCGTGGATTCCCAGACGAAATTGTCAGATTGAAGAAATCCTAGCGAAATTTTTGGATCAATTCATCAACAAAGGCCTAAACATTTTATTAGTTATTGAGGAATTCCATACTGCATTCCTAAAGTTATTGTATAAGGAATTCAGTAAAAAATTGCTGATGGAATTCCGTAATACGCTTCTGAGGAATTCCAATAGGAACATCTGAGAGTATTCCAGAACGAACTTCCGGATGAAATCTAGAAGAAACTGTAGAAGTTGCAGAAGGAGCTCCTGCAGGAAGCATGAACAAGTTTCTAGAAGAATCCTGGAAGGAGCTCCAAGACGAAACCCAGATGTAGTTCTTAGAGGGTGGAATATCTGGAGAATGCTGAAGAAATTTCGGAAGGAATCCTAAATGAATACCACAATTCCCAATGGAATCTATGCAAGCAATCCCGGTAGAATCTCCTGGAGGCATCGTGGAAAAATTTCCTGAATAATCCGAGAAGGTTCTTTTAGGATTTTTTCCAGGAGTGCCATCTAAGATTCTTCCAGAATTTCATCTAAGATCAACTAGAAGTTTTTTCTGTAATCTTTCCATGAGTTTGTTTACGGTTTCCTCGAAGTTTTTTTTTTCAGAATTTCTGCATTATTCTCATCCAAAATTCTTTCAGGATTTTTTTTCTCTGGGATTCTTTTAGGAACACTGTCCTCCAAGAAAGTATTGCGGGATTTCTTCAAGACCTCCTTCCGGGATTTCTATAGACGTTTCTTCTGTTATTTCTGCAAATCCTTCTGGAACTCTTCGGAAGTTTATTTTGGAATAATCTTAGATGTTTCGTTGCTCGCGCGGCTGACCGATCGATCGGCTAACCGTTGACCGAATTTCCGAAGCGATCAGGGCGTCATTGGGGCTCGCCATTGAAGGTTGCACAGAATGAGAAATCTTTGTGGAACGGTTGAAGACCATCTTTGAGAAATCTCCATTACTGTCAGTTTAACTACCGGCCGTTTGAATGTTCTCAAGGCTGTCTTCACGATGACCTGGTGTACCCTTCCTGGCGTTCCCATCTGGCTACGAACCCAAGTCCTCATTTTACCTTCCGTTACGAAGCCTATGTCGCCGACTTTGACCGGCTTGATATCGCAAGACCATTTTTTATTTATTTATTTATTTATTTATTTGCCAAATACTTGTAGCGTAAGGGTTCAGCCTTATAAAATTACTACAATCGGTATCTTAATGTTGTTCAACCACTTTCATATACTCAAGCTAATTCATTTCAATATATATATATATTAAAAAAAAAACAAATTTAAACTATACTCTACTTTGTTGATTAGTTGCCTCGTTCACTTCAATTCCCCTCATTGAGCCAGCTCAAACACTCACGACGAAAACTTGCTGCAGTTCGCAAAACTTTAATTTCATTAGGAAGCTGATTCCATAGAATGATGGCACGTACAAAAAAGGTATTGCCATAGTGTGACGAGTTGTGATGCAATAGAACATAATGTCTTACACGATTGCTCCTAAAAGGTTGCAGCTTATCAGCTAGGTATTGAGGTCCATGATGAATTATTCTAAACAAAGAAGTATAGCAGCGTAGTTTAAAATAGTTATAGAAAGAGCAGCCTAAAAGATGGCGCTGTAGATGCGTTACACTTGCATATCTATTGGACACATTCTACGGGCCCCGTATCATCAATACCAATTTTTCAAAGTTGAGTTATGGCATATTTGACATTTTTATCACATTCTACATTACTTTTGTCATCCAAAAATGTATTCGACATGATATTAGTGTGACAATAAATATAAATTGAACGACGATTAAGATTAGCATTAAAATCGTGATTTTAAGTCTTTTAAGTACACTTTTCATCCAAACTATCGTATTTTAAACACCAACACACTGATTTTTCAAAAGTCTTCCATCATTTGTAGATAAATGTATGTAGGTTTTTTAGCATAAAAAGATTTTCAATCGGAAGACTTCACAGCTCTGAAATATGGCTGATCATAGTATGGGTTTTTATTGCGTTGTAACGTCACGAAAAATCAACATTTTTAAATTTTATTTAAATACGGAAAACGTTACAAATATGAAATTTTGTATGCTCTTTGTACTCGAAAAGATCTTTCAAATGAGACTAAAAAAAATAAAATCGGTTCACGGAAGCCTGAGTTTCACCTGGTTGAAGTTTGCGTTGTAACGTCACGAAAAAAGTTCTGTGGAAAAGACCAAATCTTTCTGGCTTGGACGGCTTCTGAATTGGACAAACTTAGTTCTATATTCAAAACAGTTTAGTTCTCGTTGTGTATGATCTCTTTTTCGAAATCGGCACCAACATTTCAAAAGGGCGTAACTGCATTTTGAAACAAACCACTTTTTCACATCTGTGGGTCATATTTTAAGTTTCCCACGAAATTCACAAACATTACTAGACAGAGAAATTGCTCTTCTTTCCTGTACTGGCGGTGATTTGCATGGCGGCATTGAAATACGTTCCACAGATGTGAAAGAGGGATTTGTTTCAAAAGGCAGTTACGCCCTTTTGAAATGTTGGTGCCGAAATATCGTTTACAAATTGCGTATCATTGCCGGTTAATAAACTACGTAGACTTCTGAAGGACGGGGGAGATGGTGTTTGGCCTAAATCTACGATGTAATTGTACTGCGATATTGTAATTTTTTTTTAATCGTAATCTAATACCACTCAAACCGAAAATTTCTGTGATATGAGTGGCCAACAGACGAAACACTGACGAAATTACAAAGTTATTAAGTTGGTCAAAGACTTACAGTTGATGAATAGTTTGATTTGAAGTTCCACCAACAGGCGGCGCTAGAGAACTTACAAATTTTAAATTTCATGCATCTCAGGATCCCTTTTACATAGAAATACGATTTCTTCAGCAAAGTTGTTTGGTAAGTAAAGCACTTGCAGTTGATTTACCAATAGATGCGAGATTTTGCCACTAGAAGACGTTAGTTTCCATTTTGCAAAAGCAGGCAAGGGATTATAATTTCTTGATAAGTATTCTACAAGCTGGAACTTTTTTCACTTAAGACATATTGTATTCAAATCAAATTGTAATCAAAGATCAATATATAATTCTTAGCTATCAAAATTTAATTTGATTTTATTCACTTATTCCTTAGATATTAGAGTCAATAGAACACAGTCAAAAATATGATTCTGCTTAAAGCGCTCCATCTTTGTGTAGAGCTAACCAATTAAGTCCAAAATTGTAGAAATTACAGATAACAAGATGAGGAACTATCAGTCAAAATTTGAGAATTTTTGATATATTTTATAAAAAGCTACGGCTTGTTGAGTGTTTTGGGTAAAACAACTTTAATGAAGCTACCATCTTTCCAATTAATCACGATCCTGAGATACGTAAAACTAAAAATGTGTATGCCCTCTAGCGCCTCCTATTTGAAGGATTTGAAATCATACGGCCCATCAATTGAAAGTTCTTAACCAGCTAAACAATTTTGTCGAGGACACCAACTGTCTAAATAGTTAGGATCTAGAAATATATGGGATGGATATAACGTCAGTGTTACATCTATTTTTGATATAACAAGAATCACCGACAAATAGACGTAACACCTATGAAATTGAAACTCATATATCTCGGGACTCTAATTACTTAGACTTTAGACTTTTAGAATGTTGATGTCTTTGGAAAAGTTGTTTATCTTGTCAAGAATTTTCAGTTTAATAGCCGTTTGGTTCAAGTTTCTAACTGACTAGTGATAGTTGAAATTTTGAAAAATAATGCACTTCATATTTATTCAAAAAATATTCAACATGTTGTAACTGCTTATAATGTGCCCAAAGATTTTGCCAAAAAATAGTTTCTCAACTAATCAAAATTTATTGAAAACTTTTTGAGGAATTCTAAACTATTGTAAACGTCGCCCAGTGTGTCTGAATCTCACATCCAATAGTAAATCAGCTGGAAGTTTTTGACTTATCAAACAACTTTGCCAGAGACACTAACTCTCTAAGTAATTATGACTCTGACATATATAGGATGGATTTTATTTTGTCAGAATTAGGTTTATTTGTGTCTGGAATCACAGAAATTGATGCCCCTAAGTAGTTCAATAACTGCTCGCACATCTTGAAGCGTTTTTAATTCAATCAATGACATTGCATAAATTATTGAAAAAATGTTTAAATCGACGGCGTGATTAGTTTTATGCTGCATAATCTAAATATCTGGCGGTGCGAAGTAATGAATATCAACGGTTTAGGCTTTGGGACAATATTAGATGAATATGAGTGGTACTAAACCGAAGATGGGTACCATACCATTAACCTTCATGAAGGAGTTTTCATACTCCTAATAGAAATAACTTGGCCCTCCGAGCCATTTATCACAAAACGAATTTTTAATAGAATAAAGTTGCTCTTGGAGCAGTAAAAATAATGCAATAATATATTCACAAATTCGGGCAAGTTTGCCTGATTATTCTGATTCAAAAATGATGTGCATTTTCGTGACGTTACAACGCGAGCAGAACTCTGTTTGAAACTGAACGGGCGTTGTAACGTCACGAAATGTAAAAGTCGATTATCCAAAAACGAATCCGAAATGTACATGTTTTATTTCACTGCATTGAAGAACAAACCAATAAATTTCAATGGTGGGAGAAATTTTCAGTTTAAAATAAAAATCCGAGCAAATTTTCCAAGATGTTGGTTCGCGGTAGAGGGGGTCGAATTCTAGCGCGTTGTAACGTCACGCTACAAATAAGCATTTAAACAAGTTTTTATAATGAAAACTAAATGTTAAACAGGTCCAACATATCGGAAATTTTAAAAGGAATCTGAATATGATATGTAAAATATTTTGAGGTTTACAGTCGTTTTTATGAGTTATAGTGAAAAATCTGACTACGAATGCGTAGAAACATCGTAACGTCACGGTAGAATGTGCCTTTCTCGACGGCGTGATGAGTTATATGCTGAAAAATTTAAATATCTGGCGGTGCAAAATAATGGACCTCAGCGCGCTAGTCTTTGGAACAAAACTAGAAGAATATGGGTGGTACTAAACCAAAGATGGGTGCCGGTGTCATTAACCTTCATGAAGGAGTATTCATACTATTGATAGCCAAGTTATGCCCTCCGAGCCATTTATCACAAAACGGATTTTCAGTAGAATAAAGTTCCCCTTTAAGCAGTGAAGATAATGCAATAATATATTCACAAATTCGGGTAAATTCGGCTGATTGTTCTGATTATAACATGATGTGCATTTTCGTGACGTTACAACGCGAGCAGAACCCTGTTTGAAACTGAACGGGCGTTGTAACGTCACGAAATGTAAAAGTCGATTATTCAAAAACAAATCCGAAATTTAAATGTTTTATTTCATTGAATTGAAGAACAAACAAATAAATTTCAATGGAGGAAAAAAAATTCAGAATATCATAAAAATCCGAGCAGATTTTTTAAGATGTTGGTAGCGCGTTAGAGAGGGTCGGATTCTAGCGCGTTGTAACGTCACGCTACAAATACGCATTTTGAACACGATTTTCTAATGAAAACTAAATGTTCAATAGGTCAAACATATCAGAAATTTTACAAGGAATCCGAATATGAAAAAATATTTTGAGGTTTACGCTCGTTTTCATGAGTTATGGAGGAAAATCTGACTACGAATGCGTCAAAACGTTGTAACGTCACGGTAGAATGTGTCATATCATCGTGTACTTTTAGTAAGGCGGAAGTTGTACTGCGCCCTGATCTAAATCCAGACTGGTAAGGACTGAGAAGATCGTATCGTTTAACATAATCTTGGATTTGTACTTTCAAAATTTTTTCGAATGCTTTCGAAAGAGAGCATCGGATGCTGATCGGTCGAAGGTTATCCAAACTATTTCCAGACGACTTTTTGCGAATTGGTAAGACCTTGGCAGTTTTCCACGCTCTAGGAAATTTGGCTGTAGTAATGAATAAGTTAAAAAGGTGGGTAATTGGAGTAATAACATAAGGTAAAATAATCTTAATAAACCTTAGAGACACGCCATCTAAACCAACAGCGTTTGAAGAAACAGCGAAAATTGCTGATGAAACTTCCAACTCACTACACGCAATGAATTTGAAACCATATGCGTTAAGCGGTGGTATTGAATGAAATTCTGATTCACGAGTGAAGTTACCGCCAAAGTAATTATTTATTTCATCGCTAGTATTACAGAATTCTGCATCGCTTTTTGAATTTGTAACATTTAATTTTTTTAATTTCTTCCACAATTCTTTGCTAGACAGTGATGACTCTAAGTTTGTTGAGAGATAATCAGATTTAGCCTTACAGATCACGCAAGTGACTCTATTACGCAACCTCTTGTACTCATTTCGGTCAGCTGTGTTTTTACTGCGAATCCATTGTCGATATGCTACGTCCCTTTCTAACATAGCTTTTACAATATCATTGGTCATCCATGGTGCATTTGTTCTTGGTCTATGCAAGCGCAATGGAACAAACTTATCGTAAAGTTCGTTGATGGTATTATTGAAAAAATCAAGTGCCAAATCAGAGTCATTGATACTATAAAGCAACGACCAATCAAGAAACTCTAATGCATTTCTGAGACGAGCATAATCGATCCGATTGTAATCTCTGAACGATTTCGATTGCTCCGATTGAATACGAGTTATGTTAAGCGATGCAAAAATAATATCATGCTGTGAGAACACTGGAGCTGACACTTGATTGAAGTTAAGGATAAAATTAGAGCTGTTTGTTAACATCAAATCAATCAGGGAACTTCTCCCATTATAAAAATGAGAAGGCTCGTTGTTAACACAATGTATACCGTAATTGGTCAAAGCATCAGTAAAGCGCACTGTTTGAGAGCAACTCTTCATCAGGTTGGTATTAAAGTCTCCTGTTAGAACCATGTTAGAATAATTTAGAGATAATTCTGAAAATTTTTGTTCTAGTACATGTGAGCAATCAACCCCTGGAGGACAATAGACTACACCCAACAAAAACTTAACTTGGTTGATACACATTTCAGCAAATAAATATTCAGTACGGTTAGAATCTTCCAATCCTAACACTGGCGCGGAAGCAGCAATTTGTTTGCAACTAATTCCTTTTCTGTAGTAGATACAAACACCTCCACCACGGCTATAGCTTCGATCGTTCCTCAGAATCGCATAACCCTCGACATCAACGGTAGTGTCAGGAATGTTGTCTTGCAGCCATGTTTCTGAAATGCAAATAATATCTAATTTACTGTTGACGAAACAGTATTTGAATTCATCAAGTTTCTCTAGTTGACGAGCGCACAAACTTTGAGCATTGATGTGACATAAATTGATAAGATCGTCGGGCAGAGCAACATTCATGACAACTCGTGGAATATCGGTGATACCTATATTTGTACGTGCATCATTTCTTGATTGACTATCCGGCATCATCGGTGAGCAACAAGTCCAATCGAGAATGAAAGAGCCAACTGAAGTGAGCAGAAATTGTGAACGAAAAGAGCAACAAATCAACAAACGAACTAAACACAAAATCCAAGTAATCCATTAAATCTAACTAAGAAAGTGGCAATAGGTCGTGAATACAATGAAACAAGTTTATAAGCTATTCGATACAATGTAGCATTATCATTGGCAACATCATGACACCAGCAGCATCAAATAACCGCAGCAACCGACAGCAGTAGACTCCAACGGCAAACTCCAGCAGCAGCAAATTCGACAACAGCAGCAGTTCCCAACAGCAACAGCGACAGCAGCAGTTAACTTTTAGGAAGGCAGGAGTCATGGAAAAGTAATGGGAAAGGAGTCATGGAAAATGCTTGGTAGGAAAAAAATAAAAACGTCAGTAGGAAAGGTTTATGCTATTGACTTCTAGGAGGGGAAGAATCATAGGATGCAATGATGATAGGAATCATGGATCGTAATAGGTAGGAAAAGAAATTGCTAGGAAAGGTTATTTTGGACTGTATCCATACTCGGTCAGTTGTCCAACTTCAAAGATCGGTTTAGCAGCAGCACCATCATTCGGTTTGACATAGATAGTACCATCCTTGGAGTAGACGTTCTTTATCCGGCCGCTAGTCTTCAACTTCAACGCGATACCTTTGATGTTGCGCGCCGACTCGGTGAGGTTCTCGTTCAAATACACCCTTTTATCGACATCAAATCCAAGCTGGTTCAGGTTCAAGCTTTTCTTCGATAGGTAGCGAAAGAAGAAGTCATCTCGGGAGGCACGAAAAGCAAACTGTAGCAATATTGGCGGTGACGCACCGGCTGCGATTGGAGCACGAGCCAGCCGTTTGGTATACACTGAAGGGCAATCAGATTCACAGTAACCAATAGCAGCAGAAAGTAGCTTCACGATAGTTTTGGTGTTCTCCGTGGCACTGTAAGGAACACCGGTGAGGATTAGGTCGTCCGATTTAGCCAGTCTGTTGATAGCATCTTTATTCTTCCGCACATCCATTTCCGTTTTTGTTTGGACCTCACAAATCTGCTTGAAGTCCTGAGCACAGTCTGCTTTTAGTTGATGTACTTCCATCCTCAAAGAAGTGATTTCATTGAGGGATTGTTCATAAACCACGTAGACCAAAATTTGGTCATCTCAGACCCCCCCCTCCCCCCTCGTAGACTTTTGTCCATACAAAAATTTTGAAATTTGTATGGAGCGTAGACTTTGGCCAGACCCCCCCTCCCCCCCCAAAAGTCTACGTGGTTTATGAACGGCCCCTGACTAGAGCAGTATTATTGGCGTCAATTTTCTGCTCAATCCGTGCATTTCCCTCTGCGATCAGTTCCTTCATACGCATGAGCAGAACGTCAAAACCCTCTACCTGATCATCCGTCTGATCCAGATCATCTCGTGAGCGTTTTTTGTTTTGGTTCTCACCACTCGAACCTAAAGGCAGAGCTAGTGTGGGTTTCTCCTTACCGTCTTTACCCATAGCAGCGGCACGAGTTTGCCTGTTGTAGCTCATCCAAGTGAGTGGATGGAAGACGTGAGCGCTGTAGCAATGGACCAACAACAGTGTGAATCGATATGGAGGGCAACAGTTGCACTTTTGCACGACAATAAAATTCCGTTTACCAGCGGCGGGCAGCAAACATCGGTTGAAATTTGGCAAAACTAGAACGGCAGTGTTGATGTGTGCCACGATCGCGAAGAAAATTATAGCATGAGGGAGTTTTGCACGTCGAAAAACTTCATCGAATCACGACCAGAACAACTCACTAACTACCGCGCTTCATCACACTCACACTCACTGTTCACTGCAGGGAAATCCCAACTAAATTTTCAGCGCTATAAGCTTCAGTCATGTGCTTTCTGCTGTGTAACAGTCAAATTTAAGCAGAGAACGCTGAATAAAAAGGAAGCTAATCAAAAATATACCATAAGCCAATACACAGCTGCAAAGCAAGCACCATACAACTACCCAGCTCGGTTTTCTGTTATCAATCACTTGTTTCTGGAGCTGCCTTTAGTGCACTTTTTTCTAACTCCGGAAAATATGAAATGTTGAATCAATCGAATGGGAGTCCCCTAGGAGAAAATTGCTGATACAACTTTTTATGCTGACAAATCCACAAACCAGCAGCGCTTTGAAGCTCGTTATATAATAAAGAAATAGTTGATATAGCAACGCGGCTTTTAGGATGTAAACAGCATTGTCAAAGCAAACTTTAAGCGGGAAATATATATTTCTTTTATTCGTGAATTTTAACTTAGCTTAATTCTTTACATATATATATAGCTACTACACAAATACTTTACAGCTCTCCATCTCAGTGTTGTGAATTCATTTTCGTTGCTTCAACTGCACTCTAATCCAACTCTGGAAGATTTGCAAATCGAATAAGAATCCCATCTTATAATGTTGTGACAAGAACTTGTTGGCGCAATAACACAGCTTGTTCAATGTAAACATCCCACAGGTAACCAAAAGTTCAGATAAGAGGGTACTTTATGAGCTAAGCAGCTTGTTAGAGGTTAGCTCTTAGTCTCTAAGTAGCTTCATTTTTAAGTGATTCCGGAACTTGAAAGTTCACATAAGGAAATCGGATAGCCTTCTAAACAACTTCTGGCGGAACTTCCTCAAAATTCATATGGAAACAAAAATGTACTCTTTTCAGATTCATCACAGCTTGTTGTTGCTTGTATTATTGAGAAACATGCTCAAACTTACTTTACATACTTATTTACTTATGTATATGGTACCCCTATGTAGTGTTGACATCCCTACATGCCACCCTAGTGGGAACGCGAATACACCTCTGTTCGTCGTTGGGCCGTTATCGTTCGGCGAACGGCGAAGAAGAAGAGAAATAATGAACTAACAGTGTCAGATAATTTCCATTCAGTACCTTTGTAGAAGTTTGCAAATAAAGCCACGTTGTAAGAAGTACGCCTTCGAGTTCAGTTTATTTCGCGTGTTTTTCCCTGCGGTTTCGTGGTCTCTGCCCATTGTCCGCCAACATGTAGGAGATTTGAACCGGGACTTCCTGCGTGATAAGCTGCGGTCATACCCGATCAGAAGAAAATAACAAGTGAATAACATATCAAATTATTTATCTTCAATACTATCATACCTTGATATGCCTTTCACCAGGTGGTAATAAGAGGCAAAATAACAAAAACGAATACCAAAATATTGTATAAAAAACACCTAGAAAATAACAAGTCTTGTTATTTCAATAATGAATGCATACCTAAAATTTCAAGTGCTGTATTTGTTATTCCAAATTTATTGAATAACAAACTAATAACATTTCTTGTTTTTAAATGTTTCATTTGTTCGATGACATCATGATGTAATAGCAAATCTTGCTTTTTGGTTATTTTCACTGCTAAACCAACAAATACTACATCAATACTAAACTCTGCTCAAATAGCTCCAACTATTATCGTGATGTTCTTATAACATTTCATAGAATACCGCAACAATCACAATTTTAGGTATTAGAGCACATGTTGCTCTTCGCATGGTATTTGTAAGGTATGCCCTTCTGCTCGGGACCGCTGCGCTGCTACAGATACATAATATGGAAAAGTTAACTTCGCTATTGTACAAGTGTGCAAACCTAGATGTCGGCAGAGGACTGATTCAAGTCATCCGCTTCGCACTTTGTGGTGACGGCCGCATTACGAATAGCATACCTGATGGTCAATATACGTTGAAGTGTTTATATTTATATTTATGGCTTGTCATTGTTAAGAGTGTATGGATATAGAGGGGAGAAGACTGTAAACAAGCGAGCGGTGTGGTGTGAATATTAAATAAAGTTAATCGTTAATTGCTCTTTATTAAAGTGTCTATTGCTGTAGTATTTTGATACATTAACCGAGTCCTCACACACTTCATCGCAAATGTGGTGTCGGCTGTAACGCAGCGACTACCAGTTCATAGTTGTCTATGAAAATTTGCTTATGATGATGTTTTTTTGCTAAAATGACAAAACTAAATGCTTAGAACATCAAGCTACTGAAATGAACTTCAAGGAACTAGAAGGTTCCAACAAAGTTCCGAGTAGCATCTTAAGCAACTTTCAAGTTCCACGAAGTTCAGATAAAGTACTGAATGGAACTTTCTGGCTGCTTAAGAGACTAACATTGAGCCTTGCTGGAAGTTATGTGCGAAGTTCCAGTAAGGCTCATTGTTAGCTTCTTAAGCAGCTAGAAAGTTCCGTTCGGAACTTTTATCTGAAGTTTGTGGAACTTTAAAGTGCATTTTGTCATGGGAAGCGGAACTTTTGGTTACTTGGGCTGTTTTCCTCAGTTCCTTAAGGGCCTTTTCAACCTCATCCAGTGTTAGTGGTTCCACTGCTTGACCGACATCCATTACACGCTAACGCCGCTCAGCACAAAAGTGCATAATTTCCAGACTACACCAAAAATGTGTAACCCTTGCACATTCACAAAATCAGCTCCTGTGTCCGCAAAATCGTTGAATTCGCAAACATTTGTGTACAGCAATCTAGCTAGGTTTACTAGTGACCTTGGAAAACAAAAAAATATCGACATTTCGCATCTAGACGAGTGTACGAGCTGTTTTTGAAAATGTGTAACTGCAACACATTTTTGTGTGGTCTGGAAATTATGCACTTATGAGTAGGGCTTACACATTTTAGTGCTGAGCGGTTTTACAGTGTATGTTAATCCTGTTCCTGGGTGCTCCTTCAACAAATCTTCGAAGTGCTATTTCCACCTGGCTGCCACCATTGTTTTGTCTGTCAGCAAGTTTCCTTCCCGGTCATTGCACATGGCGGGTGCTGGCGCAGTCTTGTGGCGCGCCATTGACAGTTGCATAAAACCTCCGCATATCGTTCATGTCCATACTTTCCTGCGCTTCAGGTGTTGCCGTTTTTTCTGCGGTGGATTTTTTTCTCGTCTGCTCTTGCCACCCTGTACCGCTCTCTGTTCTGTTGGGTAGCGGCCACTAGCATTCGACTTCTGGCGGCATTCTTTTCCTTCGTCACTCGTTGGCAGTCCTCGTCAAACCAACCATTACGTAGGCGTCGCTGAGCGGTACCTATCACCTCTTGCGCTATTTGTTCGCAGCTATTCATCTAGGAAAGCCCGAAAAGAATTTTCAAAGTTTTTACTTGAAATTTTTTTTCTTAATTTTTCTTCAGTTTTCCCGTCAACACATTTCGGAAATGATCAAGAGTTTTCCAGAAAAGTTATAACTTTGTCATAAACTTCTTCCTGAATTTCCTCCGGCAATTTCGTTCATTGTTTGCAGAAAATTTTCAATCTATTCACAAGAATCTCTAAAATAATATCAGAAGAGATCCTCAGAAGAACTTTGAGGATACACCCTGAAGGAGTCCTTTGAAGGTTTCTTGGATTTTTGTGAAATTTTTGAAAAATATTCGATGTGGTGTACGAAGTGCAGTATATTTCGAATATATACAGGGGTTGGCCAAAATGTTTGGGATAGGCAACTTTTTTTTTCTCACAAAAAAGTTCAACAAGCTGTAACTTTTCATAAAGTGAATCAAAAAATCTCAAAATATGTGCATCATTGCTACAAATTTGGGCTCGATTGATCAATTTTTTTGCGAAGCTAGAACCGTTCGGGTAAAACACTACATATTATTTAGTCAACTAATTTTTGAACTGTCATATCTCGGAATTGATGAACCGAATTGAATGAAATTTTGAACGTTTATCAACAATATATTTATACTTGGTACAACGTTATAAAATGTAATATTTTCTCACGGCGACTTAAGTTATACCGAGTTCAAATTTTTACCCATGTAGAGGAAAATAAGTCAAATTTACAATACCACACAAAAATTACTAAATTTGTTCTTTCTTTAAATCTAAAAGGCTCTAATATATCTCATAAGATATATCTTGAGAACAGAAGTGGATAATCTTTGGATATCAACCAGGGGCGTACAATTTCGTTTCAATGATACACTTTCATGCAACATATGAATGAGTCACTTCAAGTGTTTCATACATTTTTCTAATGACTCGGTCGTTGAAAAAAACTTTTCCACTCACCGTAGCACTCGGTAGTCTCCCACCCGGTCGCATTGCTTATGCTTCACCCGTCAGAGCATTAGTGTCTCACTAGTGCGCGCTAGTCTCTCAATGGTTACGGGCGCCAGTTAAAGGCGGACGGGACGGTCGGGGAAATATCCGCCATTGCTCTGTTGCTACTAAGATGGTAATCTTAGATTCTACTTCATATTTTGCAACAAAAACCTATCACTGTGTATGCTCACTTGCAGTGCATATGCTGATTGTTTTTCAGCATCTTCAGTGCGATAGAACTCGAGATTACCATCTTCAAAATCGCGAGGCATATTGTTAGAAAGAGAGGCAAGATAGGAAAAATAACACGGCGTCCCGTTTCACCTTAATTGGATTTTAGTGGTCGAATTTGTTATCCTCTTTCATAAAACATAATTATCATTCTATTGGCGTACACCACTATTTAAAAATGTGGTTTAAATAATGTTTTTAGCATGTTGAAGTATTTCAATGACTCATAAATGAAACGAAAATCCAAGTGTATCATCCCATGTTTCATACACACTTGTTTCTGTAGCAGCAACGAACGAGTGTGTTGCTGGGTGAGAGATGAAGCATCACAGTAGTCCGTTCGCATGGGAAACGATTTGCTACAGTCGTCGTACGTCATGTTTTCCTTTCGAAATTGCACGACCCTGATATCAACACTAAAATTTAATGACATTGATGTAAAAAGTTAACATTTCTTCGAAAAAAAAACCAAAAAGTGTCAATCCATGATATTTTTTTTCAATGTTCAAAAAGTACCTATGTTTTAATAATTTGTGAAGCACTAATATATTGTTAATGTGTGTTCAAAATTTCATTCAATTCGGTTCACTGGTTTCCGAGATATGACAGTTCAAAAATTAGTTGTCTAAATAATAATGTTTTACGAGAACGGTTCCAGCTTAGTGAAAGATTAATCAATCAAGCCCAATTTTGTACCAATGATGCACATTTAATAGGTTGATATACTGTCAAAATTTGTGATTTTTTGATGCGCACTTTGAAAAGTTATTGCATGTTGAACTTTTTTGTGAGAGAAAAAAAAGTTGCCTATCCCAAACATTTTGGCCATCCCCTGTATATAGGCAAAATATATCTGGTCACTTTAGTGCAAAGGTTTTTCCAGCCGGATCGTTTAGCAGACCGGAGAGCATTCTTGTAGACCTTGCCGACCTGAAAGCCTCTGAACAAGCCTTAGGGGCTGTCCATAAACCACGTGGTCATTTTTTTGGGACTTCTCAACCCCCCCGCGTGGTCATTTGTCCTTACAAATTTTTTTATTCGTCCATACAAAATGGTCATTGGCCGAACCCCCCCCCCCCCCCCCTCATGACCACGTGGTTTATGGACAGCCCCTTAATGAAATCATAGGGTTTCCTTCTTGCCCGCGGGTTCCCCTAATTATTGACACTCAAGTTGACAAAACTGGATTTTTGAAAGGAATAAAAAAAGAAGGAACCCATGATGATATGTTCTTAAATTAATTTATTTTACAAGTTTTAATGAGTCTAGTTATTGCTACTAGCAGTCCCAGTGGAACCCGCTCCCGATCCAGTGGAAGCCGTTCCACTTGCACTTGTAGCCGCAGCTGCTGCTCCGGCCGTACCCTCCTTCAATGGCGCTAAACGCCCATGTTTCTTCATTTGATCCAACACACCGGCAAAATTGGTGGTCTTCTTCTTGGCCGACCCCTTGGGTCCTGTATTTTGCGCACGGACGCGCATCTGCGGCAACGGACCATCGTCCATGAAATCGAATTCCTTATTTTTAGTGGGGCTAAAACAAGACACATCAAGGTAACCAATATGATCGTTTATAATCAGAAAAAAAACTCACGTTTCCTTCTCCGCCGGTTCGGCCACTTTAGGCTCTTCCGTTTTCACCGGCGAGGGTGGCCGTCTGCCCGGGCACTTCCAGTTCAGCTCCAGCGAGTAGGTTCCATTTTCGAGCGCGACGTATGCACTTTCCAGATCTTCCGGCGATGGGATCAAATCGTCCAGCTCACAGCACTGCATCGACCAGTTGTCATCATCGGTTCCCATTGTGACTTCAGCGGCGGGATGTTGAGCTTCAATTCAGTGGAAGTGGAATGGAAGCATCAAGCTTTTCTGCAGATGAACTAAATTTTGTTTGTAAACAAACGAAACGAGATCTGTAAAAGAGAGGAAATGCCAAACTCTCAATTATTTCTCTCATTTATCTTTCTCTTTTGCCGCTCAATAAAACAGTTCTGGAGCTCGATTTGATTAGGTCGAATGTAACATGTACCGCAAACTGAGAAAATGGCAGGCAAAATTATGAGAAGCAAAATCAAATCTCATTTAACATTACAACTGCTAAACTCACATAAAATCTCCCATGTCACACATTTGATCCCAACAAATATACTAACTGCTATGCATTTGCAAATTATACAGAAATAACGTGTGATCGATTGGAAATAAAGTTTTAGGTCTATTTGATCGGTGAGATTTCTTTTTCGACCATCTGAACCAATGCCACTTCCGACCTTCTTCCGAACTGTCATTTACATTCGACCTAGCTGATCAGACCCTTTGCAGCTTGACAGGTTGTTTACGACTTTGAGGTTAGAATCTGATAAGACTTTTTATCGATTCCTGTTTACATTCGTCAGGCTCATTCGACCTCTTGCACGGTGTTTGTGCACTTAAGTTATTTTACTTTTCTATAGTTTGTTTTAACAATTTAACTAAGTTCTCTCAGTGAATTAAGTGCAGATGAAGAGTATTGTGTTCCGGTGATGTGACTATTCAAAAAAAGAACTAATTGAGCAGCGGCAGTGGGGTTTTGTGCTAGGTAAAATTGATCTTGTTTCTTACGACCCTCTGCTCGTGGGTGATGGACATTCGACCCACTGGTTGTCTATTTAAAAATGTTATAATTATTAATGAATCCATGCAAGTAAGTACTTTATTTATGTCGTTTTCGTTTTTGCGGTGTAGCTACACCGGTGCAGCACTTTTGCACCGAAAATGTTCGTTTTTGATTTTCGTGCTGCACCGGTGTAGCACTTTTTCTGCACCGCTCATGATAGTGCAGCACTAAAAAAATCGGGAGTGTAGCAGGTGTACACCGCGTCCACCAATCAGCGTTTGCAAAGTTGTCAATATTTTGGTTTTTATACACGCACACCAATGCAACTACACCAAAAACGTTCGTTTTTTCAGCGAAAAGTGTAGCACGAAACGGTGTAGCATCATAGACTAATTTCAAGACCTCGATGTTCCAAAGAAAACCATTAAATTTTCGGTGTCCAGTGCGGTACCCAACAAATATTCATTACCGTGTATTTTTTTCCGTGTAAATTGCCTTTTTTGTAAATTATATTTAGCGTGTTACACCGATCTGACAGCTCTGACAGCAAGGGACTAAACATAAATTACGTAAAGTGAGTACCGAGGATTGTTCACAATCTGCGAACTTGACTGCGGAAAAAATCGCGACCATGACGCCGCTGGTAGCATCGCCACAAAAACGAAAACGACATTAGTGAATAATGCACTGCGGTTGTGATAATATCGCAAACATAGCAAATCTATTAAGTTTTTAGCGCAATTAACGAGTTTTTCATTACCACAACAAACATTCGACTTTCGTTGTAGAGAATGTGATTAACGGCTATTTGATAAGGACGTAAGTAACAAAACGAGATGCTATGAAAATTTAGCACATACGTCATTAAAAGTTTTGCTTATATTTTTTCGCTAGGAGTTAAATTAAATACATTGTTTCAAGTGAATAATAAAGTAACTCAAGACGATTATGTTGCTAGCAAAAGCTCAATTTTTGTAATTTTGTTACTTAGGACCTAATCAAATCGAACTCCAGAGTTTCATGAGTTTCACCGATTCTACCGAACAGAAACACCACCAAAAGTTGTGTGCAAGTTTTTCTACACTGAGCGAAAGCAACCGTAATGGAACATATGAATACCTAAACGATGTATCTTCAGCCACCTAGATTACATATGACTCCGTTCAAAAGTCAAACCAGAGAACACGTGCAGAGGAAAGGTACAACTAGTTTACATCCATCGACCCCGCCCCCTTTTACGTTCCCATAGGCCCATAAAAGGTAGAGCTACCGGTCCATCCTGGATGAATTCGCAATAAAAAATTTCCAGATTTCTGAGTATTTTAGTGCCATAATATACAAGAATAATCAGCCAATAGCCATGGAAGGGCTTACAGAACATGAAGCTTTTTTTTCCTTTGTAAATACGTGCAAAAACATCAATAGATTCAAAATGTTTTTGTCACTTTCGTATTCGATTGATACGATGCGATGTCATAAATAATACATACACGCAGAAAAATGGCACTTGTTTAAAACAATAAAACGCATGGTCGATTTTCAATTTGAGAATTTACTTATTCCAAAGTTATATTTTATTGTTTTCATTTAGAGTTTATCGATAAAAACAACCGATTACCATCATTTCATATAATGTCAAAAATTTCATTTGTTTCAACAAAATAAAAACCATAAACATTGTCCAAAAGCACTCTCACATCTATAAAATGCTTACCCCAACATCGCTACAACGAAGAAGGTGCAGCAAATCCATCACGCCAACTTCCAAGTGCAGCTTTGGCCGTGATGGATAACGCGCAGGTACTCACGACAGCATCCACAAAAAGTTGATCGGTTTCGCCTTTTTTTTTTTAGTCGTTCTCCTCCCCATCCGCTTACCGACGGCCTAAAAATAGATTTCCGAGCTGCCGCAGTTGTTGCGTCACCAACACAATCACATACCGGGTTTGTTAGAGGCAAAAGTGCAGTCGTTTGAATCAATCCATTAATTCATGTTGAAAATACCATATCTCTGTTTGTTTTAACAAACTGTCAAAAATTTCGACAAATGAAAATATTTGTATTATCAAACAATGGCACAGTTCAGTTTAAACTAGAAATCAGTTTGTCGCTATAGTAAACTGAAAAATTGGTTGATTTGAACTAGAATTTAGTTGTGTTTACAATTTATTTTTCTGCGTGTACTCCAATAACTTCTCCAATACACATCGAATTAAGGCTTTTACGGCATCATCAGCATCGGCAGCCATGTTGGACATGAGCCTGAAAATTTCAAAGTGATAATTCTCTGCCACCAAAGCGAATATTTGTATGAAAAAGTATCGTCCTATATGCTCACTCGCAGTGATTGCGATGATACTTTTTCTGCTGCGTTGCTGCAGAATTGACAGTTTTTTATCACTTCAAAAATGCGAGGCAAACAATCATTGAAAAGCAAAAAGTCAATGATTCTTTTGAAAACTTAGTGATGCAGTAAGACACCTTAATTAAAGTGTTTTAAATCATTGATTTTGCAGGGGATGCTTTCGACCAGTGTTCATATGTTGCATGCAATTTGCTATGCGACATCTATATGTCACCCCGTAAAGCAGTTGACTAAGAGAACTCTCATTGTGGCATAACTAATTTTAGTTTTCTAAAATTTATTTAAAAGAATTACAATACCAGGAATGCAAAATTTGAACACATGTTTTCAATATATTTAAACCTATTTGAGCCTCTGTTCAGATATTTATTTTTGTTAAGATAAGTTTAGGACACTTCAATTTACATATTCGAGGACATTTGATGACGTTTGAAAGTTTTTTGTATATTTATGTGTGTTAACAAACGAACATCTTATTCCATAAAAGCAATTCGTAAATACAGTGGGATTCCGTTTTGGCATGCTCCATTTTTGACATGTTCCGTTTTTGGCACCCCCCGAATTTGGCAACAAAGGATTCCGTTTTTGGCAAAATTTTCAAATCTATTGAAAATATCGATAAATAATTCTTCCAATAGACAACTTGTATTATATTCATAAGAGATATTTTCGATTTTATGCTATTCTGGCATTCGTACTGGTTCCTGCCCATTCATGTTTGCCACAAATATCCTAAATACGTGATGTATGGGTCCATATATTATTTAAATTATTTCCAACTGCTTATTGTGTATAGGGTGCACAAAACCGAGTAGATCTTTCTTATTTGGCATTACGCCCCAACTAGGACAAGGCCCGCTTCTCAGCAGTGTTCAAGCGCTTCCACAATTATTATTGTGTATATCGTGCGGTAAGCACGGAGAAACTCTATGCCCATAAAAGTTGAGGAAATATCCTTTAAAAAATGTTCCTGGACCTACCGGGGATCGAACCCATCATCCTTACCATGGCCATTGGTCATGGTGAATATCCACGACTTTTTAACTGTGACTTCGATGTTCAAAGTACAGATGGCCAAAATGTTTGGGATGGGCAACTTTTTTTTCTCTTACTAAAAAGTTCAACATGCTGTATTTTTCATAGAATGCATTAAAAAATCTCAAATTTTGACTGTTTGTCAACCTATTATATGTGCATCATTGGTACAATTTTGAGCTCGATTGGTTAATATTTCGTGATGCTAGAACCGTTTACGTAGAGCACGATTTTTCAAGCAACCTATTTTTGAACTGTCATATCTCGGAAACCAGTAAACCGAAACAAATGAAATTTCGAACACTTATCAACAATATATCAATGCTTCACAAAATATTAAAACATAGGTACTTTTCAAATGTTTAAAAAAGTTTTCATGGATTGACACTTTTCAGATCTTTTTTGAAGAAATGTATTTTTTTACATCAATGTCATTAAATTATAGTTTTGATATCCAAAGATATTCTACTTCTGTTCTCAAGATATCTCTGTTTAGATATATTAGAGCCTATTTGGATTGGAGGAAGAACACATTTAGTAATATTTGAATGGTATTGTAAATTTGACTTATTTTCCTCTATATAGGTGAAAATGTCAAACCGGTATAACTTCATTCGTCGTAAGAAAATATTATATTTTATAATAATAAATCAAGTATCAATACATTGTTGATAAACGTTCAAAATTTCATTCGATTCGGTTTACTGATTTCGGAGATATGACAGTTCAAAAATTTGTTGTCTCAAAAATAGTGTTTTACGACAACGGTGCTAGCTTCACGAAAGATTAACCAATTGCGCCCAAATTTGTACCAATGATGCACATATAATAGTTTGACAAACAGTCAAAATTTGAGAATTTTTGATGCACTCTATGAAAAGTTACAGCATGTTGAGCTTTTTTGTGAGAGAAAAAAAAGTTGCCTATCTCAAACATTTTGGCCACCCCCTGTATGTCTTTGGTAATTCACTTTCTCACACATTTGTAGTCAGTCATTTGTTCACTAGGGCTAGAGCATGAGCTGTTTACAAGTACAGAGTTAGACGATATTTTTCTTATTTATGATCTTGCTGACACTAAAAGCTTCGATACTGTTTTCTTTTCTACTTTTGACTACGGTAGAACGATGAGCATGTGGTATTTTTGTTCATATCGTTGTTAATGTTGTTTGTCAGTCCAGACAGTGACGTATCCTTTTGTAATAAGAGTAGAAACGATAGATTGAATAATTTCGGCTGGGAATTGAACCTCTGACCATTTACTTACAAAGCGAAAGTGTTGTCCTTGAGAGCACAAGGGTCCGCTGGGGGTACTTTTGCTTTATAGAATTTGTGAAAAATTGCTTTGAGAGTATTATTTCATAATCTTAAACGGTCACTATTTGTCTAATAGTGATACATTTTGGCTTCTTGTTTGGCTTTGTTAATATCTCCAGCCATCTAGAGATTCAAAAAAAAAAATCTCAGGTGTATTTTTGGAAAGTTTCGAAGCGTCTCCGTTGCGTTACATGGGGCCGGAGGGGGTGTCAGAGGGATTCCGAAGGCATTTCAGACAGCTTTAGATGATTTTTGGCAAGTTTCAGATGCGTTACATAGGCGTTTCCGGGGGCTTTGGAGGGTCTCAGGGGTGTTACCGGGAATTTTGAGGGGGTTTAAGGGGGCCTACACTTTCTGAAACACATTTTGGATTACAGATTTTAAGTAAGTTTCAGGAAGATTTCAGCGGCGCTTTAAAGCGTTCGTTAAACGTTTCAGGTGGTTTCAGAAGAGATTCAAGACTTTCCAGCCTGTTTACGATTGTAGATCCGATGATCTATACTCAAGGGAGCTCTTAGAGATTTATAAGCAAACATTGAACTTACCACTTGTCAGCACAAAGTTGCATTAGGCTGTGCAAGCATGACTGTTATTCAATCATTTAAGCACACTCGTTATGCATGCACCAAGAGGATTCAGGTGGCCAAAAATTGGCTTTATTGAGATTTAGGTTCGGAAGTTGAAAGTATATCACTTGGGCCAGTATTCCCTAGAATATTAGTTTGCTAATTTTTGTACTTATCGAGATATTGGCAGCAGAATGAGACCACTGCCAATTTTTTGGTAAAATGAATGAAATGTCCAACTTCGCATATCTTCGGCTTGAATGAAAAATGTTTAACTATTCAAGTAGTTTCTAAAAGCTGGCTTACAAATCTTTCGAAATACATATGCTCATGAAAATTATTAAGAAACCTTAAGTTCCAAACCAACCCCATCCCTCCTCATTCTAGGATTTTTTCTGGATTTTTTTTTTGAGAATTTTGCAGAGAATTCTTCATCATATTTGTTCAAAGATTCTTCTAGAAAATAGTTCTATCTAAGTTTTTCATAGCCTACTACTTAAAACTGAATCCGTCTTAGGTCTACTATTTCTTCACCCCTCTTGATAATGGATTCCCAAGATCTAACGCAGTTTTTTTTTAAACGCCCGACATTCAACGTTTTCACAAAAATATCTTGGTCTTGGAGCGTTTAATTGGGACTAATAAAGTCACAGCTCTAAAGTTGTGAGTTTTCTGCATAACCATGCTGAGGATTTAGTAACCAAATATCTTCGTGCCGGCCATACGTCATTCGAATGCAAAATGGTCATTGGCAGAGGAGCGTCCGTAAATGACGTAGCATTGTTTGGCCGACTTTTTACTCCTCCCTCTCCCTCGTAGCATATTTTCCCATACCTAGCACAAGGGTCGTCACACAATCCCAGACTCCTCCCTCCCTCTTAAAAAGCTACGTCATTTATGGACGCTGCCCAGAGGAAGTGCTCAGTTAATAACTGTGGAAATACCCATTGAACACTAATGTAAGAAGGGCTGCAAAACGGTGAGTCGAAAAGGATAGCGTCCAACATAGCTCTGGTCCTCACAAGTTCCTACCTCATGCTTCCACGGGTCAAGCGATGATAAAGACCACCAGCTAAGAGTTGTGTCTTAGCTGGTAGTGCAGCCTGGGCACTGTTGTCCTTCTGACTTCAGCTAGATTGAGGAGGTACGATCCGAGCGTCTGTTCACCAAGGAGGTGCGGCTCAAACAGCGTCTATTCTGGCATCCAGCGGCTGAGTATGAAATGCTCCTTCACCGGAAGCTCTACCTAAGGTGGCAGCCCCACCACTGTGGAAAGGGGACTTTAGGCCAAAAACCTACAGTTTACGAAACCCAAAACATCGTTACTGAAACTGAAAATGAATGATTACGAACTGATTCAACGGCAACGACTTTTAGCGCGAAACGACGGACATGAATTGGAACTTGGAATGTATTAACCCTAGCCCAGCAGGGTAAACTGGCTCAACTAGCCAATGAGGCATGCCGTATTAAGCTTGAGATCCTAGGACTGAGCGAAGTCCGTTGGCCGAACTTTGGAGAACAAAGATTGGCGTTGGGTCAAATTCTTCTTTACTCTGGCCTACGAGGTGAATATGATCCTCGCCACCGTGGAGTTGGTTTTCTGCTCAGCGCGCATGCCCACGCAGCGCTCATGAAGTGGGAAACTGTTAATGGGAAAATCGGGCGCGGTTCAATACACGCCTACTGGAAAAAAAGGTCCTTCGTCGAGGATCTAGAGAACCGTGCTGCAAATATTCCAGAAGGTGGAAGCGTAGAAGATCAATGGAGTGCCATCAAGAACGCCTTCATCGCCACCGGCGAGAATAATTTAAGCGAGCTACGCACCCGGAGAAAGCAGTGTATCACAGATAATACCTGGAGGAAGATAGAGAAGCGAAGCAATGCCAAAGCCGCGATAGAGCGAGCGAAAACACGAGGAGCCAAAGCCGTAGCCCGTCAGCTCTATTCGACTCTCGAGAAGGAAGTGAAACGTTCATGTAGACGGGACAAAAAGCGTGGACGGACTCTCTAGCCGACGAAGGCGAGAAAGCCGCAAACATCGGCGACACCCGTCTCCTATACGATGTTTCACGTCGCCTTAGTGGGACTAAGATAAATGCTACGATGCCCGTGGAAGACACGTCTGGACAGTTACTGACCGACCCGGCTGACCAGTTGAAACGCTGGTTCGAGCACTTTGGAAACCTTTTTCAAGTGTCGGCCACGCCATCAACACCTCAGCATGATCCGCCAAGAGTTCGACGCATTACCCGTGTCAACATCGAGCATCAGTGCAGGAGATAGAAACAGCCATCCGTAGCATGAAATCGAATAGAGCCCCAGGGGTCGATCGCATATCAGCTGAGATGCTCAAAGCTGACCCCATCATGTAACCACGTATAGTTCTCAAAGTCCTCTGCAAAGTGATCCTTAACCGGATACTGGAGAAGATTGACGCAACTCTCCGACGGCAGCAAGCAGGATTCCATGCCGGACGATCCTGTGTGAACCATATTTTCACGCTCCGTATCATTCTGGAGCAAAGCAATGAATTCCAAGAGTTTCTCTACCTGGTGTTCATTAATAACGAAAATGCTTTCGACCGTCTCAATCACGGAAACATGTGGGAAGCCCTCAGGCGCAAGGGTCTCCCTGAGAAAATCATCGGCCTCATTGAAGCACAGTACAGCGCATTTTCGTGCAGAGTACTGCACAACGGTGTTTTGTCCGATCCCATCCGGGTCGTTGCTGGAGTGAGGCAAGAATGTATCCTATCACCGCTACTGTTCCTCATCGTAATCGACGAGATCCTGGTAGGTGCGATTGACCGTGAACCAAATCGTGGATTGTTGTGGCAGTCCATTACCATAGAGCACCTAAAGACTTCGAATTGGCTGATGATGACGTTGCTCTCCTAGCTCAACGGCGCTCTGATATGCAGAGCAAGCTCGATGATTTTGGCAACTGCTTCTCAGCGGCAGGTCTTACCATCAACATAGTTGTAGTAGACATGATGTGGAATAAAATTAAACATATTTTAGAGTGTGTATTTGTAGATGATATATTTTGAGAGTGCTCTATTTTCGAGCAAGCGATGATGATAATAATCATCAGCATATGAGCCCTCATGAGTGTGTGCATAACGTTGCGCCATTCTCAAGTGCGCGTGATAGTTATTATTTGAAGCTATGTTAGAGCGGAGATGTGTTGGTGTGTTCGACCAAGAGCACTTGTGAAGCTGGAGGTTCTGCTTTCTCTTGTCTTGAAAGGCAAGGGCATTCTGTTGACTGATCTTGGATCAGATGGATGTGTTTTGCGCATCATCTGTTTGAGATTTGGCTGGTAGTTTCCGCATTCACGACAGTCAATAAGACGAAATCGTTGGATGTAAACACGGTCAACCCTTCCAGCTTTAAGGTTGAAAGCTTCCAAAGCTTGGTAGCCAAATGGCGGCCGATGGTGGCACCAAGATCGACATAGGTGAGGCGAGGGCTGCTTTTGCGAGTTTAAGAAACGCGATTGCCCAGGATGGAAATCTTTCAATTAGGCCCTCTGCACCACCACCATGGGTGCCCAGGACTGAAAGTAATTAAGCACTACTCCGGAGCAAGAGACCCTCTGCGCATGACGAAAGAAGTGTGCAACACAAGAATCACATCAAGACACTTTTAATATTTTTTTTATTCTTCTTTTTTTTCTTTGGTTCAAGCTCAAAGACACGATTATGAATTACAGAAATTGAGGGCAACATCGTTGTTGGTGTCTAAAGGCAAATAATTGTTACTTTACTATAACTACTTTACTGATTCGTTATAATACAATAAGCACAATTGTTTCGATACGAATATTTGCTTCTATCGCCGTTCTTCTCTGCTCCGTCATTTTTTGCTCTATGCGTTTATTTTCACACACGCACGTAATGACTGCAATTCACCAGAAAAAAAAAAAAACATATCGAGCTTACAAATCGTGGGAATCGATTTGTAAGCTCGGATTGCGGCGCCAGTTCACACCGGTTGGCACCTGGGCTACTATACTAATAATAGCTCCCGATGCGCAGGTCACGTTTTGTGATCATTTCGATTGATAATAAGTTCAAGTGATATGCCTTGTTGTTTCGTTCGGGTGATGTGAGAGATATCGGATATATGTCGGAATATGTGAATGCAGAGTCTGCTGCATTTATATCATGAAGCAGTACAAAAATAGTAGCTATTTTCATACATTACTTGAAAAGCACAATTAGCCAGATGCGCTGTTCTGTTTATTTCTTTTTCTCACTACATTTATATAATTGACAAATTCATTTTGTTTTTCATAGAAATAAATCTATTCTGAATCGATTGCAAAGCAGGATATTTTGTATATGAGTCGAATGCTGATACATTAAGCTTTGCCACCGTTTAAGATTTTCTGGCAATGATGTTCATGACTTAAGGGCAAAGTCTTCGGTATACCAATGCGTGTGGTCAATTAATGATTTTTAATGAAACTCAACGTACATATGTACACCCAGTCAACCAGTCATCGTATAAGATGTTGTATAAGATGTTAAAGTGGAGGCGATATGCGTGCATTTCACATGCGCCTAAATGGAGGCATGCACGCATATGGCCTCCACTTTATCATCTTATGCAACATCTTATACGATGACTGGTTGTCTGGGCAGATGGATATATTATTAGTAAAATTGCGAAAAAATCCACAGCTCAGGTGAGATTTGAACTCACGACCCTTATACGCTAGACAAGTGCTTTTCCAACTAAGCTACCGAGCCAATTAATGACACGGCATTTTGGTTGGTACAAGGTAATTCCAATCTCATCGATCATGCTTCATCTTTCCCTTAAATTTCACCGCAAATATATCCATCTCTTATGTGCACATGCATGAAGAGCGATGCGATTTATTTACTGTTGAAACTGTTTGCCTAACTTTCAGGCGTCTCTTCATCACCGACTGTGGTGAGGAAGAACAATTGAAACCTGGTAGGCGACCAACGTGTCGTTCGCACTCTTTCATATACGACAGATTACTACAGAAGAGGTAGAAGCTCGAATATGACTGATGTTCATGCCATTCGCGAAGCAGACGGATTGACCGGATGTCGTAGCTCCTGGTGAGCTCCGAAGCGATACACAGATTTGGACAGCGCCATCTATCATACATCTATACTAAGAATGTTCAACTTTTTAGGAAAGCCAGTCTCATCCATGGTTTGCCTTACATCTGTCTAATCGATGCTGTTGTTTGTCACCTTAAAGTTCATAATCAAATGATGCGTCGTTGGGACGTAGCGTTTACAGCGTCTCTGAACGAAAAGATTTCAATTCACGATTAGTCCATTTGCACCACATCATTTCTAGAACCAATACACCGCATGAAGCACTCCAACCACAAGCCAGAACAATCCACACCGGTAGCAATTCCGTCACCGCAATATCCTTATCAAGTTGAAGTGTTATCTTGGATAACTCGTAAGCCCTTCGGAATTCCGTATTTTCGTACAGTAACTCTTCGAACCAGTGCAGCATCAGACCGGTGTCGTAAAATTTCCTCTCGGATTCACGCAGCATGCTCCTATACGGACTTTTCGGAACTGATGCGATCGAGTTCACCCGTAGATTTACGGAATATCCTTTGAGCGGCGTAAAGAGCACATCACCTGTCTCGTCATCGAGGTATTCGTCACCATACAGAATCACTCGAGACATTCGTTCCTCGGCCATCATGGCCATCGTTTTGGGACGAAGCATGACGTCATCGACCATCTGAATCAGCGATCGCAGCTCCGGGTCTGTGAACTGAGTTTCCAACGTAGCGTATTGACTAATAGCAGCCGAGACTTTGATTCCAGCTCGACGTAGATCTGCTAGGGTTTTCGGATCACGCACTCGTGGATAACTCGTCATCAGCGATATGAACTTGTTCTCGTACGCACTCGTGATGAAGAAGAATAGGACGATCAACGAGAAGAGAATAATCTTTTCGTGCGATCGAGCTAGGCGTAATTGGTAACGCTCGAAGCCACAAATTGCCAACATAAATGGATCATTCTGGAAAAGGGTTGGGAACATGGTAGTTGCCAAGGCGCTCGCAATGATCAGCAGTGTAATGAACGTCCACAGCTCCGTCTCGAATGGGTACGTGAATAGTTCAAACATTTTCAACATTCGACCTCGAGGTGCCAGAACGATCAATCGTACCGGTTCCGTAATGTCAACTGTCGTTATCAAGAACTTTCGCAAGTAAATGGCAGTCAGGAGCAAATCGAAAGGAGTGCCATCTTCATCGAAAATATACTTCTGCGTGCAATCTTGCACTGCTGGATTGCAAAAGAGTTGTACGCCATACCACGATCCGTTAAAGTGTCGTACCGTTTCAGTTACCCAATAGCCGATCGATCCCTGGACAAGGCCATTCACTACTCGAGGTTGTCTCAGCGCACACCATGGGGTGCTTCCTATGAGGGTAAATCGGACCTGAGTGCCATAAAGATTGCTGGTCATGTCGACGAACATGATGCCCAAGTCCATTTCGGCGCTGTAGATGAATGTCTTCTTGAACGGGTTGTAGACCAGAGCGAGCCTCATCTGGGTATGAACGAAAACGATGTTCCAACCAAGTTTAGCAAACATCATATTGTACGCCAGCTCCACCTCATTTATGTTGAAAAACTCTATTAGCGCTAGGTATTTGGTATCGTGATCTACCATCAGAGATTTGTACATCGCCATGACGATACCCACCGGTTCAGTTATGTAGGTATTGACGCACAGCACCACCATTGATGGTTTGCGGAAAAAGTTCAAGCCAGGGTCCATGCCAAAAGTAGAAGAATTGACGAGAACTTTCGGGATGTGAGCGATTCGAGTGGAGGACACGATGGATCCTAGAAGGGGCTCAAGATCGGTACCCAGGAACCAGCAGTCAAAAGTCAATGGATCCAGGTTGGCAAAATGAATTATGATATCTGCAATGGCATCGGGAACACTTTCATGTCGCACAATTTCGCCTGTGGTGATAACAGCGAATAACAGGAGGGCTATAAAATGTGAGCTTGAGGCCATGGTTAAGATGAATGGTAACATTTCACATTGCCAATGAATATTTAACTAAAGTGAACTATCGAGTGGGTTTTAGATTGTTTCAAATATTCATGCAACAATCAGAAAAATGGCAGTTTGTTGTTTTAATCCACTTATTGACTTCTATGAGCACTTTGGTAGGGTAAACTGCCTATTTTTGAACAATTATTACTCCAATTTTAAATGTTTGACGATAGTAGAAAAATATTCAGTGAACGTCAAGATATATTTTTTTCTTACACTTTCCATTGAAATTGAATTCCTTTAAATTCTCCCTCTAAGAGAAATTAAAACATCATCGATTATTTAAATAATGACAGATTTTACTTTTAACCTTCCTGGGGTTCCAGGAGGCTTCCAAGGATTGTTTCGGTTTTATTACAGAGGTGTATCAAGGGTTTCAGGGCATTTCGAAAGGATTTTTAATGGATTTCCGTTAGATGGGGGGGGGGGGGGGGGTAGGGTTGAATGCCTATGAGATTTCTAGAACGTCTCTGGAACGCTCCTTAAAGCTCCCAGCATACCCCAGGAACAACCTTGGAACTCTTCTGCAAGTGCTTGGAATCCTTCGGATTATCCTTGACCTTTCTGAAACTCCCTATGGTCAACTGGAGCACCCTGAAACCTCAAAAACACACCTGGAACGGTCTTAAACCCATGTGGTGATTTACCGCCATTATCCTTAAAATGTTACCTCCTTTGGTTATTGTTTTGAGGATAAAAGGTTTTTCATACTGTATCAAATTGTAAATAAATTAAAGAATTAAGGTTGACGCCATCGCATTCAGACTCTCCGTCACACTATCACATCCTTCATGAGCTGGAGCTAGCAGGAGCTGCTCTAGAGGACTTCCCAGACTCACTTCATTCCACTGAAACTCCCCAGAAACCCGATGGGACACCATTGCACGCTCAACGCTGTATTGCTCCTTAAGCGCCCTATAATACCCCTGAAACTCTTTGGAAGCCCTTGCAACACCCCTGAAGCGCATGGAATAGCTCTAAAATACCTTGAAAATCCCCGAAACGCCATGTAAACCCCCTGTAACGCCTCTGAAATACCTTGGAGCACCCTCGAAACCCCTTGGAAACTACTATTACAGCTATGAAACTCTACAGACCTTTGATACCCCACAAAATACCCTTGAAAACCGCTACAATGCCCAAAAAAACTCCATGAAACCCCCTTGGAAATCTTCTGGAATGCTCCTGGAATACCCCTGAAGTCCCTGGAACGCCCTTGACTTATTTGAAAACCTCCGGAACGCTCTGTGACGCTCTTAACCCTTTGGAACCGGAGGGGTCATATATGACTCCAACATAGAAACGGCTATAAAATTCACCCATTCGACAATCAACCACAGTTACTGGAGCAATCTGAAGTCTATTTTTTATTATAAATCTTTGGGACATGCAGGATCGTCCAAACTATTATATAATGAAGTCCATGATAGATTAGGTATTAGACATTAGATAGAAAGGCATGATAGATTACACATCGTAGCATTTAATGAAAGGAGTTGCCGTTACACCCGTTAACGTTAGGATCTAAACTCAGGAACAGTTTGGATGACCTAGGATATCCCGACTGATCTGATACCACATGACATAAAGTGGAACTCCATAGTCAAAACGATGGAAAAAATTGCACCCTTTTTTCAGCACGCGGCACTGGTATATCTAGTATATAAGGTATCAAACTGTCAGTGATAATAATAAACAAAAAACTTCTGATCCAAGTTTTACACAGCTAATTGCGTTCGGTAATTTTTATCGAAATCTCAACCGCTGGGCGTTTGGTAATAGGTTTTCAACGAAATTCTGTAAAAAAAATACCAAATTTCGGAAAAATGTTATCGTTTATCTGTCAAACTCTAACGAATTTCGGTAAAAGTTGCTACCTTTACTGATTTTTTCCTGTAAAACAAACTTAACCCACCATCAGTCGCTTGCGTGTACTGAGTACACGCGTCTCAGAAAAATGCAAAAAAATAATCGAAATTCGCACCAAATTGAACCGGGTGTTGGTCCTATTCCAAGATCCACTCTTCTTCTTGTTAGTAAGGCAGAAAAAAATGAAAAAAATCACGGAAAGTACTCGAAAAATACGTAATTCTAACCTTACATTTTAAATGTGTACTCAGTACACCGGCGCGACCGCTTTTTTTTGAACCAGACCGCGACTTTTTTTTGAACCAGACCGTTACACGAGCGGTCGCGTCGTGTACTCAGTACACGGCAAACGTTTTCAATTATGGTTTATATGCTTTACTAGATACAATGTTGGTGTCTTCGGCAAAAATGTCCAACTGGATAATGCGCGTCTGATAGTGGACATGTGGAACCGGTCAACACGATCTGGTCCTGTCCCGGGTGTCGGAATGGCCCTCGCGGGAACCTGTTTCGTGGACATTTCAGTTATGGCACCAAAACTAGGCATGCGACGGCTCTATCGTCATGATTTTTCATGTCCATCATCTTAGTAACCATGAAAATGAGCAGTGACCTCCCTGGCTAACCCGTGGCCACCGGAATGTGCCCTGGAGGAACCTGTTACGAGGACATTTTGACCATGACACAAAAACTAGGCTTGCGACGGCTCTATCTTCATGATTTTCCATATCCATTATTTTAGTAACCATGAAAATGACCAGTGCCCTCCCTGACCAACCCGTGGCCACCGGAATGTGCCCTGGAGGAACCGGTTTCGGGGACATTATGACCATGACACTGAAACTGGGCATGCGACGGCTCTATCTTCATGATTTTTCATATCCATCATCTTAGTAAGCATGAAAATGACCAGTGACCTCCCTGGCTAACCCGTGGCCACCGGAATGTGCCCTGGAGGAACCTGTTACGAGGACATTTTGACCATGACACAAAAACTAGGCTTGCGACGGCTCTATCTTCATGATTTTCCATATCCATTATTTTAGTAACCATGAAAATGACCAGTGCCCTCCCTGGCCAACCCGTGGCCACCGGAATGTGCCCTGGAGGAACCGATTTCGAGGACATTATGACCATGACACTGAAACTGGGCATGCGACGGCTCTATCTTCATGATTTTTCATATCCATCATCTTAGTAACCATGAAAATGACCAGTGACCTCCCTGGCCAACCCGTGGCCAACGGAATGTGCCCTGGAGGAACCTGTTTCAAGAAGATTTTGACCATGACACCAAAACTAGGCATGCGACGGCTCTATCTTCATGATTTTCCATATCCATTATTTTAGTAACCATGAAAATGACCAGTGCCCTCCCAGGCCGACCCGTGGCCAACGGAATGTGCCCTGGAGGAACCTGTTTCAAGAAGATTTTGACCATGACACCAAAACTAGGCATGCGACGGCTCTATCTTCATGATTTTTCATATCCATCATCTTAGTAACCATGAAAATGATCAGTGACCTCCCTGGCCAAACCGTGGTCACCGGAATGTGCCCTGGAGGAACCTGTTACGAGGACATTATGACCATGACACTGAAACTGGCCATGCGACGGCTCTATCTTCATGATTTTCCATATCCATTATTTTAGTAACCATGAAAATGATCAGTGACCTCTCGGCCAAACTGTGGCCACCGGAATGTGCCCTGGAGGAACCAGTTTCGTGGACATTTTGGCTTTGACGCCAAAACTAGGCTTGCGACGGCTCTATCTTCCTGATTTTCCATATCCATCATCTTAGTAACCATGAAAAGGACCAGTGACCTCCCTGGCCATCTCGTGGCTACTGGACTTTGCCTTGAAGGAACCTGTTTTGAGAACAATTTCGACCAAGGCGCCAAAACTACGCATGCGACGGCTCTATCTTCATGATTTTTAATATCCATCATCTTAGTAACCATGAAAATGACCAGTGACCTCCCTAGCTAACCCGTGGCCACCGGAATGTGCCCTGGAGGAATCTGTTTCGGAACATTTTGACCATGACACCAAAACAAGGCATGCGACGGCTCTATCTTCATGATTTTCCATATCCATTATTTTAGTAACCACGAAAATGACGAGTGACCTCCCTGACCAACCCGTGGCCACCGGAATGTGCCCTGGAGGAACCTGTTTCGAGGACATTATGCCCATGACATTGAAACTGGGCATGCGACGGCTCTATCTTCATGATTTTCCATATCCATTATTTTAGTAACCATGAAAATGACCAGTGACCTCCCTGGCCAACCCGTGGCCAACGGAATGTGCCCTGGAGGAACCGGTTCCGAGGACATTTTGACCATGACACCAAAACTAGGCATGCGACGGCTCTATCTTCATGATTTTTCATATCCATCATCTTAGTAACCATGAAAATGATCAGTGACCTCCCTGGCCAAACCGTGGCCACCGGAATGTGCCCTGGAGGAACCAGTTTCGTGGACATTTTGGCTTTGACCCCAAAACTGGGCATGCGACGGCTCTATCTTCCTGATTTTCCATATCCATCATCTTAGTAACCATGAAAAGGACCAGTGACCTCCCTGACCAACCCGTGGCCACCGGAATGCGCCCTGGAGGAACCTGTTTCGAGGACATTATGACCATGACACTGAAACTGGCCATGCGACGGCTCTATCTTCATGATTTTCCATATCCATTATTTTAGTAACCATGAAAATGATCAGTGACCTCTCGGCCAAACTGTGGCCACCGGAATGTGCCCTGGAGGAACCAGTTTCGTGGACATTTTGGCTTTGACGCCAAAACTAGGCTTGCGACGGCTCTATCTTCCTGATTTTCCATATACATCATCTTAGTAACCATGAAAAGTTCCAGTGACCTCCCTGGCAATCCTGTGGCTACTGGACTTTGCCTTGAAGGAACCTGTTTTGAGAACAATTTTGACCAAGGCGCCAAAACTAGGCATGCAACTGCTCTATCTTTTTGATGTTATATATCCATCATCTAGGGTAAATCGCCAATTGTTACACACCTTAAAAACTCGCCAATTGTTGGACATCTCATAAGTATTTTTTTTTTCCAGGGATTTCACCGGAAATTCTTCCGAAAACTCATGCTAGGATTTCGGCAAAAACCACCAGGAATTTCTTAAGAGATTCAATCAAAGATTGCTGGTTCCAGGAAACCCTGCTAAATTACTCCAGTGATGCCTCATTTTCTTTTAAAGCACTTCTTTTAATGATTCCTTCAGGAATTTCGCCTTTTCCATAGATTCTCGCTGTAATTCCTCTAGAAGTTTGCTTTGAATCCCTCCAGAAACTCCCGCTGGTTTTCTACATAAATTACTCATGTGATTATTCCATGAATTCCTTTAGGAATTATACCAAGAATACCTTTACATATTTCGGTGGAAATTCATCCGGGGGATATACCACAAAATTTCGCCAGAAATTTATCAAGAAATTTCTCTAGGGATTTATCAAAGAATTTATTAAGCGATTTTCTGCATGGTTCTTCTAAGACAAGACGGACTTGCCCCGGCGTTATAACTCGCAGTATCGCATGAAACCGAATTTGCTTCAACTGCTGTCTACTGTCATGTCTTTTGGAGTTTGAAGGCTATGTTTCAGTAGGAGTGATATGTCAAGAATAAGTACAGTAGACGTTCGGTCGGTGCAAACGGTTTAACTGCAATGCTTCTTACCTGTAAATCCGTTAAGTTCAACAAATTTGGGGTTATCGCACCGCCAAAGGTCAACATGATGTGCCATGTTTGCCGTAATAGGCTGGAGGAATTGAATGAATGTGGATGAATTAAACGAAGAGAAAAAGCAGGATCTTCATGTAACAAAATGCAAAAGTAACTGATGCTTTATCCTCATTCACGCTAGGTGAATAAGTTTCTCTGGCCTATGAACAGTCACATGAAGTTCACGTTCATTTTACGTCAATTGATGGCTTGATGACATCTGTCAGGCGTTGAAGTTACTCAACTTCATTCGTTAAGTGAAACGTAAACATGTTGCAGTTAGCAGCTAAACAGAATTGCTGACACCGAAAACTATCATATAACTGCGAAATTGTTCGTATAACGCTAAACTGGCTAGCAGACTCGGTTCCAGGAGGAGCGTAATATCATAAAGTCTATTCCGTGATTCACGCTTATTATTCAAATAGCAAAACATTGGAACCATAAAAAGTTACGTTATATCGAGGTAAAAGTTACGTTATATTGAGTTACGTAATATCGAGGCTACGTTATACCGAGGTATGACTGTATAAAAATCAGTTGGTAATCAAACCACAAAACAAAAAATTGACTCCGTGAAGCAAAAAAAAATTTTGTTTATTTCTTTCTATTCGTAAATTACAAAACAAGATTGAGCATATTTTTATACAATACAATAAACGCTTTTGGGTGGGAAATAGGTATCAAATTACCGGATTCACCATGCTATAAGCGAAAATTATATGCATGACCACCCTCATATAGAGTAGGAACCGTGAGCGCTGGTCTTTTTCACGGTTACTTAGGGTGAATCGTCAATTATTGCACACCTTGAAAACTTGCTAATTGTTGCAGACTCCATGCTTTGCTTATGAGATGTGCAACAATTAGCGAGTTTTTAAGGTGTGTAACAATTGGCAATTTACCCTAGATGATGGATATATAACATCAAAAAGATAGAGCAGTTGCATGCCTAGTTTTGGCGCCTTGGTCAAAATTGTTCTCAAAACAGGTTCCTTCAAGGCAAAGTCCAGTGGCCACGGGATGGCCAGGGAGGTCACTGATCATTTTCATGGTTACTAAGATGATGAATATGGAAAATCAGGAAGATAGAGCCGTCGTATGCCTAGTTTTTGGCGTCAAAACCAAAATGTCCACGAAACTGGTTCCTCCAGGGCACATTCCGGTTGCCACGGTTTGGCCAGGGAGGTCACTGATCATTTTCATGATTACTAAGATGATGGATATGAAAAATCTTGAAGATAGAGCCGTCGCATGCCTAGTTTTGGTGTCATGGTCAAAATGTCCTCGAAACAGGTTCCTCCAGGGCACATTCCATTGGCCACGGGTTGGCCAGGGAGGTCACTGGTCATTTTCATGGTTACTAAAGTAATGGATATGGAAAATCATGAAGATAGAGCCGTCGCATGCCTTGTTTTGGTGTCTTGGTCATAATGTCCTCGAAACCGGTTCCTCCAGGGCACATTCCGGTGGCCACGGGATGGCCAGGGAGGTCACTGGTCATTTTCATGGTTTCTAAAATAATTGATTTGGAAAATCATGAAGATAGATACGTCGCAAGCCTAGTTTTGGTGTCATGGTCACAATGTCCTCGTAACAGGTTCCTCCAGGGCACATTCCGGTGGCCACGGGTTAGCCAGGGAGGTCACTGCTCATTTTCATGGTTACTAAGATGATGGACATGAAAAATCATGAAGATAGAGCCGTCGCATGCCTAGTTTTGGTGCCATAACTGAAATGTCCACGAAACAGGTTCCCGCGAGGGCCATTCCGACACCCGGGACAGGACCAGATCGTGTTGACCGGTTCCACATGTCCACTATCAGACGCGCATTATCCAGTTGGACATTTTTGCCGAAGACACCAACATTGTATCTAGTAGAGCATATAAATCATAATTGAAAGCGTTTGTCGTGTACTGAGTACACGACGCGACCGCTCGTGTAACTTTTTTTGATGCGACTGATGGAGGGTTAACGGCTGAGATTTCGGTAGAACATTACCGAAGTCGGTGTTTTTTTCTAACTGTGTAGCAGAAACTACGGAAAGGAAGATTGGCAGCTGGGACAAGCGCAAAACTTCTACTGGCTACCCTGCCCATAATCGCATAGTTGACGTTACCACCATTGACAATATCAGCACTCACAAGCAAATATCTATCAAATGTGCATAATTGTGGCCAGTTTTATTCAATAGAGCACAAGATCTAATCACTAGCTAGATATCAACGTGGAAAAAAATCATAAACTTTTCATTGATCATTGTTAAAATTTCAAAAGTTTGCTGAAAACTACAGTGGCGCTTACGTCAACTATGCGATTATGGGCAGTACCCACTAACTCGTTTAGTAAAAAAATGAATTAAATCTTCATAATAATATATCCATCTATTTCCAATTTTATTTGAGACTTGAAAAGCGTATTCTAGCTAGACCATAGTTTACAAAGTTCCATTACAATTTATATTTTAGATGCCGGGGCCCGTGGCGTAGTGGCTACACGTTCATTTCATAAGTGGATGGTCATGGGTTCGATCCCAGCCCTGGCACTTGCCATTTTTCGTCAGTTGTTCTTCCTCCCGAGAGTGGCTGACACCTGAACCCAGTGACGGCAATTATCAAATTACGGTCGTCTGCACCGACGCCCAGCGGCGTCAGCGTCGTTGATTTGTTTTTGTTTTGATAGTCATCTTGACAACCCGAGCGGCATTCTCAGAAATGTATGCTTTCGAAATTCTTTTGACCGCTGTCTGCTGAACTTCAATCACCTACTGATACTCAAAGTCAGTATTTTCAATTTCAACTGATTCGTTTTAATTAAGTACGATGCAGAAGTAAAAAATGCAGTTGTTTTGCATCACTCACCAAAAGTGACTATAAAGCATTGAATTAAGGTAACCTATCGGCAGTGCCTGCAAAATTCAACCCAATGATGTTCAATCAGTGCGAAAACGCATACAAATAAACGAATACAGTCTCCCACTAACATGACACAGAGAATGAACATGAAAAAGAGAAAGCAAGACAATGAGAGCGACGCCTCGTAGTGTAATCAACTGTAGCTGAAGTTCTGTTTTGATCTTCAGTTCGAGCTCGGTGAATATGAATATGATTTTTTTTAATTTGGAAATGACTTTTTGTGATTTCAGGCTATTTAAGGCACGCAAATGTCGATATGTTGCCCTAATTCTAGTAATTATGCTTGTTTTAAGTGAATGGTATGCACCAGCAGCACTTTTTGCTTTTAAATCGTGCTTAAACCAAAAAATATCAATTGAAGATGAATATGTTGACTTTGAATATCAGTCCGTGGTAAAAATTCAGCAGACAGCGAGGTAATGAATTTTTCATCGCTTAAACTTCAGAGAGTGGCGAAGGGGTTGTCGAGGCGATAATCAAAACAAAAACAAATCTACGACGCAAGAGCCTCTGGGCATCGGTTGGGATGACTGTAATTTGACAAATTAAGACACTGCCTATCGGTATTTGCATGCATAAAACCATAATAAATCAATTCCAAATTGAAATATTCATATTCGAATTCATCGAGCTGAAGTTCAGCTGAACTGAACTTCAAGTACAGTGGATGACACCACAAGACGCCGCTTTCATTGTCTCGTCTCTTCTTTGTCATGTTCATTCTCGGCCTCGTGTCTATGAGTATTACTGTGTTTGTTTATTTGTGTTCGTTTTCGCACAAATTGAACATCATTGCGCTGATTTTTTTCGACACTGCCTGAACCTCTTCTGAGCATATACTCTAACGGACCCGGAAACTTGGATATCGGCTAACGGCAACTCATTAATGGACCCCCAATCGGACTGGAAAAGGTACAAGAGCCACACATCAACATCCTCGTGCTCATAATTCTACCATGTACAGGGTAGAAAAGTGACAGCAGCGCAAAGGCAACCAGTTCGATAAAGTACAGGGTGCGGCAGAAAAAAAGGCGAAAAGTTCAAGGCACTATTACACGCCAAATATGAGATATATATGACTTTTTTTATGACAGTGTATCAGTCAATGTCTATAATCTAGCACTAAGTTCTTACACATTACACATTTTTTAAAACTTTTCAGTTAAAGTTCCTGTTGCAATTCATGTATCAGAAAAAATCTAGGAGCCATTCTGATGGAATTCATAATAGAATATTTAACGAATATACCAGTGATAATTTAGTAATTTTGTTTATAAGAACTGCTTATTGGATTTCTGAATAAGTTTTATCTGATTTTTTCGAGGATTTAAATATTTTTGCCTTTCTCGTACACTAAGTGTACTGGAAAGGCTATATGTTCACTCCAAAAATGACTTTTTAATAGAAGGCCCAGAGGGTCGAGTCACATATACCAATCGACTCAGCTCGACGAGTTGAGGTGATGTCTGTGTGTGTGTATGTATGTGTGTGTGTGTGTATGTGTGTGTGTGAGTATGTGTGTGTACAAAATAAACTCACATCACTTTTTGGCAGTGAACCTCAACCGATTTTAATGACCGACGGTTCATTCGAAGCGGAATCTGGTCCCATTGTTTCCTATTGAAAATGGTTCGGATCGGTCCAGCCGTTCCGGAGTTATGGCCATTTAGGTGTTCCGGACCGGTACCCCTGGAAGGGGCCAGACATGAAAATCCAACAAACCCATGCATGCGACCCATCAAACCACGGCATTTGCTATTATCTGATGAACGGTAAGCAGGAAAATAGTCTCAGACCATATCTGAACCGGAAGTGTTCCGGAACCGGTTCTGGGTTTCCCACCGGAAGTGGCCAAATATAAAATTTAACATAACCCATTCATGCGACACATCAAACACCGGCATTTTCGGTAACCTGATGAACGGTTAGCTAGAAAATTGTATCAGACCATATCTGAACCGGAAGTGTTCCGGAATCGGTTCCGGATGTCCAGCCGGAAGTGGCCAAATATAAAAGAGAACCAAACCCATGCATGCGACACATCAAACAGCGGCATTTTCGATAACCTGATGAACGGTTAGCAGGAAAACAGTATCAGACCATGTCTGAACCGGTAGTGTTCCGGAACCGGTTCCGGTCCCGACGGAAGTGGCCAAATATAAAAGTGAACTAAACCCATGCATGCGATACATCAAATCACGGCTTTTCCTATAACCTGATGGCCGATTATTAAGGAAGTAGGCTCAGACCACATTGGGGACTGTCGGTTGTATTCCGGAGTCAGTTCCGGGTGTCTCCCCGGAAATGACCTTATATAAAAGTGAACCAAACCCATGTATGCGACACATCGAACAGAGGCTTTTTCGATAACCTGATGAACGGTTATCATGAAAATAGTCTCAGACCATACCTGAACCGGTCTAGTTCCAAAACCGTATCCAGGTGTCCCACCGGAAATGGCCTAATATAAAAGAGAGCTAATCCCATGTAAGCGATACAACAAATAACGGTTTTTCCGATAACCTGATGACTGGTCATCAAGGTAGTAGGCTAAGATCACATTAGTGACTGCCGGTAGTGCCGGACTTAGTTCCGGGTGTCCCTCCGAAAGCAGACAATTATAAAATTGAACCAAACTTATGCATGCGACACAGCAAAGCGCGGCTTTTTTTGATAATCTTACGAACGTTAGCAAGCACACAGGTTCAGACTGTACAGGGTGTTAGGTTCGTGAATGCAAATTTTTTAAGGTGTGATAGAGAATTATAAATGGTGAAAATAAAATTTCTACGTATATGGTTAAATCTCAACCGTTACGTAGTAATTGAACTTTATATGTTTTTGATTTTGCTTGCCTCAAACTGCCTATAACTTGAAAATGGGCAAGCCTAATGCAGCTTTTGTACGCTCTTTCGAAAGATTATCAAATTTTCTACCAAAAAGGTCTTCGAATCTATTGGTTTAGTTAAATAAATTAATTTTCTAAAGCAAATAAGCTCAAAAGCAGTGTTTGTTTTTGTAAATTATCTGTGAAAAATGCGTAATGAATTTGAATTTTCTCTCAGGCAAATTCGTGGCCCCCTGTTCCGTTCTACAATTCGTTCTTTGACATCAAACGTCTAGCTCCTCTCGTGTTCTTGTAAATCCGAATTCAACATTGTATATCAGATCATGAATTTGCAACTGTAACTGCAACTTTTTTGAACACTGTGCCACTGGAGCTAGTGCACGCTGGTATCAGTCAAGTTCGCAGATTTTGAACAATCCTCGGTACCCATTACGTAATTTATTTTTAGTCCCTTTGCTGTCAGATCGGTGTAACACGCTAAATATAATTTACACAAAAGGCAATTTACACGTAAAAAAGTAAACGGTAATCAATATTATTGGGTACCGGACTGGACACACAAAATTTAATGGTTTTCTTTGGTACACCGAGGTCTTGAAATTAGTCTATGCTGGTATCTCGTTTTGCACCGCGCACACAGTCTTGATCATATGCCGAACCACTGCTGCTGTGGTTATGAAATAAAAAGACAACGCCGCCGATGTGCGGTGTAAGAATATAAAGGTTTGCACTCACGAACCTAACGCACTGCATTAGAGACTATCGGTAGTATTCCGGAACCGGTTTCGGGTGTCCTGACAGAAGTGGCCAAATCTGAAAGGAAACCAAAGCCATGCATGCGACATCTCAAACGGCTTTTTAGGTAACATGATGTACAGTTGACAAGAAAAAAGTCTCAGACCATATCAATGTTCCACGGAACCGATTCCGTCTGTCACACCGGAATATTTCAAATGTAAAAGAGAATCAATACATGTGACATGTCACATATTTTATTCGGTAACCTAATGAACGGTTAGCAAGAAAATTGTCTCAGATCAAAGTTGGGACAAAAGATCCTTTCCGGGAACCGGTTTTGGGTGTCTCGTTATAACTAAATCGCGACTTTTTCTAAACCAAATTTTAACAGTTTTTCAACTAAAAGTCTAAGACGCGTATTTGGAAGAACCGTTAGTGTTGAAGAACAGATATCGAGTGCCCCGCTGGAAATGGTAAAATATAGAAGTAAACCAAAATCATGCATGGGTAAGTGGTAAGTGTGACAAGCAATGTTCTGCCTATGATCGCATAACTGTCCCTTATGAATTCGAAACCCAGCAAATATGGGACTGATATGTGATGATAGGTAGTGTATTAAAAATAGGAAAAACCCGTACGCGAGGGGGGGGGGGGGGCTTCGAAAATTCCCAGTTACAGCGTGACATACTTACTTAATGGATGCTCCCCATGCAACAAATCAATTCACGGTTTTTTAGGCAGCCTGATAATAAGTTGACAAGAAAATAGCCATAGATAATATTTGGGACAACCAGTAGTGTCATGGAATCGGTTTCAGATGTCCGCCGGAAATGGTCAAACGTAAAATTGAACTGAACTCATCCATGCGGCACGTCAAATAGTGGAATTATAAAAGAGAACAAAGCCAATGGTAGCGATAAATCAAATTGTGATTTTTGATAGCCTGATAAACTTTGGGTAAGATTATGCAAGAGAACAAAATCATGACCAAAGCAATCTCATCAAATCACACCATTCCAAGTTCCTGCGGTGTAAATATAATGTAGGATGAATCAACGTGTTATGGGGTTGTCCATTAATTACGTAAGGGATTTTTTATGATTTATCGATACCCCCTACCCCCCTTGTAAGATTTTTTGTATGGAAAGCCAAATATTTTTGTATGGTGCGTAAGATTTCTCCAACCCCCTCCCTCTAAAAACCCTTACGTAATTAATGGACAGCCCCATGGCAAAATTATAATTTGATCGCATAAACACTGAATAAAGTTTTTCCAATCTCTTTTTGCGTCTAAAATTACTGTGCACAATTTGGGATCATAAGGAAGTCAAATTTTACATGAATCGTATTAACCGTTATATGGCCGGCAAACTTTTTGCTTTTTTCTACACTGTGTATTTTAAATGGGTGCTGGGTACCCGTTTACCCTGCCGGCCACATAAGGGTTAATCGTATTAAGTGTATAAGTGTTCTTAGGATCAGCTAATGTCTACGTAAAGATTATGAGTGCATATTCTACGAGAAAGGCACTACCACCACTAGGTGGATTAATCTGGGTTTTTTCTTATCACTTTAACTTTATAACTTCACAAGACCTTTTTTTTCAACTTCTCCCAACACATCTGCACTCCACACATTTTCTTTCGAATCAAACTTTACTATTTTTTTTTTACCAACGTGATTACATAGTTACACAATGAAATCTTTCAAACTTTCAAATAGCTTGGATTCTACATCCTCGTCGCCATCTTGTGGTAACGACCACGGAGGATCAAATCGAATCACACGCGCGCTGCGAAGAATAATGATCTGTCCTAGCACGATGTCGGATAGAGACTGACTGTTCAATCACGATGCATGTGGAATGATCGTGTGCATGCGAGGGGAACAATGTTCGGAACGATTATGATTAGAGCATCTGCCACAGATTGCTTAACAAATTCTTTCAGGGATTGTTTCGAAAATTCATTCTGGCAGTTATTCTGAAGGTTATTCAGCGTTTTGTTTGAGAAAATCCTTTGGAAATTTCTCATAGTATCCTTCTGAAATTCTACCATGCATGTATTCATCTTTCTAAAAAAAATCCTTTCTAGAAGATTTGGATAACTTTTAAAAAAACCTACAGGGATGTTATCATAACTCCTCCAGTTTTTTTTTTCAAGTATTTCATTAGCTAATCTTTCTTGGATTTTGTAGCACGCAAATTGCGGCTAAGAGTTTTCCCGTCTTCTGCTTCGTTCCCTGGCTCCAAAAACAGACGGTTTAAGCGCCACCTCCGAAGAGGACCGTCTGTCGAGTTATGTTTGCCCGGCAAGAAACCCAACCTCAGGGCGGGTTTGTTTTATAAGAGACCAAATAGCGATTTAGGGACGATACAGAAAACTCAAAAGTATGGCTAATCGAGATATCTCACTTATGGAGGTCGCCTTAAGCGATTCTCAAAATATGGTTGATGCTAACCGTCGTTCTACCAACTCACAAAGAAACCACTCACGAGTATCATCATTGGAAGAACTCACCAATTCAAATTTTCCTGTTAGCTTCGGACACGTGAGTGGAGAGACTGATTTCCCAGGCAGTCTACCCTGGCGTACAAGAATTAACAATAAACAGATAGAACGACGCGAACGTGAGAAATCTCGAAGACCAAAAACTGTTACAGGGAAAGCACTAACATTTCACAAAAATACAACATGTTTGAAGGTAACTACCAAAAACTAACGAAACATTTATTGAAAATTTGATAACCTAGGTTTTATTAACGCATGTTCCTTTCCATGCTACTTATTGTTTCTTCCTTCCTAGCTTTCCCTACGTGTGTGCGGTTTTAATTTGTTGCTAATCTAATTTAGTTCTGTCGACATTTATACCCCGGACAGACATGTGATACGAGTGTGATTCCTGTACAATGGTACGCAGTGCCAAGAAAATTCTAACAAGACTGACTTGAACTGAGAGAATTTTCAGTATGGCACTCATTTCAAGCGCAATTGTACAGTGATTCTTGTATCACATGTGTGTCATAAGTATTATCGAACAAGAATCTTCTGCGAGCTCGGTTAGTGTGTGGAGTATTCTAACGCATGCGCATGGTTAATTTGATTGGCTTTGTCTACTCACGGTACCCTTTTAGCTGCTGATGAATGCCGCCGGCAAAGAAGAAGCGACGGCGTGGCGGTCGACGGACGGCTTGGCAAAGCAGTACGCTATCTTTAGCGCATCCTCGATGGTGGTATTGCGACGATTGCATCAAATGTGTGCGGTGCGCGGCGGTTCGGAAAGTGCACCTTTCTCGCTGCCGGTCGCTAAACGGACCGTATCACCGGCGCAGTTGCTTGTTGATGTTGAGGGCGACGGGGGTCGTCGATGGCTCGGTGGGTGTGGTGGCTACCATATGAACGCCGAAAGAAAAACGTGGTTTTCGGCCGCCTCCGGTGGTGAATGTTCCGATCACCGGAAAAGTTCGTCGATGGCGAAGCTGACGATGGGGGTCGTCGGTGGCTTGGTGGGTACGGTGTCTACCTCATGAACACCGAACAAAACGTGGTCTGGCCGCTCTGTCGGAACGATTGTTCCCTTCCGGCTTTCCCCTCAAACCGGGACTTTTGAACGCTGACGTGGGGTCGAGAGCGCGTTTGGCGAAAAAGGTGCGGTGTGCCGAGCTTTCGGTCGAGGATCGTTAGATCGTAATCCTGAATAAAAAAGCCGTCGAACGGCTGTTCGACACGTTTAACGAAAAAATTTACTCCACACAACAAATTTCACAGTTACCTTTTCTTATTCACATACACGCACACACGAACTATCTTGACCGCACGTAACCTTTGACAAAGGTTATTGAACTGGCTAACTTGCTAACGGAAAGGAACGAAAAGTAACATTAATTCAATCTAAAAGACTTCTCACATTTTACTATATTACATACTTAATTAAACACACCGCGACACAAGAACTTAGAACACGCACTCCCGCCTCTTCCACGGTCCAGGTCAAAATGGACGAGTAGAAGTTCTGTAGGTCCTCAGATAAGGTCGGATCCCAAGACTTCGTGGCCGGAAATATGTAAAATTACCGACGTAATTTTACGATCTTTTCAAACGACAATTCTCATCAACCACGAATGAGAACCGAATAAATTGCTATCTCTTTCACTTTCATACTCATCTGAATGATCTGTATCGCTCTATCTATTTTTAAATACCCGATCTATTTTTGACGAGAGAGTTCGGGCTTGAACATTGAACCTCGAGATTGTTCGGGTTTCGTGGTGTAGTGGATAGAACGGCAGCAATTTTATTTACATGTATTAGACTTGTGAAGGCGACTTGCATGCAAGTTGTATGCGGGTTTTACGGTGCATGTCATTTCGAATGGTGACATTGAATATCGCAAACATTTATAGTGAACTTTGGAATTTAGTATACTTGACAATGAAAACAATAGATTCAAATGAAAAATAAAATAACACGAATAATAAATTAACATTGAAGAACATGAAGAATATTTAATTTATTATACCATTTATGTACATTTTATATACATTTTCTATTATATGTTGAATAAATCCTAAAATAATATTTACAAAAAAGTGACCATGCTACAATTTCTTAAAAACTTCCTCCAAAGATTATTTCAGAAAATCTTTCAGGGATTTCTTAAGAATTTTCTTTAATTTCAAGTATTGCTTAGCAAATTCACATTCAGTAATTTTCTTTTTCAGAAATTCTTCCATAGTTTTTCTTGGGAGTCTTCACGAAATTTGTACGAGATTCCTTAATAAATATTCAATAGATTTTCTCTGTAACTTCCCCATGGACTTCTTTAGACAATTCTTCAAGAATTCCATCTGAAAAGTGTGACAAGCAATGTATTAAGTATAGGAAAAACACATACGTAGGGGGAGGGGGGTTGAAAATTCCCATTTTTAGCGTGACGTACTCAATGGATGATCCCTTAGTATACATTTACAACAACGTATCTAATGACCCTCTTATATCTGCTCTGGGTACCGAGCTAGCGAAGTTTGGAACTTTACCAGCCAACTAGCACCGCCTAGCGGTGAAAGCACCAATTAATTGTTGAAACTCCAGATTGCTCTTGATTTTTTCGAAGAACTTTGCCGAAGACGACACTTTTCTATCTGCTCTGGATCTCGAGATAGCGGAGTTTGAACTTTTACTTGACAACAAGCGCCAACTAGCGGCGAAATCACAAACTAGTTGATTAATCACCAGATTGTTTTTGACCTACTGACTTTGCTGAAGACAGCATTGTTCCAAATAAAGTACATCTTGAGATATCGCATGTGATAACTTATGAGTGCTTCTACTGGCGAGAGTACATAGCAACCACTTCTACATAGCTCCTCCATCGGCCAAATTACCAGCTAATTGGATGATTGTTGGCATTGTGTGGTAGATCTATTCTGGTACTACAACTTTGCCAAAGAAACCATGGTGCTATTTTGTAAAACGCCTGAGATACTCGCTCACACCCCCAATTAGGCAAAAACCCATAAAAATGCATCTGAAATTTCTTCTGAAATACCTTTTGATTCAGCAATTTCTTCAAAAAATCTTCCAGGGATTATTTAGGAAATTCTTCTAGGTATTGCTTTATAAAATCTTCCGTAGAAAATTTGTTCAGTGGGCTCAGCACGAATTGCTCCGGGGTTTTCACTATGTCTTCTTCTTCTTCTATTAAGAAACCTTTAAGGAGGTTTCCAGGTAGTTTCTTCGAGTATATCACCAAGAATTTCTCCCTCGATTCCAATTGTGGTATTATGTCAGGGATTTTTCAAGAATTCACAATTCTACTTTATAAAAAAGGTCAGTTTCCACGTTTATTTAAAATTTTATCGAGGAACACGAATTCACAGATGAAAGACTTAGAAAATCACATAAATTGTAGCGAACTTGAGTTAAGTAAGCAAATCAAAATAAGAACGGTTCATGGCTTCTCTTTGACAATATACGACACATAATTTCCACAATCAAAACTCCTACAGATGCAATCCATCCACCAGCCAAAACGAACCAAACCGGCTGAAGCTCCGACACGGTTATATCCTTATCAATCTCCTGCCTTACCTTGGACGAATCACCAATCCTTCGGAATTCCAAATTCTGACGTAGCATCTCTTCGAACCAGTAATGCATAAGCCCAGCTCAAACAGCTTCCTCTCGCTATCGCGAAGCTTACTCCGGTACGGGCTGTTCGGAACGGTTGCGATAGAATTAACCCGTAGATCTATAGAATACCCCTTCAACGGCATGAATCCCAAATCTCCTGTCTCCTCGTCGATGTAATCGTCGCCATGCATAATCACACGAGCCATTTGAATTTCGGCCATAAAGGCCATGTTTTTCGGACGAGCCATGATGTCTGGGACGACTTCAACGAGTAATCGCATTTTCGCATCCGGAAATTGGTGCTCCAGCGTCGCAAGCTTATTCAAAGCGACGGCTATTTTAACTCCGGCTCGGCGAAGATCTTCAAGACACTCGGGGTCACGTACTCGCGGGTAACTTGTCATCAGCGATATGAACTTGTTCTCGTAGGCACATTTGACGAAGAAGAATAGTACAACTAGCGAAAAGAGGATCATCTTTTCGTGCGGTGGAGCCATACATAAACTGTATCGCTCGAAGCCACAAATGGACAACATAAAAGGATCGTTTTGGAAAAGATTTGGAAATATGGCCGAGAACAAGGCGCAAGCAATCATAAGCAGTAAAATCAACACCCACAGCTCCGTCTCGAATGGGTACATGAACAGTTCGAACATTTTCAATTTACGACCTCGAGGTGCCAGAATGACCAATCGCACTGGTTCCGTGAGATCTAGCGTAGTTATCAGTATTTTTCTCAAGTAGATGGTGTTCAGAAGCAAATCGAACATAATGCCATCCTCGTCGAAAATGTACATGTTGGTGCAATCATCGACAGCTGGATTACAATTGAGCTGAACGCCATACCACGATCCATTGATGTGTCGTAACGTTTCCGTTATCCATTTGCCAACTGATCCCTCGACGAGTCCATTTTCGACGCGAGGTTGCCGCAGCGCACACCACGGAGAGGTACCGGTCACGCTATATCGGACCTGGGTACCGTAAAGGTCACTTGTCATATCGACAAACATGATGTCCAAGTTCATTTCAGTGGAGAACCTTATGCTGCGTTTGAAGGGATTATAGACAAGAGCCAGCTGGAACTTCGAATGTACAAACACGACATTCCAAGCGATTTTTGCAAAAATTGAAGTATAAATAGTTACCACCTCAGGAACGTTGGAGAACTCGGCCAGTATAATATATTTGGTATCATGCTCTGTTAGTAGAGAATTGTACAGTGCCAAGACGAACTCCACCGATTCAGCCAGGTATTCTTGGATGTTCAACACAACAATGGATGGTTTTCTGATGCCGTTCAACATGAATGTTTTAAATCTAGCGAGAACTTTAGGGATATGAGCTATCCGAGGAGAGGACACGATTTCACCTATGAGCTTTTGATCCGCGTCTAGGAACCAGCAGTCGGAGATTGTTTCCGAGTCGGAAAAATGAATGATTATGTCAGCGATGGTGTCCGGTAGACTTGTGTACGGATCAAGCCCGCTGACTAGAACAAATACGTGTAGGAACACTATGCACGAAGCCGATGCCATGATGGAAATGGATTAAATGTGCATTCAAAAACCAACAAGTGCATTACAGTAGTTTGAAATATTAACATCACTGCATTAAAATGATTGATTTTAAGCCTTTGTGTGGATCAATAGTAAGAGTAATATTTTGATATTGTGAAACGCTTTAGCATGCTAATTTTTAGGTCGTATATGAAAAGCTTGATCACTGGTTCGCTTCTGAGCGACAATTCTTATCCTATCCCAAGCTACTTTTCGATTTTGGAATACAGTTCAGCCTTTTTCAGGAATGCTGTTAGTTTGACCTCTTCATAAGGGTCGATTTTAAAGATACTGAATATCAATTCAGGTTTGTTCAAATGGTTGACAATTCATTAATAAACATAAGAGTTCTTGGTAAATCAAGCAATTTGGTCTGGTTTGGTTGAAATGTAATGCGCATATGTAATGCTTGGATGGCCCACCCGACGATGCGACGAAACCTTTTGCTTCCTTCGACTCATTTCCAGATATCTGACTCATAGTACGTCGTGACTCAGGATTCAGAGATTCCACATCTTTGCATTTCTTCCTACATCCTTCTTTTTTAATTCCTTTTTATTTAAGATTTTTACTTAAGGACAGACTTGTTAGAATCCCAATATGGCCGCCACAATGGCCTACTGTGGCACCTACTCACGATTTTGAAGGCACAAATCTCTTCGTAAACAAAACCAGCGCACCTGAGCTTCTTATTTTAAGCTTATTACAAGTGAGCAAGAAAAGAATAATAAAATGCATTGTTGTTTGAAGCTTGCTTCTTGAGATTAGTGCGTCTGAAGTTTTGATGCACTGTTGAACCAGGATTTCAAGACGTTTGTCCTTAATGCTAATTCTTCACAGTTCCTAGATCCGCTAAATAGTCAGCTTTTTCGTTATCGTTACCCCCGATTCCACAATGTCACAGTACCAAACAGAGTGTAGTGTTTGAGGATATCTGTTTTTGCCTTTCTCGTTCACCTAAGTGAACTGAAAGGCTATATGTTCACTAAAAAAAAAATCGATAGGAGGCTCGGAGGGTCAAGTCACATATACCAATCAACTCAGTTCGATGAATTGAGATGATGTCTGTATGTGTGTATGTATGTGTGTCTGTGAACAAAATAAGTTCACTCACTTTTAAGGCACTTTCCATTGGCCGATTTTTCGGATTATAGCTCGAATCAAACCGGAATTTTACCGCATTGTTTGCTATTGAAAATGGTTCGGATCGGTCAAGGCGTTCCGGAGTTATGGCCGATTTAGTGATCCGGGCCAGCATTTTTCACCCGAGCGACAGGTGTAATTTGGTTAGCAGGTGACGACCGCGACGACGGCCGCCGCGGCCGCAGCACACTGCACACCAAGAGAACGAAAGCAGAGAACGTGAGAGCAAACGACGACGACGAAAGAGCGGCGCTAACGTGCTAGACGGCGGTTAGGTGCATTGAACGGAAGCTCCATCCCGAAATCGACTGATTTGTCCGATCATCCAGCCCAAATTGTCAAAATCGTGTTTTGGAATGACAAATCAGTACGGCAATCGTCCTAAAATCGAATCACGATCATCTCATTCGTGTGTGAGTCGACTTACGCTGCGTGAATGAACATTGGTTGCAAAGCGAAGGTAACACAGTTTCGTCAAATACAGCCATCGATAGCGTAACCAGTTCCTTGATCATTACACTCGCGAAGTTGGCGTCAATGTGAAATTGGATGGGAACAATCTACATAAAATTTCCAGTAGAATGTAAGTAATTTTCCGTTTCCAAATCATATAGCCTTCAGTAAATACACGCTTTGCCAAGTGTACAAACTTTTCCGCACGCATCAACCAACATCCAAAGCAAACGCTTGACATTTCTGATATTTTGTCAATGTTGCAACCGCTTTTGGCCTGCTGGGTTATGGCGTGTGGATATATTTGCACACTTGGCAAAGCGTGTACTGAAGGCTTATGAATTTTAAATATTTATTCAGTATAATTGAGCTAGTATTTGCTATTATGGTATAATTTGGCCTATACTCGAAAAGGTGAAATTCTCGCGCTCAGTATCATACGGGCGTATCTACAATGATCGATTTCTCTTCATCGATGTTCTCTTGAATAATAACTTGACCGGCAAACCATGTTCGGTTGTTTTTGTTTTGGATGATAGTCCTAGTTATCCTTCACCGAAATACACCAAGAGATCATCAGAATATTGGACGTATTTCCCGCACGGAGAAAAATTGATATACCAGTTAGCATTTTATTTAATAATAATTTTTCATTTCCACCTTATAAACATTACTGTGTATAAAAAATATGCATTACGTGCATTCATATTATGCACTTCTGTGCATTTCTATAATTTATTGGTTTTGATGAATATCAAGACCCTGATTGTATCCTTTGGACTTATTAAAATAAATTTTAACTCGTTAACCGCCATAACTAAGTTCCGCGCGGATATTTGTAACATTTACGCGAGTTTATCGAGAGAAATATACATTTTCAACATTCCTGAGAAAGGTTGGAACATGATTGTTCGGTCCACGAAGTATAACGGCCGTAAGTATCCCGTAAGCAGTACAGTTTATCTAGTAAACCGTGTACTTAAGAATTCATAGTTCTACTTTAGTATTCATCACCGGAAAGCTGAATTCAACCTGTTGATGTTCCGGATCATGCCGCACCGAATGCCGGACATTCTAGCATGGAAGTATGCATGTTTGTTCTGCCCTCCCGCGGTCCTATCATATACCGGGAGCCATGTAGGATCATTGAACGCTATTGTTCCATTTTCAGTAAGTACGAGTAGCACATTCTTATTACAAACATTACAATAAATGTTCTCATCACTTTTTTCAGCGAGGCTAAATCCGCCCAGTTCGTGCTCTTGAAGTTATCCGGATAACGTAGGCGCAAAATACCATGTAACGGTGAAGGAACGTGGGAGGAACTTCCAGTCGCTGTAGTCCCTGCTGATCCCTCCTGACCATGTGGCTGAACTTATTTCATGTGTAGTTTAAAGTAATTTATAATTTATTCAATTAATTGTATGCTAACTTTAAAGAAATGACAATAAATTGATAATTTTCTCTTTAACCAAGCCAAACAAGTCATACTTTTCTTTGTTATTGAGTAAATTAAAAAAAAAAAAACAAAAATAAATTGAAATATGCATTCAACCACGAATATACCCGGTATATGCATTCCCAATGCATAAATGTTTGAAATGAATTGTCGAATAAACCTTAAAATATGCATTCCAAAGGGTGGGCAGACCGAATATGGTTTTAGTAAATAATTTATGCATTTTAGCATTTTCCAATCTGTCCGTGCGGGATAATCCGAAGAGAAAATCGATGAAGAAAAAGGATCATTGTAGATACGCCTGTATGGTACTAAACGCGAGAATTAAAAATTCGGTTAGTTTCCGTGCCATCGGTGACCACCAAATAGTTCCCGTGAAAATGAGGAAACTACTGATTGCACAGAACATATTGCCATCATCACATTCATGCATGGATCGTTAGTGATGGATGACAACTACACGATTCGATTTTGCATACTTTCGACTGCAGTAAAACCCACTTGAAATTGAAAACCATATACATATGAATCACCTTAATTTTGTACACTATTTATGCATCACCATGTTGATCAAATCTAGATTGAGTTTAAATAAGGGCGAAAGCAACAAGAGCGAGTTTTCTTCATCGACTCTCTCTTCTTCAAATTAAAGTGACAAGATGCAAGCATGGTTGAACTTTTTGGTCATAAATCGCTAGGTTGCGATGCAATCTAGCGTCTAAGTGTAAAAAAAGTTCGATTGAATTTGCATCTTGTCACTTTAATTTGAAGAAGAGAGAGTCGATGAAGAGAACTCGCTCTTGTTACTTTCGCCCTTATTTAAACTCAATCTAGAAATGAGTGATCCATAAACTGTGGTCATTTTTGCCGATTCATAAATTGTGGGGTCACTGTACAATTTATAATACGATACAGTGCGAAATTTCCAATAATTTTTTTTTGGAGTTTCACTATGCTTCCAAGCGGGTTTCACTTAATCCATGAAAATCCCCTGAAAAAAATAATTTGCGAACGGTTACTTGACCTTTTCCAGTGAAATTGAAATGTAATTTCCTCTAATTCATTCATTAATAATGATCATTCTAGTTGCCGGCATCCTAAAGTTCAATGTGTTTTCTTCCAATTATTGAAAACGTTAAATCAAATAACATTGTAGAAGCTATGCTATTGATCAAATATTTGTTTTTCAGTTTTTCGGGGTAAATCATGCCGCCCGTTACGGGAAAAATGCGCCACGAAATGTAACACGCCAAGAAATAACGTGGTTTGCATCACGGCGTTTACTCGACGTTAGTGCTGCAGCTAATAACGCAATTAATGCACATTATAAAGGTTCTGATTTTCGTCTCTGTGTTACTGTAGTCATAATTCAAACACCAACGGCTGTTTTGGAGTTACGGCGAAGGCCGGCGCATTTTGCACCAAAAGTACTCGCGATTTTGGACTACAAAATACGCATTTTTACACTTAAAACGGCCCTTCTTGCACAAATCATAAATTTTGCGAGTAAGCAAAGAGATTTTCACATCAAGTTTTACAACTTTACTCCATTTCGATCTGCAAATCTGCGGAAAAACTTTTCGCATTCTTACATCAGAAATGGCTGAAATCGGTTTTTAATTTTAATATTTTATTAGTTGGTAAAATTCCAAGTTTTATTGGTTGAGAAGATAGAAAATTAAAAATGCTATCGGTTAGTGTAAACATGCCATATGAAAAATTATGTTATCAGGGAGATATTAAGGTGGGTCGTTGTACCTCGGTAGCGCGTATTAAATTGATTTTAAGCTCTTAACCTTCCTTTTGCATCACGTTGGGAACAGGTCACTGCGCGCTAACTCCGCTCAGCACTAAAGTGCATAATTTCCAGACTACACCAAAAATGTGTAACCCTTGCACATTCACAAAATCAGCTCCTGTGTCCGCAAAATCGTTAAATTCGAAAAAAAAATGTGTACAGCAATCTACCTAGGTTTACTAGTGACCTTGGAAAACAAAAAATATCGACATTTCGCATCTAGACATACGAGCTGTTTTTGAAAATGTGTAACTGTAACACATTTTTGTGTGGTCTGGGAATTATGCACTTATGAGTAGGGCTTACACATTTTAGTGCTGAGCAGTTTTACTGTGTGGCGTGGTGTACGGTTTGGGTCAAAAATGACCCTAATGCCAAAGAAGTGGTAAACCAGGTAATATTGTTACAAACATATTCTTAAGATACCACATTATTTAAGCTGCACATCACTCACGTAGTGATGAAAAAAAATACATTCAATGCAGCAAATTAGCCGCCGCCGTTTAGCTATTTCACCGAGTTTGATGGTACCGTAATGCGGGGCAACATTGATCAGAATTTTCGATCTTTCTTGAATAATTCTCTTGTTAAAGCAAATGTTACATGTTTTGTATTTTTAAAACAAGTACTGGCCCTCTGATTATGTGTTAAGCTACTCAAAAAAGTATTGTAAAACTTTTAAACATGTTTAAATAGGGTTTTTAATCTAATTTTTGATTTTGTTGATTTGGGGTAACATTGATCATGACAGTGATCAATGTTCGTTTATGTTGAAAATACCCTTACTTACTAAATTCGGGGTCGCTGATTTCGAATATTTTGTCCAAATTCTTACAAGTTATGTACTTTTTGAGTTATTTTAAGATTCAAATCCTTCAAACCGCGAATAACGCCTAAAGGTAGGCAATGACTTAAGGAATAGATAGCCTATTTTAAATAAATCGTATATTTTATTGAAAAAGAGTTCTTTCATAATAGTTTGGTTCATCAAATCCAACTCTAGGATATCATACAGTGATTTCGAACCTCATATTGTACCTAGTATTCATGCCGTGCAGGAATGTTTGACAATGTATCTCATTGCGTTACGAAACACAGTTATGGAAAAATCGATTTATTTCAATGTTTATGAAATTCAATTTTCAAGAATTACATCTCATTTAATAGCTAAATAACAGCAGATCCCGATATACCATTCATTAGCAGAAACTGATTCAATGTGAAATGCTTATTTGAACATTTCATGAGGTCGGTCAAGCCGATCAATGTTACCCCGCTGATCAATGATACCCCGTTTTACGGTACACCAGGGATGCCAGGTCAATTTTGGAAAAATCTGGATGATTTAGGAAGATTTGTCTGGAAAAGTCTGGATTTGCGTAAAAACCTTACAAATTCTGGGCAAAAACCTTACAAATTCCGAGCAAAACCTTACAAATCCGGAAAACAAATGTCTGGATCTTCCAGACTTTTGTTAAATGAGACCTCAAAAATCTGGATAAATCCAGATAAATCTGGAAGGTTGGCAACGCTGCGGTACACTCTTATATCGCGTTCTAGCAATCGCTAGAATGAAACCGACAGACAATTCATATACACTCTTAAAAAATTAGGAATTTACACGTGACGTAAACCATCAACGTACGTAAACATTCCATGACTAAATGGCAAATCTGACTCAATTTTACATCCATCATGTAAGTTTGAGTTGGTTGCACAAGATGTCAACAAACCTATCTAACCGGATAGGTAGAAACAGTTTTACATTTATCATTTCTCTCACAACTCGGTGGTACAGCTGAGAGGTATAGTGCGTGCCTCTCAATCAGCGGACCAGAGTTCGAATCCACTTCATTATTTTACTTACATATGTTTTGTCTCTCGCTTCGACTCTAGCGATTGCTAGCTCGACTTTATTTGTGATAGATGACGTAAATTTGTGTCAAACGGGCCGCTCCTTTTATGTGCATCCAAGTGAACTGAAATTTACATGATTTTTTCTAAGAGTGTGAGTAGTTATGTAATCGACATTTCCATCCCTCTGATCGTAAGGACCTGGCCAGACGTCGAACAAAGAGGTCGTTCAATGAAAGGTCTGTCAAGCCCCTGGGAGCTTTTCTGACGCATTGAACGTCTCTATCGACAGCCACCCCAGGATGTGTACGGTCGGCTATGCTATGCTATGCTATTGAGCCGATTTCAACCAAGTCGGAGTCGCTCGAGCTAGCTCGGACAAAATAGTCCAACCTAGTTCTACCAACTCGGAGTAGCTCGGGTTTTCGACACTTCGTTTACGGACGGAAGAAGAAGAAAACAAAGATAATTTCTACACTCTTAAAAAATTAGGAATTTACACGTGACGTAAACCATCAACGTACGTAAACATTCCATGACTAAATGGCAAATCTGACTCAATTTTACATCCATCATGTAAGTTTGAGTTGGTTGCACAAGATGTCAACAAACCTATCTAACCGGATAGGTAGAAACAGTTTCACATTTATCATTTCTCTCACAACTCGGTGGTACAGCTGAGAGGTATAGTGCGTGCCTCTCAATCAGCGGACCAGAGTTCGAATCCACTTCATTATTTTACTTACATATGTTTTGTCTCTCGCTTCGACTCTAGCGATTGCTAGCTCGACTTTATTTGTGATAGATGACGTAAATTTGTGTCAAACGGGCCGCTCCTTTTATGTGCATCCAAGTGAACTGAAATTTACATGATTTTTTCTAAGAGTGTGAGTAGTTATGTAATCGACATTTCCATCCCTCTGATCGTAAGGACCTGGCCAGACGTCGAACAAAGAGGTCGTTCAATGAAAGGTCTGTCAAGCCCCTGGGAGCTTTTCTGACGCATTGAACGTCTCTATCGACAGCCACCCCAGGATGTGTACGGTCGGCTATGCTATGCTATGCTATTGAGCCGATTTCAACCAAGTCGGAGTCGCTCGAGCTAGCTCGGACAAAATAGTCCAACCTAGTTCTACCAACTCGGAGTAGCTCGGGTTTTCGACACTTCGTTTACGGACGGAAGAAGAAGAAAACAAAGATAATTTCTAATGTGAGGTTTGCAAACATTCATCGAAAGGTGGTAAAAAAGTATCAAAATAATGAAAATAACTAATGTGGGTGTTCATTGAGAAAGGTGTTTGGAGCTGCTCGAGGTAGCTTTGACAGCTATTTGTTGACAAAAAACACGAGCAAGTTCGAGTAAAGTCAATGAACCCAGCTATTGTCAAGCCCGTGTCCGTGGTACTTCTGAGTACCAGCAGAAAGGACCGAATGAATCGAAGGAAAAGGAGAAGTCAATAAAACGGAATGCAGATGATCACGTTTGAGAATCCGAAGAAAAATGTATCAGATTGGTTTTTCTATTCAAGGGCTAGGAAGCAAACATCGAGGGAGCGTCGTACGTTTTTGCGATTTCCCTGATGGAAAACCACACCAGAAAGAGGATAAACGCACTTTGCACCGACAACAGCACCGAGTATGATAACAAGGAGATGAAACGGTTCTTGCACAGTTGTTGTATGCATCACGAAAAGACAGCATAGTATTTGGAATGGATTAGCGGAACGCATGAACAGGACCGTCGTCAAAACGGCTCGCAGACCTAGACAAGTGCTTCTGGGCATACAAAAGTGATGTCAAACTTTTTTTTTGTATCTTTCTTTCATGTTTAGTGGACTGAGGTCCGAGATTTCACCGTTTCTGTTACACTCAAACCGCCGTTTAGGACAAATCCATTTAGGTAACAGTTATTTATGTGACGAGTTGCAAAAATTTGATTTTTTCAGCACGAGTCGTACATTTATCCAACGAGGCTTGCCAAGTTGGATAAATACGAAGAGTGCTGAAAAAATCGAGTTTAGCAACGAGTTCCATACAAAATTTTATGCAATGATTTTTTTCATAATGTGTTACAGTTAAGGTCCTCTACCCTATGAGAGAGGCTCGAGCTGATAGAGAAAACGAGCGCTACCCAAACATGTGCTCAATACATAGGAGCAGTGGAACTCTTCCATACTGCTATTCATCATGAGTCAGAAGTGAGATCAGTCACGAAATCCAATAGGACCAAATTATTAATACTATTATTAGAATCAGATTACTGAATGGATTAATTTGATTGAGGAAATACTGAAAGAATAATCTGCCATTGAAGAAAATTGAAATTGTAAACCTAGACTAAGTAGAAAAAGCTAAAAGGTATCAACGAAACTCCAGATTCAAACGGTCAAATTGAACACCCATTGTAAATATACACACACTTGGCATACTCCCTCTACCCACACGAACCTGGATCGCGGAATGATGGAAAAAGGGAAAAACGGAATCAAGAAAGGGAAATAAAAGGACATTTTGGGAAGAATAGGATTGAGGAGGTCTGCTACCGGTCCGACGCCATCTTGAGGTTCTTTCCCATCAACCGCCAAAGTGGTAACCTCGCAGTCTTAAGCATAGAGCAAAGTTTTGATAGAAATCTATAGTGGACGAGGAGTTCAAGAAGTGGAAAGAGTGTTAACTAGAAAGGAGAATCAGGTATGGATACAGTGTCTGAAGCCGGTAGCAGATTCCAATAACCCTCATCCTACATTTCGCGGACAGGACCCATTCGGATTATTTTGTGAAATCCATTTGGATTATTTGTACAATCCCCCCCCCGCCATCTGGAGAATCACTGAGCATCCGCCCTCTGGAACAAGCGTTCCCGTCCCGCCTTGGTAGAGCCCGGGCAAGTGAACCGAAGGAGTGACCGGACGGCCCTCTGGCCCCTCCAATCTCTCGGCCTGCAAACCTCCCGAGCTTGTGAGTCCGGTGACATAGAGCTCACCCCTGGTCGCTCGTGATTGAGAGACCCTTTTGAGGAACGATTCACCGATTATCCGTCCACGTGGTCGAGTCCCCCACACACCGCCCTTCGCCGAAGCCATCAACCACCAGTCCACCGTCGCCGCAGCCCGTTTCCCACCCACCGTTGCTTGATTTCCCCGATCGATCCACCGCCGGCCGGCCAACGTAGTCCCCCCCACCAACACATACACAATTGTGAGTAGAGTGCCCTAATAAATAATAGTGTAGAGTAGGAGACCGTGCGTTTTGCTTTCTTGATCAGCGTTCCTCGTCAGAAGCCAACCCTGAGGGAGAGTGAGCACCTCTGAAGAGAGTCTTAAAGGTAACAAATGCAACTCATTTGAGTCGCATAATGTTCATAATGCAACTCAAATGAGTTGCATTATGAAAATTATGCAACTATTTTTCATTATGCAACTCATTTCAGTTGCATTATGAACCAATTCGGAAAATTTGGCCATTATGATACCAAAATTAGTTATATAAAATTAAAATTATGATACTGAATTGCATAAAAAAAAATATGCAATGAGTTTTCCATAATGCAACCCATTTAAGTTGCATAATGTTCATAATGCTACTCAAATGAGTTGCATTATGAACATTATGCAATTATTTTCCATTATGCAACTCATTTCAGTTGCATTATGAACCGGTACGGAAAAGTTGGTCATTATGATACTGAAATGAGTAGTATAACATAGAAATTATGACACTGAATTGCATAAAATCTATTTAGGTCCCTCCATTTAGGTAACGATACCTAAATGGAATCTGATTGTGTTCAGAGTAGTTGGAATGTTTTAGATTAGGGATAAGATTGGTTTCAGGGCATTAAGTTGCATGTGGAGTTAAGGGGAGTTCAGGGTGTTCCCAAGGAGGGGGGGGGGGAATGGGGTTGGTTTGGGACTGATTAAGGTTTCTCAAGAATTTTCTTGAGCCTAAGTCGTCAAATCTTCACGCATAACTTGTGTGCTTCAATGATTGAATAAAAGTCATACTTACACAGCCTCATGCCTCATGCAACACCGAAAACGCGTGAGTAACGCCTCTGAAATCCGCTAACAATCATCTAAAGCTTTCTGAAAGGCCTTCGAAATCTCTCTTAAACCCCCTTGGACCCTATGTAACGCAGCTGAGACCCTCAGAAATCACCTGAAACGCCTTCGTAACACCTAAGTAACGCCTCTGAAACTCGCCAAAAATCCTCTAAAGCTATTTGAAATGCCCTCGAAATCCCCTAAAACCCTTTCGGACCCCATGTAACGCAATTACGACCCTTAAAAACAGCACGAAAATACCCCTGTAGCCCCCCGTTGCATCGCCTCTGACACCCCCTCCTGAAATTCCCATGAAATCCATCTGAAACCCCGCATGGTCCCCTTTAAATCTCCAGTTAACTCGAATTTCTTAAACTTCTTTGCCATCTTCAAATCCATTTGGGTAAAAACTCGTAGCGCCTAGCGCTTTTTTTGTACGGCTGTTTTTTTTTCCGAAATTTCGTTTGGCGCCCGTCATCGCCGAATCGGAGAACCTACTGGTGAAGTGAACGCCATTTCCGTTTGGATCTTCGCGACCCGTGTGCCCAGCAAAGGCCCGCCTCCAGTGGGCAGTCAAACGGAGGCGCGAGTGAAGTCGCTGGAAGCATAATACGCGAAGCCGGGTCGCTGGGCTCTGTTGTTGTCCAGAGAAAGGCCCTCTCGGGAATCCCTCGGCATCCGCCGAAGCTCTCTTGTTCGTCCAACAACCGGAAGCTTCCGTTCAGCCGCCACTTCCTCCGCACCGGTAATTAGGCCATACCGCATACGGGTCCCACGCCGACGCCGACCGAGGTATCGGCGGTGCGCCATACGCCGCTGTTTGTCACGTCGCCGACTTTCATTTTTCGCGCCGGTGATCAGTGCACGAACAAAATTATGTTTACATAAAGTTGAAATAAAAAAAAATTGTCACAATCACTATTATAAATGATTGACTACTACATTTGACTCTCAACTCTTAGAACTTTTGCGTTCATTTTTCATTGATTTATCATTGATGTTTTTTTCAGCTGATCTCTCAGGAAGATCTCGACAGGGAAATATCTAGGAGTACCTTCAGAAATTCTTTCGGGAAGACTCAGGGATGTCTCCTAGAGATACATCAGATATTCATCCAGAAAATCCCTCAGAGATTCTCATAGGAGGTCCTTCAGAGATTAGTCTGAGAGTTTCTTCATGGATTCCTTCTGAAGTTCCTTCAAGAATTCATACAGGAGTTTCCTCAGAGATTCGTTCAGGATACATTTCAGAAGTTCCTCTAGAATTCTTACAAGGGATTTTTTTTGACGTTCTATAGGTATTTTTCAAGATGATTCTTCAGGGATCACTCCGGGAGTTTCATTACAGTTCCTACAGGAATTGCTTCTAGCATTCCTCCTGCAATTTGTTCAAGAATCCCTCCTGAAATTCCTTAGGGGATTCCTCTTGGAATTATTTCGGGATGCCTCATGAAAAATTTTCAGAGATTCTTTCTAGAGTTCTTTCAAGTATTGCTCCAGAAGTTCTTTCGGTGATCTCTCCAGGAGTTCGCTAAGGAATTTCTCCAATAGCTTCAGGAGGATTCAAGGATGCCTCCGGGTGTTAATTAGGGATTTCTTCAGAAGTTCCCTAAGATATTTTAACAGGAGTTCGTTCAGGAATCCTTCCTGAAGTCGCTTTAAAGATTCTCCAGAAGGATTCATAAATACGACCTGGAGATCCACCAAGAATCCCGTGAGAAGTTTCTTCAGGAACTCATGCAGAAGGTCTTTGGAAATTAGTATAGGCATTTCTGCAGGGATTCCTTCTGAAATTCCTTTGGAAATTTCTACATCAGTTCCTTCAGAAATTAGTCCAGGAGTTCCATCGGAGATTCCTCCAGGAGTTGCCAGGATTCGTGCAGATTTTTCTTCAGAAATTCCTCCTGAATTTATTGAGGGATTTCTACAGAAGTTCCTTTAGCGAATCTTATAGAAAGATCGAAGGATACCTTTAGGAGAATTCAGGGATTCCCCCAGAAGTTCCTTCCAAGGTTCTTTCAGGATATCCTAAGGGGATTCCTAGAGAAGTTCCTTTCGGAATTCTTCCAGGGATCGCTCCTGGGATTCTTTCATATTGTAGATTGAGATCGAGGAAAACTCACGAATGCCTTCAGAAGTTACATCAGAGATTTCTCAAAAAGCTCATTCAGAAATTCGTTCAGGGAATCTTGAAGGAGTTCCTTCATTAATTTCCTTAGGATTATAATCAGCCATATCTCCAGGATATTCTTTAGGGATCTTTCTTGAAGTTTCTACAAGAATTCCTCAAGGAAATTCTTCTGACATTCTTCCAGGATTTTTAATGGGAAAACCTTCTACAAATCCATCCCCCTACCCGGAAATATCCGCTAAAAATTCTTCAGGGATTCCGCCTGGACATCCTTTGGATATTCCTACCAGAATTCCTTCCCTAGTAGCACACTTGTTCTACATTAGTATATATGACTCTTATATGACCAAATTTAGTCATATAGGAGTTGTATAAACTTTTATAGAACATATGTGCTATTAGGGTTCGTGCATTCCCCTGGAATCCCTGCAGAAATATTTTTTGTAATTTCTTCGGGGATTCCTCCTAGACTTCCTTCAGGGGTTTCCTCTTAAAAACCCATGATGTTCCGCTTGGAATTCCTTTGGAGATTCTTCCCGGAATCCCTTCGGTGGTGCCCCCTGGGATTCCTGCTGGGATTTCTGCTGTAATTTCTTCGGGGATTCTTTCTAGACTTTGTTCGAGAATTCCTGCTAAATTTCCTTTGGGGATTTCTCCTGATGTTTCATAGAGGATTCTTTCTGGATTTCCTCCGGGATTTCCTCTTGAAATTTCTTTGGTGATTCCTTCTGGAATTTTTTTGGGAGTCCTCCTAGAATTCCTACAGGGCGATTATTCCTATTACGAGAATTTCTCCTAGAATTCAGTCGAGGATTATTCTTGGAATTCCTTCGGAGATTTTTCCTAGAGCTCCTTCGGGGATTCCTTATTTCCTTGGGGGTTTCTCCTGAGGGATTCTTCCTTTTAGTATATCTCCTAAAACCCCTTCGGGAATTTCTCCTCATATTTCGTCGAGGATTCCTTGTGGATTTCCTTCGGGATTCCGTCTTGGAAGTTCATTGGTGATTCTTCTTCGAATTTTTTCGAGGATTTCTCCTGTAATTCCTTCGGAGTTTCCTGCTGGAATTTCTTATAGGATTCCTCCTGAAATTCATTCGAGAATAAACGAGGAAATATCTCTTAGTATTCTCTCAGGGATTTCTCCTGGAATTCCTTCAGAGATTCCTCCTGGACATTTTTCGTTGATTCCTCCTAGAAATCCTTAGGGGATTCATTCTCGAATTTCTATTGGAATTCCCGCTGGAATTCCTTTGGAGATTCCTCCTGGAATTCCTGCTGTTATTCTCTTGGGCTTCCTTCTTGAGTTCATTTGGTAAATCTTCTTGGAATTTCTTTCGAAGATTCGTCATGGACTTCCTTCTGAAATTCCTCGAAAACTCCAATCAGTGATTTCTTCAGAAGTTTCTGTAGGGATCTCTCTAAGAGTAATTCTTGAACTACCAGAGATTCCTGCAGAAGTTTCTTTAGGGTTTCATACACCAGTTCCTGCAGAGATTAGTCCAGAATTTTCTTCATCGATTCCTTCAGGAGTTTATTTAAGGCTCCTCTTGGAATTCCTTTTGAGATTTCTTCCTGAAATAATTCAGGGAATTCCTAGTGTAAATAGTGTGACCTTATTATCAAGTTAACGTTAAGATTCGACTGGAAAATTCTTTCGATTTTGACTGGCTCTAAAAGTCTAGGAAATCAAAACGGACAGTTTTGTTCTGCCCGACGTTTCGGCACATTATTTTCTGCCTTTTAAACGATGAACAGTAGATAGTGCATGTTATATAAATATGTTTTATGTTCTATGTTAAGTGTTCAATGTTGTATACCAATGTAATTTCTATTTTAGTCCACCCTTGAAATAGGCAAAATACAAGGTGCCGAAACGTCAGGCAGAACAAAACTATCCGTTTTGATCCATTAGACTGTTAGAACCAGTCAAAATCTAAAAACTTATTATCAAGTTTGATAGCTTCTGAAGTTTCTGAGAAAACAAAACAAAAACTATAGCAGAATCGATATTTTATTGCCCTTCATTTGTAATGGAGTAATGCAACATGCATTACGTTAAGGATACAGATGTCTCAATATGTATAATCACTGGTGGCAGTGACGGACCCAAATAAAAATAAAAAAAGGTATTCATTCTAACGTAATAGTTTATGTCATCAATGGTCATGAAAAAGCTCAGATTTCAAATTCCAGAGCGTAATAACAACTTATTTGCTTTGCCAATGTTGACATTATGGTCAAATTTTGGTCACGCCGATTCACGCCGCCGCCGCCGCCGCCGAAAGCTGCAAGCGAATCATCATTATTGCTGAATACATTGACGACCTGTTACTGTTCACGAATGATGTAGAGTCAGAGTGGCTCTATGCGGTGAAGTATCAATCACAGACAAACAGACGTAACACTTAGAACAAATTCCTCAAAAATGCATCGCTAAGTTTCACTAGCACCAGCTGGTAACGATATTGCGCGCAGCACTGTGCTTTGCAGTATCGTCAACAGCAGGCACTAGTGTGAAACGTCAAACGCGAACAAAAACGATGCGCGCGCCTCTGGTTGTGAAAGTAACAACTGTGGAGATTTAAAACTATCGTTAAAACCGTGGGCGATGGAAATTTTGTTAGTGTTACGTCTGTTTGTCTGTGCATTGTCGGCGCTGTTGCGTATGACGGACTTGTGCGAAGCCAGACAGGTACTGGGAATGCGGATCAGCAGGACAGGTGACATAGTTGCGTTGGGCCAGCAAAGATATATTGAGAAATAGCTTCGTAAGTTCAAGTTTCCGACTGGGGGGTTCTGGCCAAAGTTCACGATCCATCCAAATTTCGAAAATTTTGTATGGACGAAAGTCTACGAGGGGGATTTCTGAGATTACCAAAAATGAATCTCCGTAGTTTCGTTCCCAGTTTCGTGGAAGGCAGGTGATTGTTGCGCTATTTCAAAGGGAGGCCACATATTTGGCATTGACAGCGACATCGCAGGAAGCTCTTTGGTGGCGTAGTTTCCACCCGGAGGAAAGAACCGATCATCATTTACTGTGGCAACCGCAGTACGATATGTCTATGCAAAGAAATTCGCCGAGAAGCAAACACATTGATGTGCGACACTATTTTGTCCAGAAGATAGACGCCCTTACGGATTCAGTTCATGGACAGTTCAACAGTTACTTATGAAATCGAATACGAAAGACGTACGGCCAACACAGCTCCCATTATGAAAAAGACAGGCATTACAAAAACCGAACCATCGCCCGAGGGCGCCTTCGTGCTCAAGTGCATTCGTTTGACATTTTTTGATCCGTCCTGTAGTCCTGTAGTTTGATCGCTTATGTTGCAAATGTCGGAGACGAAGGCAACCAAATTTCGATGGAAAGGTGCCAAAGAATGTGATCGCTAATAAGACTTACTACGAATCGAATATTGTGGCGAGGAATTATTTATACAATTTTATTGTTCAACCGATGTATTATTATGCCTCTCAAGAAAAATCAGAATATGGCGATTATCTGCATCTGGCTTCTGATATAAGCGCGACAGTCACAAATCATAGCAGCGTCACGCGATTTAAAAGTATTTTATTCCATTATATGGGGTTTGACAGCAAGAACACTCATTCCACTGAGCCATTCTTATCGTTCATCACAAATACATTCAAAAACATCTGTCACTTCGCGAAACCCACGTGCTCTTGTTTTTGGCGGGAACACTTTTTCTTTTGTTTTGCCTTGCGAGTGTCACTGCGGCTGTATGCCTTGCGAGCGTATGACCGCCGCAGGACTCTAATAAAAGATAAGCGTGACAATACTGAATTTATAAATGAATGAATGACAAGCAACTGACCTGATACAGATTTACTTTTGATCTTTTTAACTCGTGTGCCGAGAAAGACCCACTGCTTTTGTCTAGCATTACTCTAATTCGAATATGGACCAAAGTTTGTACTGGGGTGAAACAATACAACCAGCAGGGGAAGCAGCATACAATTGCAATGGTCGAAATTTGCATTGAAATGTCATCGCAAAAATAAGTCACATTTTACTAAAACTATTTATTTGTTTTGTTTTCGAAGAACAAGAAAACCTCCAAAACTATCATCAAAGTAAGAACGTTTTATGCCTTATCCCTGACCATCTCCGCCACATAATTTCCACAAACAATATTCCAACAGATGAAATCCATCCACCAGCCAAAACCAACCACACCGGCTGCAGCTCCGACACGGTGATGTCCTTATCGGCCTTTTGTCCTACCTTTGACGGGTCATAAACCCTTCGAAATTCCAAATTCTGACGAAGCATCTCTTCGAACCAGTATTGCATCAGTCCGGCCTCGAACAGCTTTCTTTCGCTATCCTGAAGCTTACTCCGGATCGGACTGTTCGGAACGGTTGCGATGGAGTTCACACGTAGATTTAGCGAATACCCCTTCAGCGGTGTGCACTCTACATCACCTGTCTCTTCGTCGATGTAATCGTCGCCATGCATAATTACACGAGCCATTTGAACTTCGGCCATGACGGCCATGTTTTTCCGACGAACTGAAATGTCCGTGACAACTTCAACGAGTGATCGCATTTCCGGATCAGGAAACTGGTGCTCCAACGTCGCGATCCTATTCAAGGCGACGGCAATTTTAACTCCGGCTCGGCGAAGGTCTTCAAGAGACTCGGGGTCACGCACTCGCGGGTAACTCGTCATTAGCGATATGAACTTGTTCTCGTAGGCAGATTTTATGAAGAAGAATAGAATAACCAGAGAAAAGAGGATCATTTTCTCGTGCGGTTGAGCTAAACACAGGCTATATCGCTCGAAACCACACACGGATAACATGAACGGATCGTTTTGGAAAAGATTTGGAAATATGGCCGAGAACAAGGCGCAAGCAATCATTAGCAGCAAAATCAGCACCCACAGCTCCGTTTCAAAGGGATACGTGAACAGTTCGAACATTTTCAACATACGACCTCGAGGTGCCAGAATGACCAGTCGCACTGGTTCCGTGAGATCAACCGTTGTTAGAAGGATTTTCCTCAAGTAGATGGTGTTCAGAAGCAAATCGAACGGAGTGCCATCTTCATCGTAAATGTACTTGCTAGTGCAAACTGCAACTGCTGGATTACAATTGAGCTGAACGCCATACCACGATCCGTTGATGTGTCGTAACGTTTCCGTTACCCATTTGCCAACTGATCCCTCGACGAGTCCATTCTCGACGCGAGATTCACGAAGCGCACACCACGGAGAGGTACCGGTCACGCTGTATCGGATCTGGGTACCGTAAAGGTCACTCGTCATATCGAGAAACATGATGTCCAAGGTCATGTCGGTGGAGAACATAACGTTACGTTTGAAGGGATTATAGACAAGAGCCAGTTGGAATTTTGAATGCACAAACACGATATTCCAAGCGATTTTTGACAAAATTAAATTGTAAACAGCTACCACTTCAGAAACGCTGGAGAACTCGGCCAGTATAATGTGTTTGGTATCATGATCTGTAAGTAGAGAATTGTACAGCGCCAAGACGAGTTCCACTGGTTCACTCAGGTATTTTTGGAGGTTCAGCACAACCATGGATGGTTTTCTAACGTCGTTCAACTTGAATGTTTGAAGTCTTGCGAGAACTTTAGGGATATGAGCGATCCGTGGAGATGATACGATGTCACCTATGAGCTCTTGATCCGCGCCTAGGAACCAACAATCGAAGATGGATTCCGAATGGGAGAAGTGAATGATTATGTCAGCGATGGTGTCCGGTAGGTTTGTGTGTGGATCAAGTCCGTTGACAAGAATGAGAAAGTGTAACAATACAATGCACGAAGCCGATGCCATGATGGAAATGAATCAATGTGCATTGAACAGTCAACAAATGTATTACAATTGTTTGAAATGAGGGGGTTAGAAGCAAAGGGGTGTAAGTGACAAAACCCTCTTTCGAGTAAATGAGGTTTAAAGTTGTTGACTAATTTTTCATCCCATACAAAATGTATGGAGTTTCAAAATTAACCCAATTTTCTCTGATTTATTGTAATTTTTCCAAATATCGTAGAAACAATCTTAAAAAAGTTCCTGAAAGTTTGAAATCTGAAGAATTTTATGATATGCTCAGCTCAAAATCGACAAAATGGTCACTTACACCCCTTTGATTCTGGGCCCCTCAAATATTAACACCACTGCATTAAAATTATTGATTTCAAGCCTTTGTGTAAGCAAAATGCAAAAGTAAAACATCAATTTCGTGGAATGCTTAGGGTATATTGAATTTCATTATCACACAGCTATTAGAAGACTTTAAAAAATCTGCATCATTGGATTCACTGGTCTTGCGAAAGAATTTTTCTAGCGTTACTAACTTGTTCCCTGTTGGTTTGAACTATAGTCGTTTCTAGTTCCTAGACGTTTCCTTTTTTGTCTCAGCCAAATCGCTGTGTATTTCATTAAATCGCTTTGATCTTTCTTTAACTGAGTTTTTTTTGTAGTTTTGAACAAAGATGCAACTCTGTTTTTGTTATTATGATATATAAAACCCGGTAATATCTTATAAGTGGTGATGGTGCTTTTCTCGAATGTAGCACATTTTTACAAAATTCAAGTGCCGTCATATCTCAATCATAACACAGTCCAAAGCAATTTCTGACGATTTATTTTACAATCAAGTCTAACTTTTAGCCGGGGCCTGTGGCGTAGTTGGTCACACGCTCGCTTCATATGCGGATGGTCATGGGCTTGATTCCCAGCCCCGGCACTAGCAATTTTTCGTCAGTTGCTTTTCCCCCGAGAGCAACTGACACTGACCCTCTTCTGAGCCCCATGGCTCAAACGGACCCGCATACCTGGACATCGGCGAACTGCTACTCATAATGGACCCCCAATCGGACTGGAAAGGAACAACGGCCATCCATCACCATCCTTGTGCTCATCATTCTACTAGGTATAAAGTAGAAAAAGTGAAAGCAGCAGAAAGGCAACCAGTTTGATAAAGTACACAGCAAAACAATTCTTGTGATATCACATCACTTTCGGTGCACATCAGTCACGTCATAAAAGTGATGTACATATTACATCCCTTCTACGCAGCTAATTAGCCGCCGCAGCTTGACAGAGGCCCATATAGCCGAGGCGGTAAACGCACGGGTATTCAGCATGACCATGCTGAGAGTGACGGGTTCGATTCCCGGTCGGTCCAGGATCTTTTCGTAAAGGAAATTTCCTTGACTTCCTTGGGCATATACGATATACACATGCAAAATGGTCATTGGCAGAGGAAGCTCTCAGTTAATAACTGTGGAAGTGCTCATAGAACACTAAGCTGAGAAGCAGGCTTTGTCCCAGTGAGGACGTTACGCCAAGAAGAGAGAGAGCTTGACAGAGGATCTAGCAATCGCTAGAACCGGAACAATAGATGAATCATATATATATATATGTATAAATATAAATAAAATATTGACATTAAAACAAATATCAATAACATTAATTAAACTCGAGATTAGAGATTTCTTCCCAGAAAGAGATAACGAAATAATTAAACTGGTCATAATCACGTACTACCCTAAAGCTATATATTCCACAAAAAATGTGACCAACAATAGGCATAATTAAACGATGCGCTCCCGTGATATACCCGTGGCAACCATCAGCAGTAAGGCACGATCATCTCGGATCAAACCAGCTTTGATTGCCCAATTATAGCGAAATGATATATTTCCGTACATCAAACGAACCTTATGCGCTATCAAGAGGATCTACTCGGTCCCTATCTTCAACCGATTCCCCTATAAATCACGCACTATTTCACCACCCAAACCATACCAGTTCCAAAACCCACCCAAGGAAGATGTCCGGAAAGATCCTGCTAACCGCTTCGTTGCTCCTGTTAGCCGCGGCGTTGTCTCGCGCCCAGGAGGACTACTGCGACTCGTCCCTGTGCGATCCGGGAGTGCAGAACATCGGCTGCGGAGCCAAGAACGAGCTGTCTCCGGACTGCAACGAAGGCAAGAAGATCGACCTGACCGATGAGTTCAAGAAGGTGATCCTGGAAGAGCATAACAACTACCGCAACCAGGTGGCCAAGGGAGAGCTCAGCTGGCTCCCGTCTGCTTCCAACATGGTTACGATGGTAAGGAACTGCTGAATTTCTTGTGTATTGGACTGGTTATTGAGAGTTGGTTTTCAGGATTGGGATGATGACTTGGCCTACCTGGCGGAGTTGAACGCTAACCGGTGCGAGTTCGAGCACGACAAGTGTCACAACACCAAGAAGTACCCGAACTCCGGGCAGAACATTGCCTCGTGGGGAACCACTGGGGATTCGTACGATGTGAAGGAAACCCTCAAGACCATGGTCCAGGAGTGGTGGGACGAGCGTCACTTCGCCAATCCCAAGCTGATCAAGAAGCTGTGGGGTAAGTACAAGGCGCTGCATTTCACGATGTTGGTTCGAGCGAACGCCAGCCGAGTTGGATGCGGAATGGTGCAGTACAAGAAGGACGAGTATCTGTGGGTGCAGCTGATCTGTAACTATTCGTACACCAACATGATCGGAACCAGCGTGTACAAGGATGGAAAGCCGTGTTCGGATTGCAAGTCGGGATGCGACAGCAAGTACGATGGAATGTGCAACAAGGACGAGGCAGTTGATGTGTCCTAAGGATTCACGTGGAGCTGTGAATGATCGATACTTGAAACATGTTTTTCAAGGAATAAATGGTGTTGGTGTTACAAATCCTTGGTTTGTTTTTTTTTTTATGACACACACAACGTTCCTTTACTATTTCGGCTAAGGAGTTCAGGGGCTCGAATGCTAGAGAAAAAGGGGATCAACAAGCAGTCGGCTTGATAACCTCTCATTTAGAAGATCCTGAAACCTTTTTAAAGGCGCTCCAAGGGGTTTCAGGGGCATTTCAATTCGATTACGAGGATTTCATATGGAGACTTACGGGGCGTTTCTTGGCATTTCAGGGCGTTTCAAAGGTATTAAAGGGACATCAGAAGCGTTTCAACAGTGTGAAATTCCCAGGGGCTCCCTAGAACTCTGCTGAAATCCTGTAAGACCACCGGAAATACGCTGAGACCTCATGAAACCAAAAATACCCATGATATTCCCTGTATCACGTCTGAGACCTCCTGAAGTGCCACTTAAACTCCCTTGAACCCTCTGGATCCTCCTGGTACCCACTGAAAACCTTTGGAACACCCCTGAGAACTCTAGGTAACTTACAAGTTTGTGTATATAGTGCTAACGTAAGAACAATCACGATATTTACGAGACGCGAGACGAGACATGACACGGCAGTTATCGTTCTTTTAATCATCAAAATAATACAAAAATTACGCTTAATGCCTACTAGTTTCGGGCTCGATGCAGCCAATATACGGGACAATGTCCGACTGATAACGATGTTAATCGCACTAATCCGATTCTGGGGATTGACTCCAGGTTTCTCCCTGAAACCTTCTTTGAACCTCTGCAGCCCCTATGAAGCCCCTATGAAACTCCTAGAACGCTCTTAAAATCCCCTGAGATGCCTCTGGCACGTGCTTGAGATCCCCGGAGGCGCAACTGAGATCCCCAAAAGCGCTTCTGAGACCCCTGGTGAACACTTGGACCCCCTGCGGACCCCTGGTATCGCATGAAAACTTTCCGAGACTCCCAGAAGCACCCCAGATACATACTCCTCTTAACCTACCTTCCACACCTCAAAACGCGCTTGATGTTTCTGAAACACCCCTGAGACACCTTTAGCCGCCCTAAGCGCTCTTAAGACCTCCTGGATCCCCTGGAATTCCCTGTGATTCTCCGAGATGCTCCTGGGATCCCTTAAAATTCCTTTTAGAAGTCCTGAAAACCCTTGGAATCCCCGTAAGGCCCCCTCAGACATGGAAAAAAATTCCCAAATGGATAAAATCGTGCCTCTGGAGCCGGTCATTTGATACCTGATACCCCTCAAACATACCTGAGACTCCTGTAAGAGTCTATGAGACTCATTTAAACGCCTCTGAGACCTTCTGGTACCCCGTAAAGCTCCATTGGGACCTCTTGAAACGCCCCTGATACCTTTTGGAATTCCCCTGGAACCAGTGCAGTGCAGTCAGGGTAAAATCAGAGCTGGAAACTCAAGACAGTGTAATGAAACTTATTTCTTAAGGTCCCATTAGACATGACAAATATTTGGCCAAACAAGCTCAATAAATGACCAACACAACGTAAATCATGGCAACCTCGGATGAATGTCGGACTACAATGGCAAATATTTGTCATTATGACAAACAGTCTAATGGCCTGGTAGGGGAACGCAACCCATCTTCATAATAGTGCTCCTATTTTCATCCTATCGAAAACAAAACTAAGAAGCACTATTTGGTTTGTTTTTTATACTTGTATTTTTTTTAGGAGTGAGTAAAAATAACGGAAACAAATGGTGTTTAAATCGTCTGTTTTTAGAATAGGATGAACATGGGGACATAGGCTGAAGAACCATTTTTAACATTTATAATCCATTATCAGTAAATCTTGGACAATAAACGACTGACAATATACAATTGTTGGTAAATTAGTTTTAAAATTTATCAGTTCGTGGTTCATAACTACTATAGCGTAGCCAAATGTACACATTCTGGGATAACTTAACTTCTTGAAACAATCTTTGGGACAATTCCATCTGGTCTACATAGAAACATCGTGTAAGAATCTCTGGAGGATTCAACGTTCTACCTGGAAACATTTTACATTCCTTAACGTTTAAAGAATCTCTGGAGGAAGGAAGCAATTTCGGAAGAAAACCCTGGAGAAGTTTCTGAAGGAGTACCTGGAAGATTTTGTAAAGGGATCCATGAAGCATTTATTTTTTGGAAAAGATGGAAGGTTTGTATATGGAATCCTGGAAATCTGAAGGAATCTCTTGAAAAACTTCTACAGCAAACCTTGGACCTTGGAATTTCATAAGGAATTCCTGAAATTGTTCATGTAGAATGCATTGAACGAATTGCTTAATGAAGAAACTTCTTGAAGAATTTTCTTGAGAAACTTCCGACAAATTTCTGAAGGAAACATTTAAGAAATTTCAGAAGGAATCAGTGGTAGAATCTTTGAAAGAATCTCCGGAAGAATTTCTGTTTGAATCCATGGAAGAATTTCTGAGAAAGTTAATAGAAAGTTATGTAGAGGTACTCTTGGATTTTTTTCTGGAATCTCTAGAGAAGTTTTTAAAGTAAATTCAGTAGAAGTTTCTTAACAAATTTATGGAACAATTTTGGAAGCATCCCTTTAAGAATTTACTTAATGATAACCCTGCAGGATTTTCGACAATAACAATCAATATGAGACTTTCTAAAAGTGCTCTTGGAATAATTTCTGGTTGAACTCCTGGAAAAATTTCTTAGAGAATCAATGGAAGGTTATGATGGGGAAATTTAAGAATCTTAAACTCTATTGATTAACTTTTTATTTTGAGACATCGGGTACTAATTGACAAATTGAGAGAAGAATTTAGGAACAAAAAAATCGGGCTCTGTAGGGATTCGAACCTACAGCTCCGAACTTTCTGGACTGGAACTTTGGCCAACTAAGCCAAAGGACTGGAGGCTCTGTGTTTTATTATTACAAGTTTAAAGTTTAGGGAAGAAATGTAACAGGTGTTGTTTCAGAAATTTATTAAAGGATTATTCCAAAAATTCACCCAGAAATTCCTCTATCTTCAAATCTTCAAAGATTCATTCGGAAATTTTCTTTAGGAATTTGTTTAGTTTAAGATTCAGATGTTTCGCTAGCTATTCTTCCGAAACAAATCTTTTTCATCATGGATCTACTGCAAATCTGAGTGTGACGTACAACGTTTTTCGTTTTTTTGAGTGTGAAGAACTAGCAAGTAAATTAAAATTCACGAATAAAACAATTTTCCTTACTAAGGTTTCATTATTGAAGAACAAATTTTGCATGTTGACATGAGCCAAATCATACACATTCTTTATCATTGTTTATTGTCATCACTCTTATTATTCCACTAATTTTAACTACTTATGAAAATTCTGTCATTTTTTTAAACTTCACATAAAGTTATAAATAATCACAAGGATTCTTGGGATGGAAAATATTAATGAAAATTACCCTATAGAGAAACTTTCAATTAGAAGACACAGAATGTTGATCAATTGTCAAATTCGTTGATTTAATGTAGATTAGTTGACATAAAATCGCACAGAACAGGACTCTCTGATGTTATATAACTACAATATTCAAGTTAAGGAAAGAAATGATACAGGTGCTTTTTTCAGAAATGTTTAATGGATTATTCCACTAGTTTACCAAGAAATTCCTCCATGATTTTTCCCAGAAATTGTTTGGCGATTCCTTCAAAAATTCTTTGAGAGATTCATTCAGAAATTTATCGAAGGATTGATTTAGTAAATCATCAATGGATTTCATCAGATATTCCTCCATGGATTCCTGTTAAAATCCTCCAAGTATTTATCCAACAATTTCTACAGCGTTTCTTTCAGAAAATCTTCCAGGGAATTTGTTAGAAATTCTGCCAGGAATGCCTTCTGAGATTTCTCGAGAATTCTTCCGGAAATTCTTCTAGGGATACCTTTAGAAAATTCCCTTTCCTTTTAGTTTTCTTCACTTCTTTTTCACCAAAGTTTTCTAGAGACTATCTCAGAAAACATTTTGAAAACTTCTTTATGAAACCTTCACTGTGTTTCTCTTAATTCGTCATTATATTTCTTTAGATAGTCCTTAGGAAATTGCTTTCAGAGAGTTTTCTACTAATTTTTTTCGAAAGTTATTTTAGACCATCTTCCATGGATTGCTTCAGAAATTCTTCCAGAGTATGCTTCAGACGTTTTTCCAAGAATTCCCATAGAAAAGCTACCATTGCCTCAAAAAATACCTTCTGAATTTTAGGGATTTCTTAAGGAATTCAGCAAGGAATTTCTTCTTGTATAAAGGTGTCCCTTGGATTCCTGAAAAAAAAAACATTCCCGGGGCATTTTCTGAAGTTATCTTTCAAGAAACTTCTGAATGCCTGCCTGGGAGAATACTCGAAGGAACTTCTTAAGATGCATTCTTAATTCATAGAAAAAAAAAACAGTTGAAGGATCTTTGAAAGTTGTTCCAAGGAAAAACTACTTAAGAAATTTCTGGATACCCTGAGAAAGGTTTGAAATTTGTGCAGACAAATTTTAGACAAGGTACTGGATGATTTTGGAAAAACTTCTGTAGAGATTTAAAAATAATCATCAAGGAATTCATTAAAGAATCCCGAAATATTTTTCAGAAAAAAAGGATAATTGAAGAAACCTGCAAAGGGTATATATACCATTCTCTAAAACTCATCACTGGTATAAATTCTTGGGAATCCCTAAGAAAGATATGAACGAATCCGTAGCAATATTTGAAAGAAAACTTATGGAGAAATGTCTGGAGGAACTTCAGATGATTTTTTTTTTCAAATTTGAAGAGGACTAATTAATACCTGAGAGAATCCCTGAGAGAGAAACGGAAAATTCAAACAATAATTTTTGAAAAAAATACTGGAAAATTTTGGAATTTCTAAAAAGAAAACCTAGGAGGAATTTCTGAATAAATATACGGATATTTGTGAAAAAAACCTCCTGAAATGGTTTCTTTTGCGGAAATCTTTGGAGAATTTCCTGGAGAAATACTTGAAGAAATTCCTAGAAGAATTTCTGGAGAAATCCCGGGGAAAAACTCAAGGAGTGAATTCTGATAAAATGTCAATTGGAATTTCCTCAGAAATATTTGGAGAAAAAAACACCCCAAGTAACCACGGTGCTGAAGCCTTATTGCATGCAGATATACGGTGTATTTAGAGCAATCATTACTTTACATGCAATTATAGAATCAAATTAAGATTATACTGGTATAATCTTAATTCAGTCGCATAATTGCCATTTCCACTTTAAATCAACCGTAAGTGTTCATGTAAAGTATTGATTGCTCTAAATACACAGTATATCTGCATGCAATAAAGCTTCAGCACAGGGGTTAGTTGGAATATGAAGGAATGAATACTTGCACAAACTTCTGTAGCAATAATCCTTCAAGGAATTTCCTACTTATCCCTGAAGGAATCCTGGGAGGATTTTTTGAAGAAATTTCTGAATTTTTTTTTATTAGTTTCAACATAAATTTTTTGAGAATTTCTTTCAACTTATCAGATTTGGGCTAGTAACATTTGGTCGAACGGTTCATTCGAACTAATGTGTAAGAATCATTGCAGTAGATTAATCATCGTATTTATTGTGTTATGCAAAAAAGCAAGTGAGTAACTTCAAATGCACTATGTTATGAAATAATTCTCACTTTGTACTTCTAAAATCTAGTTTATCCAATCTCGTACGGTAATTGTAACTCCAATTGTACTTTCGAACAATCGACCATAAAGATCGTTTAATCGATAACAATTTCGAACATAATTATATGCCTATACCTCGAAGTAATCACCGGTATCGTACCGGTATTGTATAAGGAACTGATTCGGGCCTTGGAAACAATGGTAGAGTAGATCCATTTGCACTGAATTTACCCCCAATTATTGAGGTTGTTGAGAAATACGATTATCTGCACCAATTACCCAGTGGGCGCCTCCGTATTGCACATAGCCCGAGGGTGAACGATATGGCCTGCAATCAAGGATTGGAGGATTCTTATCGCCATTCGATTATACTGTATTGTCCATGGTGAACCTAATTTTGAGATGTTTGTTTGCAAGGGAGCGTAGTGTTGGATTACAGCGCGTTTTTCGCGCAATAATGCGCTAAAGTGCGCGCATGATCTACCGGGTATTGAATTTCTTAGCAACAGCAATACTCCTCGGTAATTGGTGCTCCAATTTGACTATAAAATGCCAGGAATCTAGTAGGAGGCCGCATAGTGTTGAAATTCGGTGCTCCAGGATGTCCAGACAAGTGATCGTGTGCTTGGCTCTCGTGGCTGGCCTGCTCGGGGCGGCAGTTGCTCAGGAGGACTACTGTGACTCGTCCCTGTGTGATCCAGGAGTACAGCACATCGGATGCAACGCCAAGAACGAGCTGTCTCCGGACTGCAACGAGGGCAAGAAGATCGAACTGACCGACGAGCTCAAGAAGTTGATCCTGGACGAGCACAACAACTACCGCAACCAGGTGGCCAAGGGAGAGCTGAATTGGTTGCCGACCGCTTCCAACATGGTGACGATGGTGAGTTTTTTCTGTAGACTAATTTCCAAGGAAACGGTATGTCATTCTTATCTCTGAACCCCCTAGGACTGGGACGATGATCTGGCCTACCTGGCGGAGTTGAATGCTGATCGGTGCGAGTTCGAGCATGACCAGTGTCACAACACCAAAAAGTACCCGAACTCCGGACAGAACATCGCATCGTGGGCAACGAGTGGCGATTCGTACGAGGTGAAGGATACGATCAAGACGCTGATCCAGGAGTGGTGGGACGAGCGTCACTTTGCCGGTCCCAAGCTGGTTAAGAAGCTGTGGGGCAAGTACAAGGCGCTGCATTTCACGATGTTGACTCGCTCGAATGCCAGTCGGCTTGGATGTGCAATGGTGCAGTATAAGCAAACCGATTTTCTGTGGGTTTTGCTCATCTGTAACTATTCGTACACTAATATGATTGGTACGAGCATCTACAAAGAGGGAGCACCGTGCTCGGATTGCAAGTCTGGATGCGATAGCAAGTACGATGGGCTGTGCAACAAGGACGAGGCAGTTGATGTCGCTTAAATCGCTGAGAGGCTCGAGTTGTACAACGATGAGCAGACAAATAAAATTCAGGTAATGGGAAAACATTTTCTTTGAAGTTTTTGCCGAATACTCCATCGATGGCCTCATCTTACAGAACATCCGAAAAGAAATTTGAAATACTGTTAAGTGGTTACATACAAACATTTCCTTACTCTAGATTTTGGTAGTATAGGAATTAATTTGACGTTATCATTGTGTCAAACTTACGTGAAATTTACTTCCATACATCAAAAAATTACGCAACCGTGATTGGGTGGTAAGTTTCCATCCTTCACCGGGCTGAAATTTTTATTTCTTCCACTACCTTGATTCTGAGTGCCAGAGTTCTCTGCAACATCCAGGATTTGGCCAAAGTGCTGCCTGCACCTTTCGATCACCTCACGTTTATCCGTCGAGGCACATTTCGGCTTTCGGCACGAAGCCGTTGTGGGATGCACTGAGTTTCTAATAGAACTTCTGTGTCTCTTGAAAACGGCACAGCAGCAGTTCCATTTCCTCAAACTTCGCTTCCTCTAGGCAGCGTTTCAGCTTCCGAAAGAGGCGAGTCTGCTGTTTCCACTTCTTTTTGTAGCGTTCCACGTTCTGCCGGGTTTCTTGCTGCAGCATTACCGCCCGCGCCGCATTTTTCTCATCTAAAATCGCGCTGCACTCCTCGTCGAACCATTCGTTCCGTTGACCCCGTTCCACGTACTCGATGGGGCTCTCGACTGCGTCGTTGATGGTTGCTTTGACTTCCAGCAGTTCTCTAGAAGGAACACATCGAGCCTGTGCTTGTCTGGCGAAGTTGCTTCAAAAATCTGCGCGTATGCAGTTGCGATATCCGGTTGCTGTACATTGACGGAGAGATTTGGGCGCAGTTTGACCAGTGTTGATGGCAACGCCACGATAGGTCCTGACGTCCATAATGTCGGAGAAGTGCCGTCCATAAATCAGTACATGTTCGATTTGTGATTCCGTCTGCAGTGGTGTTAATTTGAAAAGGCTCATACACATTTTTAAGCATAAGCCATCGGATGCACATGCTCAATTTCAGTGTTTGAATGAGGTTTATTATTTCAGTGCTCTTTACCCCATGTTAGAATTACTTGAATTTGACTCGCACGCAACAAAAAAAAACTGCGCCACGTGACTCTTTTGTAACATGTGTGCTGCATGTGTGATTTACAAACGTAGTTAGTCTGAAACGTCAAGCCCTTCTGAAACCATCCGAAACGCCCATGATACCTATTAAAACATCCTGACGCACACTGAAGCGCCCTGAACCACCATAAAACGCCTCAGAAGCCCACTGAAACTCGTCTTGAAAAGCCTTGAAACGCCCTAAACACTCATTTTGTAATGCCTTACACTCCTTTGAAACTCCCCCCAATCCTCTGGAACGCATTGTAACGCCTCTCAAAACCTCCTGAAATCATCGTTATGGTAACATAAGAACCTGTGAAGCCCTAAACCCATCTTAAACCCCCTGGAACGCCTTAAATTGTATTTAAACGCCTGGAAATGTCACTGAAACCCTTTTGAAACACCCATGAAGTTCACCTGACATCCTCTGAATTTCCCTAAAGGACCTCTGAATTTCCCTAAAGCGCCTCTGAAATTTTCTGAATCGCATTGAAATGCCTTCAAACGCCTCTGCAACCTACCTGAGACCCCCGTGAAGGTCAACTGAGAGCTTGTGAAACACCTTCAATCTCATCCGAAACATACTGAAACGCCTAGAAATGTCCTTAAACGTACTGAAACGCATTGTAACGCCTTGAAACGTTTTTGAACACTCCTAAAACTTCCGTAAAGCTAACCCGAGAGCTTGTGAAGCCTCTCTGAAACCTCCAAAATCACATGGTAACGTCTTGAAACGCCTCTGAAACGCCCAGAACCCCGGGAAGAACTGAAAGCCAGTTGAATTCCCTAAAATTCCTCAAAACCTTCTAAAACACAGTGTTACACACTAAAGCGCACTGTAACGCCTCTGAAAACCTCCTTAAACCTCCGTGAAGGTCACCTTAGAATCAGTGAAGTTACCCAAATCCCATCTTAAACCTCCTGAAATGCCTTGAAACACGCCTCTGAAACCCACGCGAAGGGGGCATTTTAATTTCAACCTGTGAAATGCCCTGCAATTCCACTAAACCCAAGTAACATTTTAATGACCAATTAGTTATTTAGAGGTTTTGAGAACCGTCATAAAACCTTATAACTTTTATTGGGGTTTTCTATGATTCTTTAAGCGGTAATATAGAAAATTCATTCAAGGATTGCCACGGAAGTTCGTTCACATTTTCTTTCATGTGTAATCAGAAATATCTCAAGCAATTTTTCCTTGAATTAACCTGTACAGTTTATCAATAAGTTTCTAATGATTTTTCCTTGGAATTCTTTTCATCCTTGAAGTATCTTAAGTTTCTTGAGGTAGTAATCCCAGGCTATCTTAACGAGTTATCCCAAGAATTTTTGCCCAAGAATTGCTCCACATAATTTTCAAGAATTCTTCAAGAATTCTTCTAGGAAATCTTCAAATGAATTTCGAGACGAACTAGTCAAGGGCTGCAAGTTTTTATAATAAAGATAAATCAATCAAATCAAATGAATTTCCAGAGGAAAATCTATAAAAGAAAGTGAAAAAAATCACATCAAGGAGTTTTGAAAAACTTCCTAGATAAATATCCGGAGAAATTCCCCAGCGAAGTCTTGGGCGGAATTCTAAAAAAAGAGAAAGTGGAATTCTGAAAGTATTCCTGAAATAATTTTTGGAAATATTTCAGAAGAAATTTCTGAAGGAATATATCAAAACGCCTAGATAAACTTCTGTGAAGATTATGAATAAATCTGATTGAATTCTGAATAAATTCCCCAAAGAATTCGAAGAAATTCTAAGAGTTATCTTTTCGGTGGGGCTGAAAGTCTCTTAAATAAAGACAAATCAATCAATCAATCAATATCCTTTCAAGAAATGTCAGAAAATTCTATGGGAAAATACATGGAGAAATATCTGGAGAAAATCCTGAAGGAATGAACTCCTGAAAGAATTCCTGCAGGATTTTCTGGATGAATCCCTGTAGAAGTTCTTGGATACATATTGGCGAAAACTTTCAATGAAAATAAAAGAGCAATTGCTAAAAAATCTGTGGTGGACTTCCTGAACGAATTTCTGAATGAATCTCTGGAAGATTTTTTGAAGAAAACACTGGATGAATTTTCGAAACAATGTTTGAAGGAATTTCTGAAGTATACTAATTTTATAAAGGAATCAATAGAAGGGTTTCCTAAACGAGCTTCTAGAAGTATTTCTGAAGTAATCTCTGGCAATGTTTCAGGAAGAACTAATGGAAATTATAAAATAATAATTCGACAAATTTCTGGAGAAATTCTCACTAGGCATTTTTTTGCCTTTCTCGTACACCAAGGTGTACCGAAAGGCTATATGTTCACTCCAAAAACGAAAATTTGATAGAGCCCCCGGAGGGGTCAAGTGTTATATACCAATCGACTCAGCTCGACGAGTTGAGATGATGTCTGTGTGTATGTATGTGTGTGTGTGTGTGTGTGTGTGTGTGTGTGTGTGTGTGTGTGTGTGTGTGTGTGTGTGTGTGTGTGTGTGTGTATGTGTGTGTATGTATGTGTGTGCGTGTGTGTGTGTATGTGTACAAAAAGGTCACCTCATTTTTAGATAGTAAATATGAACCGATTTCAACGACCGATGGTTCATTCGACGGGGTACATTGTCCCATTGTTTCCTATTGAAAATGGTTCAGATCGGTCCAGCCGTTCCGGAGTTATGGCCATTTAGGTGTTCCGGACCGGTACCCCAAGAAGGGGCCAGACATGAAAATGCAACAAACCCATGCATGCGACCCATCAAACCACGGCATTTTCGATTATCTGATGAACGGGATGAAGGAAAATAGTCTCTGACTATATCTGAACCAGTAGTGTTCCGGAACCGGTTCCGGGTGTCCCGCCGGAAGTGGCAAAATAAGAATGTGAACATAATCCATACATGCGACACGTCAAATAGCGGATTTTTCGATAACCAGTTGAATGGTAAGCAGAAAAATAGTTTCAGACCATGTTTGAACCGGTAGTATTCCGGAACCGGTTCCGGATGTCCTGCCGGAAGTGGCCAATTAAAAATATGTAACAAACCCAGGCATGCGACACATCAAAGAGCGGCTTTTTCGATAACCAGATGAACGGTTAGCAGGAAAATAGTTTCAGACCATGTTTGAACCAGTAGTATTCCGGAACCGGTTCCGGATGTCCTGCCGGAAGTGGCCAATTAAAAAAGTGAACCAAATCCAGGCATGCGACACATCAAAGAGCGGCTTTTTCGATAACCAGATGAACGGTAAGCAGGAAAATAATTTCAAACCTCGTTTGAACCGGTTGTGTTCCAGAACCGGTTCCGAATGTCCTGCCGGAATTGGCCAATTAAAAAAGTGAACCAAACCCAGGCATGTGACACATCAAACAGCGGCTTTTTCGATAACCAAATGAACGGTAAGCAGGAAAATAGTTTCAGACCATGTTTGAACCGGTAGTATTCCGGAACCGGTTCCGGATGTCCTGCCGGAATTGGCCAATTAAAAAAGTGAACCAAACCCAGGCATGTGACACATCAAACAGCGGCTTTTTCGATAACCAAATGAACGGTAAGCAGCAAAATAGTTTCAGACCATGTTTGAACCAGTAGTATTCCGGAACCGGTTCCGGATGTCCTGCCGGAATTGGCCAATTAAAAAAGTGATCCAAACCCAGGCATGCGACACATCAAAGAGCGGCTTTTTCGATAACCAGATGAACGGTAAGCAGAAACATAGTTTCAAACCTAGTTTGAACCGGTAGTGTTCCGGAACCGGTTCCGAATGTCCTGCCGGAATTGGCCAATTAAAAAAGTGAACCAAACCCAGGCATGTGACACATCAAGCAGCGGCTTTTTCGATAACCAAATGAACGGTAAGCAGGAAAATAGTTTCAGACCATGTTTGAACCGGTAGTATTCCGGAACCGGTTCCGGATGTCCTGCCGGAATTGGCCAATTAAAAAAGTGATCCAAACCCAGGCATGCGACACATCAAAGAGCGGCTTTTTCGATAACCAGATGAACGGTAACGGAACGGGGGTCTCCATAGTTAGCCTAGTGGTTAAGGCTATGGATCGCCAATCCGGAGACGGCGGGTTCGATTCCCGTTCCAGTCGGGGAAATTTTCTCGACTCCCTGGGCATAGTGTATCATTGTACTTGCCTCACAATATACAAATTCATGCGATGGCAGGCAAAGAAAGCCCTTCAATTAATAACTGTGGAAGTGCTGAAAGAACATTAAGTTGAAGCGAGGCAGGCCAAGTCCCAGTGGGGACGTCGAGCCATAAAGAAGAAGAAGAAGAAGAAGAAGAAGAAGATGAACGGTAAGCAAAAACATAGTTTCAAACCTAGTTTGAACCGGTAGTGTTCCGGAACCGGTTCCGGATGTCCTGCCGGAAGTGGCCAATTAAAAAAGTGAACCAGACCCAGGCATGCGACACATCAAAGAGCGGCTTTTTCGATAACCAGATGAACGGTAAGCAGGAAAATAGTTTCAGACTATATCTGAACCGGTTGTGTTCCGGAACCGGTTCCAGCTGTCCCGCTGGAAGTGGTCAATTAAAAAAGTAAACCAAGCCCATGCATGTGACACATGGAAGAGCGGGGTTTTTCGATAACCAGATGAACGATAAGCAAGAAAACAGTTTCATACCGTATCCAAACCGGTTGTGTTCCGGAACCGGTTCCAGGTGTCCTGTCGGAAGTGACCAATTAAAAAACAAAACCAAACCCATGCATGCGAAACATCAAATCATCAAAAATGTTCGTTAACCAGTTACACAGGCAGCAAGAAAATAGTCTCTGACCACACTTAAGATTACCGGCAGTGTTGCAGAATCAGAGTTGGGCCCATTGCTGAAATTACGCAGGTGAACAAAATCGATGCAAGCGATTAATATGTGTAAAAGAACAAAATCTTGATAAAAATTTAAACGATCTTGTCAAATTACATCATTTTAGATTCCTGAGGCGTCATTTTACAGTAGGATGGATCAACGTTGTATGGAAAAATTTAAATTTTATAGCACCAATACCCTTCTGCGTCCAAAATTACTGCGAACAATTTTGATGCAACTGGTTGAGTCCTCGCGCTTTGTAACACGGTAGAAATTTGAATGGGCTTTAATAGGGGAATTTCGATTGCTTGCACTTTTTTTTGTCAATTTTTACATGAATCTTATAACTAATGATAATAAAATGTAGGCTAAAGTGCGCAGAAAAAAAATTGCCGAAATGTCTTGATAATGATCGGCATCCAGTGCTAGTGAAGGTGGTCAAGCAGTCAACTGAGAGATTTGATATTTTTCAACTCGGCCTATACGTTTAACATAGCGTCGGAATATGAGCCATCAATAAGTTTCCAAATTCAATTATGGCTTTGATAAAATTCTTGCTTTTCTGAATAAGGCTGACACAAATTTTGATTTTCTCTTAACCCTCTAATACCCAAATTTTTGATTTTGATCTTAATATAATTTTTCGTCATCTAAAATCGATTTAAACATGTTTTGGATGATGATTATTTTTAATTATCGATTTCGTGAATTTCAGTTTTTGATTTTTCTAATTTTTATTTTTGAACATACCCACAACTTTATATTTTTCCTGGAAGCCTATTTGGGGTACGGATTTTTTGAGATGAAAACATTTTGAGATTTTATGATTATTGTTGAAATATTTTTATTTTTATTTTTTTTTCAAAGAAAATTTTTTTTTCCGTGTAATTATAAGGAAAATAATTTTAGAGTGTATTCGATTCCCTTAAAGGCTTAAACTATTAAACTTGGGTAGAATGATTTGGGAAAACTTTAAAATATGTTAATTGCAGCGATTCAATACAAAATAAACAATGACTTCTAAAAGGTGTCTAAAACATCAATTTTTCAATGATTTAAAAAAAATGTAAATACGCTTTAAAATACACCAAAAACTATTTAAGATATACAAAACAGTCTTAAATATCAGCCAAAAATATCAAAATTTTGATTTTCCACTAAACAAAAATTACAAAAATGCTCAAACTATACCCCGTCTAAAGGCAGGGTTGGGTATTAGAGGGTTAAGTCCAGAGGGGTCCCTTCTTGGAAATTTTGGTCGGAATTCAACATCTTGAAGAAGTGCACAAATAAATAAACCAATAGATTTATCAACTTTAAAGTGAAATTAGAGTCTTCCAGAAGTTTTTCTTTATCAAAACCGATGAGCTAAGGCGAAACTGGAAGCCTTTCCTCATTTTTTGGTTTTTGATGTACTATTAAATAGCGAAGCAACATTTTCAAAATCGATTTTCGTGCACATGTAGAGTGTGGATCAGGGTATCTTCTGATTTTTTACACGGTATAAAATGTTTTTCGTTTTTGCAGAAACCATGTTTGAACAAAATTTCACAAAAAGTTGCTTCGTTATTTTATAAAAATTCAAAAACCAAAAAAATTAGGAAATGCTTCCAGTTTCGCCTTAAGCGGTTTTGCTTAATTTTTTTAAGAATTTTTTCATCAAATACATTTATTATTTATCAACTCCACCCCTCATTGACGAGTCAACGAGCACTGTGACAAAAGAAGAAAATGAGATTTATTCCGTTCTAGAGTATTCTCAGGATTCAGGAACACTTCGGCTTATGGCCGGAAAAAATGTTGAGTACATATTCGACGAGAAAGGCACTATCACCACTAGGTGGATTAATCTGGGTTTTTATTATCGCACAAGTTAGGCCGAAGGGTCTCAGATTTTTATGAAACTTTTTCCACAGGCAGGGCTCATGGATATATGAACAAAAAAAAATGAGAAAAATTCGGGGTCGCCTATTTTCCCGGAAAACTCAGGTGGAAATTTTTTGTTTTCCCCTGACACTACTTACTTTGAAAAAATCATAACTCAAGAACGAAGCATCGTAGAAACAAAGTTTTTTTTAGAAAATGAAAGAAAATTTTCTCAGAAATCAAAAAAAAAAAAAGAAACTGGAAAAAGTTTCCCACAAGTTTTTTTACAGTTGAGAAAATTCGTAAAGAAAAGCCGAAAAAACTATGCTCGAACTCGTGGAAAATTTTCGAAAAAATATTTTTGAGAAGTAAGCTTATATTATATGGTAATTTTTCACAAAATTTAGTATAACTCAGGAACGAAAATTAAGTGCATTCCAAAAATTTCAGCGATCAAAGCTTATGAAATTACCTTCTTAAACATACTTTTTTTTTTAATTTTCCACGTGTTCGGACATAGTTTCTCCGGCTTTTCTTTATGAATTTTCTCAACGGTGTAAAATTTTGTGGAAAACTTTTTCCATCTCATATTTTTTTTTGGATTCCTGAAAAAATTTACTTTCATTTTCATTAAAAAACTTTGTTTCTACGATGCTTCGTTCTTGAGTTATGATTTTTCAAAGAAAAGGCTTTTATGGCACATTTGGGCATTTTTCAACAAAATTGGCCATAACTCAAAAACGAAAAAAAAATGCATTCCAAAAATTTCAACGATTAAAGCTTATGAAATTACCTTTTAAAAAATATTTTTTTGAAAATTTTCAACGAGTTTGGGCATAGTTTTTCCGGCTTTTCTTTACGAATTTTCTCAACCGTGGAAAAATTTGTGGGAAACGTTTTGCTTTCATATTCTAATAAAAAACTTTGTTTCTACGATGCTTCGTTCTTGAGCAGTGGTGTCATCGTGGTTACTCCAAGTTACTCACTAAGTAACCAGCTCTTCAGTTCAAAAAAAATTTTTTTTTCAGGATGCAAAATGTAATAAAATACCAATTTTGGTTATTTTGAGTGCACACTGTTAACGCCCTGACCACATCATGAATATGGATTTTTAAACAATTCGACATTCTGGACCGCCCCCTCAGGATGCGAAATATAATAAAATACCAATTTTGGTTATTTTGGGTGCACACTGTTAACGCCCTGACCACATCAATTTGAGTGAATATGGATTTTTAAACAATTCGACATTCTGGACCGCCCCCTCCTTGAGTAACGATTTTTCAAAGTAAGTAGTGTCAGGGGAAAACAAAAAATTTCCACCTGAGTTTTCTGGGAAAATAGACGACTCTGAATTTTCCTCATTTTTTTTGTTCATATATCCATGAGCCCTGTCTTTGGAAAAAGTTTCATGAAAATTTGAGACCCTTCGGCCCAAACCCGTACGGTAATAAAAAAAAATCCCCATTAGAATTTCTAGGGGGACCTTCTGAAAATACTCAGCAGTTTTGAAAGCATTACATAAAAGATTTAGAGATTATTGAATCCTTGGATGAGTTTATGAAGATATCTCATAAAAAATCTGAAGAAATGTCTAGGAACATGTTTTAAGAAATCCGTGGAAAAAATCTGAAAAAAGGAGGAGTCAGTGGAAGATTTTCTAGAGAAAATCGTGGATAATTTTCTGGAAGAATTCTGAATTTTTCATTTTCTGAACGAATCGCTGAATTTATTTTCGGATTGCTTCGAGGACGATTTCCTGAAGGAATTGTAGTACGGAATTTTGAAGGAATTGATGGAGGATTTTTTTAAGAAACCAGTGGAAGGAATCTCTTAAAGAATGTTTAAAGAAATTCTTGCAAGATTTTCTGAAATATTTTTTTTTTTTGAGAATTTTCGGAAAAATAGCTTATGAAATATTCGAAGCTCTGTAAGAAACTCCATGGAGAATTTTGAGGAGAATTTTGTGGAGTAATCCATTGACGCTTATACTGGTAGGAAATTACTTTTGTTTTTTTTTTGTTTATTTCAAGAACTGGTTACTCAATTAGCTGCTTGAAGTAACCTCTATGATACCACTGCCGGAAATACCTTGGAGCACCTCTGACTAAATCTAACAACCCCACCTGAAACTCCCTTAGGTTATCTGAAACTCCTAATGAACCCTCCCCTCTTTAAAGCTTCTAGTCCTCCTTAAACTTCTTTGCAACTTTGAAATCCATTTAGATAAAATTTCTTCTTAGGCAGTTCCGACTTATTACCTTCAGAGAGGTTCCAGTGTACCTCTAAACGTTTGCACCATGGATACTGTCCACACATCCTGCAGCGCTACGATGCCGTATCCCCGGTCTTCAGTAGAACGGCGAGTATGCGGGCAAAGTTGAGAGTTCAGAAATTTCACGTACTTGAGTCCCTTCTATTCGTAGGATTCATTGGTATTTCTCTGGGTTCGTATCATTCTGTTGCTGAGTTTAAGGTACAATATTTTTTTTTCGACTGGCTCGTAGGGCTGGACACCAGATCCATAACTTTCCGGTGGACCATGGTGTACAGTTGAAGTAAGAGTCCTTCACTATTACTCAAACGTCGATAAGCCTCCCCTGGCATGGCAAACTAAGGGTCAGGCTTGAAGATGCAAACCCTCTCGCTCCCCGTCAGCCTACAACCTGAGTTCATGTCGGGGTTGGTTACACGCACTTCCTTGAGGTTGCTCGCTGCCAACCGGTGCCACGGGGAGGTAGAGATTGGAGGTTCTGGGAAGAGGTTAGGGGCTGTCCATAAACCACGTGGTCATTTTTTTGGGACTTCTCAACCGAGCATTTGACCGAGCATCCTATCCTATATCCACCGAAGCTTTGTCTGTTCTATCTTTTGTCCATTCGACTTTTTATCATAAACCCCGAAGTGTTTGAGGAGCGCATTATCCAGAATTCAACCTAGCCTCATTATATTCAACTGGAAGAATAGAATGTTAAGCAGAATTTTAAGCGACACCACATTTCTACATTAAATTCTGTTGTTTACAAAACGTGTTCACGGCTTCCATTATCGGCATCACCTGGAAAGTATTATCATCAGACCCTGGTAACAGGTAACTGGTTGCCACCAGCCAACCAGCGCTGCCGAAGCGATAACGATCCGTTCCCATAAAACAACGCACTCATGTTACGCCACCAGCAAAAAAAAAGTATAACTAGAGGCAAGCCATACAAATGCGTGTTTAATTGACGCATTCATATTTGAACAAATTACATTGTGCCATATTTGCATACAGCAACGAGAGGAGAGCCCTATCGTAATTTGGGCGTAAACCGATTCCAAGTACTCAGGTACAACACGTACGCAAAACAAAACTCAGCTGAACAATCACACAAATGTTGCTTTTTTGATGGGTGGGAAAACGTGGAAACAAAAGTGAGGATGGAAAGGGATGGAAAGTGATAATAATTTGAATTAATCGCCATCATTGTTCTCGTTATTTTTTTTTTTTGCAAGGGGGTGGTTTGTGGGAGGGAACGTATGGAAAACGAAAAAAAAGATATATTTATTCCACAGCTACAGGAGATTGTACGTGATAAATTTAATTACCGGGGTATGGATCGCTGATCGATGATGAGTGCGAGAAAATTGTTGGTTTTTTTTTGTCGGATAAAATGACCGAATGTCCCAATATTGATGTTGTACTTCTCAATAACGGAGGTTCTGGGGAAAAGGGGATGGAGTCAGCGTTGTACAAGCCGAACATTTCAATCGATGCATTTAATTCGAATAAGTGCCTTTTTATGAGTGGACGGCTCTGTTGGCATTGTTTCATTAAGTTGTACCCATTATTGTGACAGGTGTAATTAAAAGCAGATGCAATGTGAGATTTTCAAAAGTACATAAAAAACGTACATAAATTACGTCACGCTTTATGAGGGGAGGAGGGGTGAAACAAAGTGTAACGATAAAAAAAATGTTAAGATGTCTTTTACAAAAAGTGTGACATGGCAGGAGGGGGACGTTGAAATTGAACAATTTTTGCGTGACAAATAATGGATCTCTTCTTATATTCTCCACATTTTTTTCTAGGACTTCTTTCTGTTTTTCCTCAGGAAGCTAACTCTGAGATTCTTTTTGGGGTTCTATTGAAGCTCCCTCTGAAGTCCTTCCAGGAGTTTCTTCTGAGATTCCTAACAGGATCCATCTCATCCATCTTTCTGAATTCCTTCTGGGATTGCCTCTTGGGACTTCAAGGAATTTCTTCCGTGATTTCTCATACAATTCCGTGAAATCTCCAAAAATTCCTTCCAAAATTCCCCTAAAAGCTTCTGCGGAAAGCCAGAAGGAACTTGGTGGAGTATTTCTTCAAGGAAAAATTCTGTAAGAACTTCATGAAGAGTTCTATAATCAGAAACTACTAGAGGAATTTCTCAAAATCTGGTGTTCGTTTTGAATAGGTCGAATCTGCATAGGAATAAGAGCAAACATACGACCTATTCAAATCGAACGCCAGAAATACTCTTCTTAATCAACTTCTAAATGATTTCTATTAGAAACATTTTAAAGAGTTTCAGAATGAACTCACAGAGGAATTTCAGAAGGATCTGCAGAAATTCAAAACGAAATTCTTGGAGGAAACCAGAAAAGAGTTCCTAGATGAATCCTTGAAAGAGCTCCCGAAGAAATCCTGGAAGCAGTTTCTAATAGACTTCCAGAAGAATTTCCCAGAATAGGTTCCTAGAGAAATCTCAGAAAGAGTTCCAAAAAGAAATTTCAGATAATTCCAGAACAAATACCTGACAGAAGCCCAATAAAAATTTCCGGAGGAATCCCGGAAGAATTTCTGGTGGAATTACCGTAGCAATCCTGAAAGGAATTGTTGAAGTAACCCCAGAAGTAGTTCCTGAAAGAATCTCAGAAGAAGCTGCAGGAAAAATCCCGAAAAAGTTTTTGGAGAAATACTGAAAGAAGTTTTTGTGGGATCTCATAAAGAATTCCTGAAGAAATCCCAGAAGAAACTCCGGGAGGAATCAAGCATAGAATTCCTGGAAGGACTATCTGACAGAATTTTGGAAGGAGTTTCTGAATGAACCTCGGAAAAATTTCTGAAGCAAGCTCCGAGAGAACTCCTATAGAAATCTCGAAAGAAATCCCGGGTGTAATTGCTGGAATTCCCAGGAATACCTCCTAAATGTAAAAAAAAACATCTGAAGACGTTCCAAAAGAAACTTTAATGAGAATCTGGGATGGAATTCCTGGAGGATTAAGGCATAAAAAAGTCCCTCAAGTAATATTAGAAGGTATTCCTTAAGGGGAAACATCAGAAAAATCAAATATGGCTGCCACAATGACCGACTTGGATCGCTACTCACGTTTTTAAGAGCACCAATCTTCAAAATTCGTAAACAAATGCGCTCAATTTTGAAAAGCTGCTGCTTTTTTCAAGTGAGTAGAGCCAGGATAAACAAGTGCAGCTTGGTTCGATGTTGCGTTCGTCCAATTTGTGTCTCTAAAGTTTGTATGCAAAATTGCAATGGGATTTCTTGATGTTTCACCTTGAGAAATCCCAGAATGAACTCTGGAAGAATCTCGGGAGTACTTTCTGGAGGAATCCAGGTGAGAGCTGGAATCTCTTTAGGAATCTCAGAAGAAACTCCTCGAAGAACCCCAGAGAATCATCAAGAACTCCTTAGAAATATCATATAACACTCCTAGACGAGTCCTGGAACAAATTTGTGGAGAAACCGCGATGGAGTTCCTATGGAATCCCAAAAGGATCTCGTGGGGGGATGTCACCGTGGATTCATCAAGTCATTCTTTATTACACCAACAAACCTAGTGAAGCCCATATTTGGAATTAAATCAAATCACCCATGAAAAGCTGGTAAAATTCTTCTAGGTTCGAAAGCTGATGAAATTTTTCCTTTTATTCATACGGTCTACTGTTTTGCAAATTAACAATTTCCACAAAATTGGTCATAACTCAGGAACGGAGAAAAATCATATCTTGAAAATTTTTCAGAATATACAGGGGATAGACAAAATGATCGGGGCAAGCAAAATTTTCACTTTTCAAAAAATGTTCAACTAGCTGTAACTTTTCGAAAAGTGCTTCAAATATTCTCAAATTTTTACTGTGAGTGCATCAACTAGTTGTGCATCAGTGGTTCAAAAGATCGGGCCATTCTCCACGAAGTTATAAAGATTCTTGAAAAAGGTAAAATTATCCGATAGCCAACTTTGAGCTATTATATCTCCGGATTCAATAGACCGATTGAAATGAAATTTTGACCATTTATGACTTATATAATGAACTCTAGAAAACATTTGACTTAACTTGAAATTTTTAACCAGAGACAAAATTATAGCGATTTTAATTTTTTCACGATTTTTTAGTAAATTGGTCCATTTTTAATATGCATTCTATAACTTTTCCAATTTATTGGTAGCTTTGTTGTTACTTTCCTTCAAAACACATTTATATATAAGTCAATTAGAGGGAAATTAATTGAACTATAATTTGCATCTTTAATTTTGAAACGATGTTGATATTTTGGAAAATTTGGTGTTTTATTAAAAAATAATCTAATCGTTATTATTTTCTTCCGTGTTAAAAATATTAAGTTAAGTCAATGGTTTTTCATAGCTTATTATATAAGTCATAAATGGTCAAAATTTCATTTCAATCGGTTCATTGAATCCGGAGATATAATAGCTCAAAGTTGGCTATCGAATAGTTTTACCTTTTTCAAGAATCTTTATAACTTCGTGGAGAATGACCCGATCTTTTCTTATTTTGGACCACTGATACACATTTACTTTACTGATGAACCTCCAGTAAAAATTTGAGAATATTTGATGCCTTTTTCGAAAAGTTACAGCTAGTTGAACACTTTTTGGAAAGTTAAAATATTGACTGTCCCGATCAGCTTGTAAAATTTCCTTTCAAAAATATATTTTTTTGCGAATTTTTCCGGACTTCGAAAAATAGTTTTCCGACTTTTCCAACCGATTTTCCTCAACAGTGGAAAATTTTGTGGAAAACAATTTTTATTTTGTATTTTTTTGAATTGCTGTGAAAATTTGCTTTGGATTTCACAAAAAAAAAAACATTGTGTCTACGATGCTTCGTTCTTGAGTTATGATTTTTGAAAATAGGTGGAGTTTGTGGAAAACGTTTGTTTTCCACTGGAGTTTTCCGGAAAATTAGGCGACCCAGATTATTTCCAATAGGGCACGATCGGTGAAGTACTATTTTTGTAGTAATGAGCTAAATTTTTGTATGGTGAGAAGGTAAGTTCTCGATTTCTGCAAGAAATTCGTGCAAAAATCGTAGGTATTATGATTTCTTGTCTAATTTGATGTTGTTTGAACAAAACAGTGGAAAACTGTGTTGTTGTTTTCTCCATTTCTTGTCTCTTCAACAGCAAAATTTTCCAAAGTTTTGCTCAAACAGTATCAAATTAGACAAGGAATGATAAAACCTACGATTTTTGCACGAATTCTTACAGAAATGGGAACCTACCTTCTCTCCATACAAAAATTCAGCTCATTACTACAAATTTGGTACTTCACCGATCGTTCCCTATTTAGTTTTTGTTCATATATATTTGAACCACACCTATGAAGAAATTTTCATTAAAAGGTGCGTTACATGAGGTCTGACGGGGGTATAAGAGAGATATCGGAGGCATTTGAGGGAGTTGAAGGACATATTCTGCGGGATTAAGAGGCGTGACGGAATCGTCACGGAGGAGATTTCGGGGGCTTCGGAGCCTTTCGGGTGCGTTACATGGGGTCCGAGGGGGTTTCAGAGGATTTTAGGCGGATTCAGAGGCGTTACGAAAGCGTAACGGAAGAGTTTTAGGAATTTTCGGACCTTATAAGTTGCGTTACATGGGATCCAAGGGGGTTTCGGGGGAATCTTGGAGGCATTTCAGGAAGTTTCGGAAGATTTTTAGAAACCCCATCACATATATTTTGAAAGGCCCCTGAAATACCCTTTGACTAAAGGGTGTTCTTGAAACGTTCTGATACGACACTGTCCTAAATTTCCTCGAAACGCCCCTGAAAGCTTCGTAAACTCATTGAAACGACCTTGAAATCACAATGATTTTATTGCCCTTTTCCAGCTATACCAGTCGGCTAGTATGTCTGAAATAGACGTAACAGCTTGAAGTATTTTTAGGCAAAGTACGTTTAATTGGCAAATTGAGAGGTAAATTTGTGAAAAATTACCACTTGTTTTGGTGGGATTTGAACCCACGACTCCGTTATCGCTAGTTCGGCGCTTTACCCAACTAAGCTACAGAACAAGTTACAACTCTGCAGAATAGAAAGTCAAACTGGATTCGAAGCACCATTGTTGTTCGTAGGCCGCGAGAGTGCGGGAGATTGGCATCTAAGAGCCGAAAGAGAGATAAAGTTGTGAAAGACGGACCCGGTTTAGGGTGGTGCTGCTTGTTAGATAGAGATGTGCGGCTCACTGCTTGTTAGATAGAGATCAAACCAAGGTAGTCTGCAGAAAATTCAGACAGCGTCGTTAGTGGTGACCTGTTGAATTACGAGACCGAAAGGTGTTCCTGGTGTAATACCATGTCGCTACTACAAGGACACCAGTCTGTCATTGAGATACGCCCTAGTGTCGTATCGGACTGCTTAGAGACGTTCCTGGTTCGATAAAGCGACGTGCTTCAGTGGCCCTCAGAATTGCTTCAGGGGACCTGACGTGAGATTTCAGGGGATACTTGTAGATCCTCGAGATCGTTTCAGTGGGTTTCTGGAGCGCTTCAGTGGGTCTCAGAGGCTATTTAGGAAGCCTCAGTGGGCGTCAAGGGCAATTTGAGAGTCTTTAGAACACAGGGGAGTTCTTGAGGGTGTCATGGGCTTTTAAGGGGGTCTCAGTGGCGTTTCATGGTATCCAGGGGCGTTTCGGAGGGATACCAGGAGGTTTTCGGGGCGATTCAAGGGGATTCAGAGTGATTCAGAGGGTCTCAGAGAGTTTCTGGGGGCTCCAACGAGTCTCCAGCAGGCTTCAGAGGCGCTCAAAGGAGTTTCAGGGGGGTTTCACGGGAGTTTACAAGGTCTAATGGGCGTTTCGGGTGGTCTCAGGGGCATTTTAGGGGTCCCAGGGGCTTTCCAGGGCATTTGAGGGGTCCCGGGTATTTCATGGGGGGTGCTTTGAAATGAGCGGCACAAGTGGCAAACACATGACTGGGAGGTTGGCTTAATGATCAAATGGCAGCGCTCGTGTGACATTTCAACCTAAGGAAGTTTGACCGGTTGGTTGATACCGAGGGTAAAGGGTCTCACTGGCGTTTCAGGGAGTCTCAGGGGATTTCAGGGGCTCTCAGGGGGTTTCTTTAATCTCTCTTAAACAAATTTTGAACCCTACACTTGGGCAGCATCCATTTATTACGTAACCTCTCCGTAAAGCTTTTTTGTATGAAAATACTCATTTTTTTCAAGAAAATGAAAATCAGGTTAAGTGCTGTTCCTTTTTAATTCCACTAAGAATTTTCATCCTTTGGCTCATACTTATTTCGACTTCAACTCTAAGGTTGTCTTCAGTGTCTTATACTTGGCTCGAATTTTATTGACTTGAATGTCATGTACGAGAACTGAAGACGACCTTAGAGCTGAAGTCGAATTACGTATCTCTCAAAGGATGCAAATTCTTAGTGGAATTAAAAGAAACAGTACTTAACCCGATTGTCTTTTACTTACAGGTATTCAACTAACACCGCGTTCCAGTCTTTTTGGGGGTCAAAATCAACTATATGTTTTCTATTTTCAACGTTTTGAGCCTTATTGGATCTTCCTCAGGGAATCGAATGAAATTGTTGCATTTTCGATCCCCTGAGGAAGTTCCAATGTTGATGTTTGAAGTTATGCAAATTATTATTGTTTCATCAAATTAAGTGTCAAATTATTACAACGTTGACTACACATGCTCTGTAAGCAAAACATAAAACACTTCAATCGAATTCAAACTAAACTCATACCCGTATAGTTCAGAATCAAATCCGCCCCAGGAGTCAGTATTCATTAGTCTTGAGTGCTTTTTTATGGAATTGCTTCAATTTTCACACCAGCAGCCCTCGGGCATCAATTATTAAAGGATTTAGAACCTGTTTCAATGTTATCGTTTAATCAAATCTGTTCGAGCAACAATTGACGCCACGCCTCGCTCGTACAGTCGTACCTACACCCTTCAGCACCCTTCCATTTGCTCATCGAACGCACACGTAATTCACCTTCGGCTGAGGCCCACCAGCAGCAGCAGCAACAGAAGGGTTTGATTTTCCCACCACACACCCGGCCCGGCAGGGCCAGGGGCGGGTGGTTGCAATGGAATCGGGCGTGGGAGAATCTGCTCCAGTTCATGCACACATATCACGCTCCGATCATACTTACTTTTCCCGGTTCCACGCGCCATCATCCAGGGCTGTCGAATATGACCGACCAACACACGTTTTGATTGGATCTTTGGCAGTGTACCCGACGGAAAATGTGTAATGAATGTGATACAAAATTACAGGTACAAAATACGTATCAACGAAGTTAAGGTGAATATAGAACGAAGACACACCTTGAATTTTTGAAAGCACAAATCTGAGGAACCAAACGTCGCACCAAGCTGAAAAGTTGATCGATTGGTCACTCGCTGGTGGTGACCAATCGATCAACTTTTCAGCTAAGTGCGATACTTGATTCTTCAGATTTGTGCTTTTGAAAATTCAAGGCGTGGCTTCATTCTATATTCACCTTAATTTTAATTTGTGAAAAAGTAGGGTGTTCCGATAGGAATTGAACCTATGACTGCCAATTCCCTGGACGGGCGCTCCAATCATCTAAGCTACCGGATCACTTTCTCAAAGTGTCAAGTCCAAAGGGAATCCCAAACCGTCTGGATAATTCTTATTACTCTTGTTCTTCTTCTTGGTGAAAATTCCCATAAGGACAGCGCCTGCTTCTCAGATTTGTGTTTTATGAGCACTTCCACAGTAATGAACTGAGAACTGCCAATGACCATCGTGTAGCAAGCTGAAGATACTCTATGCCCACGGAAGTCAAGTCAAGTCAAAACCCTTATTGTGATGGCTCAAAATAATAACTTAAATTGGCGGGATTTTGTTATATTCATCTGATCGGATCAAGGGAAGAGGAGCAAAGGCATTGGATACTACTTGGTCAATGAGGAACGCTCGGAACTTGAAACTTGCAAGGGTGCATGCAAAGCACACCCTCCCCGGATCCCGATTTGCATCCCATGAATCAGGATAATTATTCATATTGTGTAATGTGAAAAAAGCGAACAGATTAGCGTATCGCACCAACCATCTTAGCCAGCTTGTGGAGCTCGATTTCACGAAGGAAGCTTCTTCGCTATAAAATGAGGTGTTTACTGATGGGTCAGGTATCTAGTTCGGTAGTGGTCCCGAAGTGGAACTGTACGACTGTGATATTGGTACTAGCGGTCTCAACGAGTGTGTTCTGTTTGAGGAGTGAGGAAATTCGGACAACATGATTGCTGTGGTCAAATGTAAGCTAGAGTTTTTGGTAATTGGGTTGAAAAGTGATAATTGAAATTGATTCCACTATAAAACCAGAATCGATGCATCTTTGACCTTTAACATAACTTTGACAGTGAAGCGCTGTGGGTTCCTATATTGTTGTATTCTTCGTTTCTTGCCTCTTCAACAACACAGTATAAATATAGGCAAGAAATCACAACACCCCACATTGTTTGCACCATTTCATTGCTGAGATATGGATGCAGACGATCAATACCAAGTTAGCCTAGTGGTTAAGGCTATGGATTACTAATCCGGAGAAGGCGTATTCGATTCTCGTTCCGGTCGGGAAAATTTTCTCGACTCCCTGGCCATTGTGTATCATTGTACTTGCCTCACAATATACAAATTCATGCAATGGCAGGCAAAGAAAGCCCTTCAACTAATAGCTGTGGAAGTGTTCAAAGAACACTAAGTTGAAAAGAGGCAGGTGAAATTCCTGTTGGAACGTAGAGCCATAAAGAAGAAGAAGAAGAAAAAGAACTATCAATACCCAGCTCCAATATTACAGGACATCAAAATAACGTGAAATTTTACATTTTAATTTCACTTTACACGAGTTGAACATTTTTCTTGTTTTGCATACGACGAAGGAAACCGCAGCAACAGCTAGCAGAATTGTTGTTGTTAATACCATTGTGTCACGAAGAAGGTGTGCCGGGAATTGAGTTCAGGATGTTCCCGAAATAGACAATAATTGAATCTAATCATTTTAAGTATTTTTTTTCACATGATATGCTGCCGTGAATCGCAAGTCAGTCCCATCTGCATTTTGGACAAAAACGAGTTAATGACCGTTTTCGATCTTTCTTCGGATGATCTTTCAGCTGCGTGAATAAACATATATAGTTTGTTCAGTAAAATTAATAAACAACACCAAGTCAGATTGTCCCATAATGAAATGTAATCGCAAGTCAGTCTCATTATGAACTTGGGTACCCTCCAGTTCAAAACTTAACAATGTTTTAGCCAGTTTTATATTTTTCACTGTTACGTTTTCACGTTCGAAACAATGTGTGAAATTTTCATGATAATCGCAGATTTTTTCAATTTATGGCGAATTTTTGAAGTTTCACATAGAAATCGAATTTAAAAACTTTAGAGTCCATTTTCTCAATGCCTACTTTTTACAGATGGGACTGACTTGCGATTCACGGCAGCATGTACTTGATAAATTAATGTATGATACCAAATTGGTCACGACACATTAGACGAACCCTGAGATGAACTAACCTAGGGTTAAAATCTCGTTAAAACAAACAAAAAAAAACATTTGGCGAAGTGCACGAATAAACTCGATCATTATTGGTCGATGCTAAGCTGGGTGTGAATTACATCAAAACCCTAGTTTATTTAAAAACTAAGCAAGCTTCCACTGATCCATCTTCTATATCCGTTCTCACCAATATTTCCCACTGTCTTCCCCATCAGTCTGGATTTGGCCACTGATGGTCATGGCCGCTCTCAAAGTGGCCCACACGGCACCGGACTACTGTGACCATAAGATCTGCTTCGGCGGAATGACCAACATCGGATGTCGGAACAACGGCAAGCTGAGCAAGTCTTGCCCGAAGGATGCCAAGATCATCGAAATGACCGACGAACTGAAGCAACTGATTTTGGACACCCACAACAACTACCGCAGCACGTTGGCTACCGGAGGGGTGAAATGGCTGCCCAAGGCCGCTGCTATGCCCACTTTGGTAAGTTTTTAGGATTCAACAATCACACCACGATCATTAACTAAACTTCCTCCTGTCAGACCTGGGACGACGATCTGGCTGCCACGGCTCAGATGAACGCGAACCGTTGTGAACGAGGTCACGACAAGTGCCATAATACCCAGAAATACTTGAACTCCGGTCAGAACTTGAACTTTATCGCAACCAGTGCCGATACGATCGACGTCAAGGATCAGGTCCCGAAACTGATCAGCAGCTGGTGGGATGAGCGTCACGATGTCAACAAGAACATGGTCAACACCATGTACGATCCGGGCAAGAGCGTGATGGTGTTCCACTTTGCTGTGCTGGGAAGCGATAAGGTCAACAAGGTCGGATGCGGTCTAGCCCAATGGACCAATGATGATGCTTGGCTGCAGATGTACCTGGTCTGCAACTACTCGTTCAACGACTTCATCGGTATCCCCATCTACGTCAAGGGTAATCCATGCTCTCAGTGCAAGACTGGCTGCAATCCGAAGTTCGCCGGTTTGTGTAACGAGGATGAACCGGTCCCGCAGTTGATCGACTATCCGGCTCCACAGGCTTGAGCATGTGCTGCAGAGCTAAATTGCGAAATGGTACAAACTATGTACTTTCGATAACTTAGAGTTTTAAGACCAAAATTACTAAACCAAAACGCCATGTCTGGTAAGGAGTAACAAATAAATCATTAGTGGTTGGGATTTGCCTGATTTTTTTTAATTGAAGAATGCTCAGGATCATGATTGACGTTTTTGATGTTTAAGCTAATTAGGTATGCGAGACAATCCTCAGGCCAGAATCACGGGGTTTGACGAGAATCAAGTGAAAGTGTTTCATTTTCATTTCTGCAGTGTCAAGTTCTATAGTCAAACACACCACTTTTTTAACACTTTAGTGATCTTCAACGGTTCATCGCGAATCGGCTGCTAGCAGATGGGGTTTGACTGATTATACGTTACGGCATATTCATCAGAAATGCTCGATAAACACAAAGGGACCATCAATTATGGTTGTTTGTTTTTGCTTATTGATTTTCAAAATTGACCGCAGAGATGCTCGATCTTAATAAGGTCGGGCGACTGTGCTGGCCACTCGACCTAAAACAAACTTATATTTTTACTATAAGGCTTAACACTTGCAGCAGTAGTCTCCAGTTAGAGTAGCGGTTATGTCTATGGATCGCCATTCCGGTAAGGTGGGTTCTCGATTCCCATTCCGGTCGCGACAATTTTCGCGTCTTCCCTTTCTTATAGTGTAGAGATTTAAAGGGTGACGCAATCGCTTCAAAGTTGAATTTTCCAGTAGTAAAAAGTTGTCGAATATACTTTAGAACATTAACTTTTTCCAAATTCAGGCAACATATGATTTTCAAAGAATTCATTTATTATTTTCTTTTTTTTTTGCAAAACAAAAAATAACCTTTGGGACCGATAACATTTTCAGCGCTTGACCAATTTCAAATCTTTCAGCGTGCTTTTGTAGATATTTCTGTTCCCTTATTTCCCTAAATTCCCTGAATGAACTATTCGTCAAAGTATTCATGCCTTAAAAAGTGATTTTTTTTTCATGTAAACTTGGAGTTTAGTACGATTTGTTTTACAAAACCAGATACTAAACATAGATGGGTGACAAAAGGTCTAAAGACCAAACGTCGAATGCCAAAACGTCGAAGGGATAAAACGTAGATAAGACAAATTGTCGAAAAGTGTGTAAGTGTTCGAAGTTCAGTCCAGAGTGTTTTTGATTTTTTTTTGTGAATACAGTCGAGTCTCCTATTAGACGCGGCCACCCACTTTACGCCAACCGAAATTTTTCAGTTGTCTTGCATAAAATCCAGCTATTTTTTTTATCAAGTTAGTGCTTACTACAGACTTATCACATACAAAAATGAAATAAATTGGTTATAAGACGCGTTTTCCAGGGTGGACGTAAAATGGGTGGCTGCGTCTAATAGGAAACCTGACTATAAGTGTTTTGTGAGTGTTAGTTGTCAGAAACAGTAGAATAGATAGACTGCGCCACCACACATAAAGTTCCACAACCCTCCAGGGAAATCGTGATCCTGCAGGTATCCTTAGAGGGGTGGCGATACAGCAGATCCACCAAGACGGAAGGATGGCGAACTGATGAAAGGGGACATACAAACGTTGTCTCGTTATCACGGCTCATTGCTCGAGTACTGAAGGCCAGTGAACTGATGTTTCACTTCATGATGCTTAAGACTCGTGTAGAAATCACCAACTAGGAAGATTGAGTAAACAGTATTGTATGGGTGCTTCGTATTTTTGTACTATTACATACCATAGCCTGTGAATACCGGATGAGCTGCGAAGAAGGAGAGCAAAGCCCGCTATTTTGGGTAGCACATTGATTCTGAATATTCAAGACACCCTGAGCAAAGTTTGATAGCAAATTGAAAACTAATTTTGATGTGATATTGCAAGTTTTGATAACTCAGGTTGTTGTCGTTTTGGTCGTTTTAACGGTTAAGGAAGTTGTGACGTAACGGTGAAAGTTTGTGGAAGGTGGGAGCAGAAGGGTCCCCGAAGGAGTAAGGAATGGATAAGACAGGTTAGACTAGATATTAAGAATATGGGAAAGTGTAGGTGGAAAAAGAGGCCGGAAAAGTCTAGTGTTATAGCAATAGTTACACGTCTTGCTTCTGGCTTTTTTAGTAGTTTATTACATGCTAAGCCAGTCTTATGTCAAACCTACTCTGTACTCTAAGTGAATGCCTACTATAGCACAACTGATCAAAAAGCATGCCGAACTTGAGGTTTTGTTATGGAGTCTCAGGAAAGCTCCCCTCTAAGCAAGTCGGCAGTTACAAGAATAGGTTTCCTTGAAAATGAATAAAGAACTCACTTTTTGCTTGGATTACTCTTTTTCGAAGTTTTGGGAATATGGAACACAGTGGACGATTTGGTAAGAAAATTACCTAGCATCAAGAACATGTTTTTTTTAATTTCAGGACACTTCAAAAGTTGAAGTTCAAGGCTGTCATATGATCATTTAGATTAAATTTTTCACTTTAGGCCTGAATCAAAGCATGAAAATTTCTTTGATAGAATCCTTGGAATCTCTATATGAGTTTTTAATGAAATCTTTCTTGAAATTCCAGAATATTTTTCTTAACTTTTTTCTGAAGAAATTTCTTAATGCTCTCCTGAAGAATATCGGGTTGAAATTCAGCAGAAATCTCTGGAAGACCTCTCGAAAGGATTATCATCACAAATCCTAAGGAATCCAACGGAAGTTCCTAAAGAAATCAAAGGAGAGTTTTCTGAAAATAATTCTAAATAAATTTCGAAAGAAAATCATTGGGAAACCCTCTGATGGAATGATTTATATTTATCGTATAGTAATTTTTAGAAGAATTGCTGGAGAAATTGTTACACAGCGTAACAAAAATTAACTTTTTGTATGTCTCAAGAGCAAGGAAATATTTTTTTTTGGGCAATCAAAAGATTAGTTGTTCAATTACCATCTAAATTAACGACTCATGCAAAATATTTCATTTTACCAAATCGAATTTGATACTTTTAAGCGATTTATGTTAGGTACGATATTTTCCATACAAGTCATCCTCCAAAAGTTGCATGCAAGTTTTCATACTAACATAAAATGCTTAAATCTATCAAATTTGATTAGGTAAAACGAAATATTTTGCATGAGTCGTTAATTTAGATGTTATTTGATTGCTTAAAAAAATATTTCCAAGCTCAATGGCTTGCAGTCAAAAAAGCCCAAAATCGCATGTTTTGCCCAATAAATTGAAGTTTAGCTCAAAATTGTGACGTGTTAGAGCAAATCTGAGCCCGGATTCGGATTCAGCGGCCCAAAATCCTTCGGAGACACATAAGTTTGCTCTTGAGACAAAAAAATGTTGCGCTGTGTTATTTGCTGAAGAAATTTATCGCGAAATATCTGGAGTAACAAATAGATGAACGACTATAACCCAAGTAACAATTCCATCGCTGATTGGTTTTGTTTGATTTTTATTAATGTTTTAATTAAAATAATTAATTAAATAATAATTAAAACTCACAGTTTTATGACTGCTTTTAAGAAAACCATTGATAAAATGTTTTATAGTATACTTGAAGATATCCATAAAGACAGATTTTAAGAGTAAACAAAACTTTCCGATATGTAAACCTTCTGGCAATCATTATTACCGCAATAAAACTGTTAAAAACTCTCAACAGATGGCGATCCGTTCGATTAGTAACGACATCTGTTGGTGGAAAAGCAGAAACTACGACACTGCTAGGTTTATTGCGGTCATCATAAAAGTAAACCTGCTTTCGTTTTATTTTCGCTGATTATGGTCGTCGCCATATTGAAGAATCAACTTACGTGAATGAAAAATAGTTAATTTTGCTTAAATTAGCAATGAATTGATAGTTTGCCACCATTTTCATAACATGCTCACATAAATAAACTCTCTCTGCTGAGTTTTCTTGCGATTCGGGATAGTTTTACAAAATTCACAAATTGATTTATTTTACTCCAAAATGATAATATTCACTATTTTCGAAACGCATCAATTTTATGATTCTGCAACCCCAATATTCACGGTAAATTCGAATGCGCATAAGCCTACCAGCACAATAACTACTAAAATACTACTTTGAAATAATCGCTTTCTACTTACGAATAATGTATCCTCCTGAACTTTACGTGCCGTCGAAGAAGCTTCTCTGCATCTTGAGCTGTCATAGTTTTTGTTGAAAAAAAAAAACAACAACAATCGAGAATGGGAAATATTTCAACTAGGTTTTAAAACGGGTTTATTGCTACTCCTAATGCGGTTTGCAAAACCTCTCCGAGAGTGGTCCACTTAGCCGGAAGATACGCTTAAAGAGGTTATCAAGAGGTTTTGATGTATGATTCAGTTTTATTGCAAGTTTTATAAAATTGGTCATGAAGATCTCTTGTAGAGCCGAACAAAACTTAAAATGTTACTTGGGAGCTGAAGTTTTCACAGTAACGAGCTAACAATTTTAAGGATTGACCAATATAATCATCAATATCTCGAATCCCACTAATTTTATGCAAAAATTATGTATAGATGATCGGAACATATTATATTCAGCTTTCTATTTATGCACAGAGATTGAACATTGGTTAACCGCAACGCAAGATGTAATGTTTTAGTAAATTCCATATTTTTTCAAAACTCTAGAGCTCGATTTTCAAGAAAAAAAAATAAAAACTGTTCTACTTAAATTTTTTGAAGCACGATCTTGATATTGACACATAATAACCATGTTATTCTTATGAGGTGTGCAACAATTGGCGAATTTTGAGCCGTGCAACAATTGGAAAATTACCCTAATTATTATGCAGGAAAAATTATGGTCGTTTATTAAATTTCACGACTTTCGATTTATTTTATGAACTATAATTATTCGAGGAATTTGGAGGAATTTCTAAAAAATTGATAAGAAAAATACCCGGATGATTTTCATAAGAAACCTAAAAGAAGAATACCTGCTGCGACCTCTAAAAAAACATTCAAGAATTTTTGGAGCCACATTCCTTTGGGTATTTCTAATGAAATGTCTGTAAGAATTCCTGAAGGAATCATTGGAAGAATTTCTGAAGATATCGCTGGGACTGGAATAATTTTGGAAGAACCATTTGCAAAATTTCTGGCATAATACCTAAAAAAAATGAAGAAATTCCTAGAGGAACTTCGGAAAGAATTTCTTGAGAATTTTTTTGGTAAAATCACTTGAGGAATTTTTAAAGGAATCCCCGGTAGAATTTATGAAGGAAACTAATCACCAGCACCACGTGAGATCTGTTCAACGTGTTGTGCGAAATACAACTGCGCGATTATTTAAGGATTAAAATTCCTAAGAAATTTTCTCAACCAACTTCTGAAAAATAATATGTAGTTCTGATTTTCTGGAGAAAATGACAAGCTGGAATCTTTCTTAAGGAATCCGTAAATCATTTACCGAAAGGACTTCGAATGGATTTCTGAAATATCTTAAGAAGGAATTTCAACGCGAGCTCATCGAAGATTTTCCCGCCAACCACGCGACTGCCAAAAGGTAGAATCCCGTGAGAAGTGTTTAAATAAAATACTGAAATACGATCTGGAGGAAAAATCTCAAGATGTCTTTGTGCAGGAATTTCTGGAAAAACTTCTAAATGATGCCTTGGAGGGATTTTTGAAGGAGTTTATTAAAGATTTATAAAGGAATCTGTTCCGAACGACGAAAAACCAGCACCCCGGTGCGACAGGGTCACTCGATCCACGCACCGCAAACAGTAGCAGCGAACGAGCCAATGCATTGTTTTTGACAGCGAATTGAATTGTAATAAACCTACCTATATAACTACACACACAGAACACGTTAAAATTCTCTAAAGCTAGGACGTAACACAGTGAATTAAAGCTATTTTTTTGTTAAATTGATTAGCTACCCTAGTTAAAATTGTTGGACAGTTTCTTAAACACATTCAGGACAAGAAATGTAAGTAAACACATAAAACAAACATGAACTTAAACATAATTAAAATCTAATAAATTTACAGCTATAAAGCTGACTCATGCACATGCAAAAACGGGTCATGCTATAAGAAGTCCGAACCCCCAACGGTGCTGTCCCAACAGAATCCCTTAGAAAATTTCAAGAAGAGTTATTAAAAAATCTATGTAAAAACTATCACTATTGGAAAACTATTATGAGAAAGATTTTTTGAAGAAATCTTTTGCAAAATTTTTTTAAGGAACTGCTGAAGGATTTTGAAAAGAAGTTTATGGAGCAATTCATGAGGAAATCTATTAGAAGGTTCCCTAAAGAAATCATCCAGGAATAAAATCCTGGAGAAAATATTTCAGGAATTTGCGAAGAAATTCGTGGACGAATTTATAAGCCAGCCCACGGAGGGTTTTGTGAAACATTCTCACGAGAAATGTCTGAAGGGTCTTTGAAGTTATCTATATATATAAAAATGCAGTGGCATACGTGGGACCGCGCATAACTTGCGAACGGAAGGTCCGATTTTGGTCGTCTTTGTTTTGTTCTGTTAGTTTTCACCCAAGGAAGGTTTATGAGGCATAAAACATGGAAAAAGTATGAGTTTTTGAAAATTGATCTTCCATACATTTTGACCGGGGACTTGATCGTGGCTTGAAACTTGAAACGTCAAAAACGCAGTAGGCACGACAAAGTTTGCCGGGTACAGCTAGTTTCTGATAAAACCTACGGAGGAAATGTCTGACCGAATCTTTCAAAGATTTTTCTTTTATATTTCCTGAAGAAATTTCTCAATGAATCCATGAAAGATTTTTTAGGGAGCTACTTTTTTTTGAGGAATTTTTCTGAAGAAATCCTTGGAATTGTTCCTGAAAGCCTCACTAGAGGATTTTTTTCAAGAAATGCATTGAATGTTTTCTAAAGGAACACTTTGAGAAATTTCTGGACGAATCTTTAAAACAATTTCTGAAGGTAATCCAGGAGGAAGTTTTGCATAAATCTCCGCAAGGTTTTATGGAAAATTTTTGTGAAATTCTTGAAAGAATCCCTCATGGAATTCATTTATCAGGAAAAACTTTTTAAGCAATACATGAAGAGAACTTCCGGATGAAGCTTTGGAGTTTTTTTTTTTGAGTTAATCCGTGAAGAAATTCTTGGAAAAATCCTGAAGGAATCTTTTAAAAAAATCGGAGTTAATATCGAAGGAATCTAAAGCGATCTTCTGAAAGATTCAGCCGAAAGTATTTCTAAAGGAATATCTGAAGGAATTTCTAAAAAAATCCAATGAAACAAAAAATCTGATTAGATAGGGTTAAAGCAATAGACATTGCCGCTGCTCTAGTCTTCGCACCCTCCATAAAAATTCCTTCTTCTTCTTCTGTATGCTTCTACGTTCTCACTGGAACTTGACCTGCATATCTTCAACTTAGTGTTCTTTGACCACTTCCACAGGTATTAGTTGAAGGACTTTCTTTGCCTGCCATTGCATGAATTTGTATATTGTGCTTGATTGTGAGGCAAGTACAATGCCCAGGGAGTCGAGAAAATTTCCTCGACAGGAACGGGAATCGATCCCGCCGTTGTGAAAGTGCTGGAGGAATGCCTGAGAACATTAAAAAAATCTTTGGTAGATTTTTCGAATAAATGTTCATTCAAATACGAAATTCTTGATTTTTTTTTTCATTTTTGCCTTTCTCGTACACTAAGTGTACTGGAAAGGCTATATGTTCACTCCAAAAATGACTTTTTGATAGAAGGCCCGGAGGGTCGAGTCACATATGGTCGGCGTTAAGTCAGAGGGGACCAAGTAACAAAATTAACGAAAATTAGATTTTTAGGGCATTTGGTTAAGAATTACTTAAGCTACTTGGAACATTCACCCAATTTTCTTAATGTTACAATTAACAAGAGTTATAGCACACTTTTCTTTTGATTAAAGCATAGCATAGCATAGCATAGCATGAATACTTGCACAAATCTTGGATGGAGTTGCAAAGTTGAATATTTCCATTGACATTGCTGATGTCGCTACTATCTACAATGTCATAGAATCACTCAGCTCCACACACCTGGCCAAGTCCTTGCAAGCATTTATAAATCCCTTCATCAACTTAGAAAGAGCCCAGAACTGAAGCATCTTCCAATAGATGAGAGGATGTTGAAAATAGCGAATTTTCAACTTATATGCAGTTATAAAGTAAATATACTGAAATAGAAATATTTATAAATAAATAATATTGGAAAGATCTCACCAATTGTTGTGGGGTTTTTGTGGTTCAATGCCGATCATCTAATTGTCTTGATTAATGTTCTTCTCTGTAAAGAACAACACAATACTCAGCAAAGAACAACACAATACTAAACACTAAACACCCGCGCATCTATTGTTTTGATTTTCACTCGAGACAATAGCGAACGCGATCGATTATGCTGCCATACTCACCCCTACAGGAGTGATGCATGCACAGCCAAGAACAACACAATACTGAACACTAAACACCCGCGCATCTATTGTTTTGATTTTCACTCAAGACAATAGCGAACGCGATCGATTATGCTGCCATACTCACCCCTACAGGAGCGATGCATGCACAGCAAAGAACAACACAATACTCAGCACACTTTTCTTTTGATTAAACTGCAAAAATCGATAAGAGTGTGCAGTCAGAGTGGACCACATGCTTGATGTCAAGAGGGTTGAATAAATATGTATTGAATTAAATCCAATAAATAAAATAGTTTATCATCAAAATGTGATACGTTTTCAAATCGTATGACTCCCTAACGCATTTTCTGATGATTATTGATCAAGAAGCACGTGAAATTCCAGTTTACTATGGCCAATATCGTATTTTACAGATCATCGTGTTGAAGCATATTGTGTCATTTCGCGTGCAGACAGAGTGGACCATGTGTCTCTAAGAAAAATGGTTGAAATTAGCTTATTCGTCATAATCCTTTCCAAATCAAAATATGTTTGTTCAGTTGCTGTTGGGCATCATATTGAAATGTATCAACACCCGTTTCATGAAGAAATAGATTTTACCGATTATTAAAGAATTGTGTAGTTGATTCACTCTGTCTGAACGAATTTTTGAAAAATGCCAGTCCTCTGAACAAATTATTATGAACTATGAAACTACATATAGCCGAGGCGGTAAACGCACGGGTATTCAGCATGACCATGCTGAGGGTGACGGGTTCGATTCCCGGTCGGTCCAGGATCTTTTCGTAAAGGAAATTTCCTTGACTTCCTTGGGCATAGAGTATCTTCGTGCCTGCCACACGATATACACATGCAAAATGGTCATTGGCAGAGGAAGCTCTCAGTTAATAACTGTGGAAGTGCTCATAGAACACTAAGCTGAGAAGCAGGCTTTGTCCCAGTGAGGACGTTACGCCAAGAAGAGGAGAGGAGGAAACTACAATGTTCCAAAAACGTACCGAACTATGAAAATACATTCAAAAGTTGTTAGCTATTAAATGTTCAAGTTAGGAATTCTTAAATAGCTCATTAATTGACTACCCTTCATGTGATATTAAACTGTTGTACTTGGTCCACTCTGACTGAACATAAAAATTGTAAATAGTAATCAACAGTGTAATAACAGAAATATCAAATTCCAAACTTTCTGCTCACATTATACACCACTCCTATTAACTGTTGTCCTACTTGTGCATTATTTTTTCTTCAAATATGTAAAAACTTGAGTGTGAACTGTAGTTGGTTGAAGGTTTTCCAAAAACCGTTCAGTCAGAGTGTACTAAGTACAATCAATTACTAAGCAATTTCTCGGTTTGGGGCTGTCCATAAACCACGTGGTCATTTTTTTGGAACTTTTCAAACCCCCCCCCCCCCCCCGCGTGGTCATTAGTCCATACAAAAATTTTTATTTGTCCATACAAAATGGTCAATGGCCGAACCCCCCCCCCCCTCATGACCACGTGGTTTATGGACAGCCCCTTTCAAGCTTTATTTTACGTTTTTTCGCGATCAATACAGAGCGATGCTGTGATGAATAGTTATTAAGATTTATGGCAAAAATTCAAGAAAATTTGTTGAAAAACTCAAAATTTATAGAGTTGTAAACTATAAAGTCGTTTTTCTAGAAATTAAGTAAAAGACACATGGTACTCTCTGACTTAACGCCGACCATATACCAATCAACTCAGCTCGACGAATTGAGGTGATGTCTGGATGTGTGTGTGTGTGTGTGTGTGTGTGTGTGTGTGTGTGTGTGTGTGTGTGTGTGTGTGTGTGTGTGTGTGTGTGTGTGTGTGTGTGTGTGTGTGTGTGTGTGTGTGTGTGTGTGTGTGTGTGTGTGTGTGTGTGTGTTTTTTTTCCTCCCAACCTCCCCAGCAGAGAAAACCTATTGGAAAAAACTCTGCTACACCTTGATGCCTCGATCCCCCTGGTACCACTGATATGCGACTGCTTCAGGGGGGGCAATGCGCTCATGCGCTCTTCTGCTACTGTGCTCATGCACTTTTTGTCACTCCTAATCTGTACTCATACACGTCTCGTATTTTGCTTACTCCGGTTGGTGTTGGCTCGCCATTAAGCGGACAACATGCTTAGTTTCAAATTTGTTATTCTACACGTTCTAATGTTAGTACCTAACATATCGCCATTCAGCGACACATAGGTACAACATACACACAATTTGTTATTCTAATACCACGCAAGGCATTCGGATCCTACTAACTTGCTCCGAACGGTGTCCTCCCCGTGCCGCCGTTGTGCCATTTAGCACTCCAGCTTTTCGCGCACGACTCGTGTAGTCCCCGACGGTGGATCTACCCTACGCCGACAAAGAGTTCCCCGGCAGTGGAACATCTTCCGAAACCGTTTCTTCCCAGACAGGTGCCGAGGTCTCTCCTGCGATTCCGGTTGGAGACTGGCTTCCGGTTCACAGGCGCCCCGACGACCAAATTCCGGTGCTTCTTCGCGATAGACTCGGTCTAGTCCCCGGCTGTGGACCTAGCTTTGAACGACGGAGAAAAACCCCGGCGGTGGAAGTTCTCCCGATACCGATGTTTCTATCCCGACCAGTAAGGTGCCGAAGTCAGTCCGGCGATTCCGGTTGGTGGTGGACTTCCGGTTCACCAGCGCTCCGACGACCAAAAACCGGTACCACGTTACGGACGACTCAGTGATGTCCCCGGCGGTGGATCATGCCTACCCGGATCGCGTTCCGCCGCTCTCTGGTCTTCGCGCCACTTCCTCTGCAGCGCGGACAGCACCCTCGTTACTGCTCTGTCGACAGCGTTCCACGTGTTTTCATCGCGACACATCTCTTCGACAATGTTGTCGACTGTCACTCCGCGCAGCAAGACGCGAATTTCTTCGAACCTGGGGCATTCGAAAACGACATGTTCCGGTGTCTCCTCCACGTTAACACACCTCGGGCAAAAGGGCGAAAGAGCGTGCCCAAACCGGTGCAGGTACTTCCTGAAGCAGCCATGGCCGGACAGGAACTGCGTCAGATGGAAGTTCACCTCCCCATGCTTCCTATTCACCCACGCTGACACGCTAGGGATAAGTCGGTGAGTCCACCTGCCATTCGCCGAATTGTCCCACTCTTGCTGCCACTTAGCCAACGAGTTCGCTCTGACGATATCTCTTACGCTCCTGGTACTTCTGCGATGGTAGCATTCCACGTCTTCGGCGATGGTGATGCAAATGGGCATCATTCCCGCGATAACACATACTGCCTCCGTCGAAATGGTTCTGTACGCGCTGGCGACCCGAGTGGCCATGAGTCGGAATGCGCTGTCTAGCGCTCTTCTATTCCGCTTCGTACTCAGTGCTTCAGCCCATGCTGGGGCACCATACCTGAGTATTGAGCCTGCTACGCTCGCCAGAAGACGCCTCTTACTACTTCGTGGTCCCCCGACGTTCGGCATTATCGTCGCTATAGCATTGACAGCCTTCGCCGCCTTTCCGCAGGCGTAGTCGACGTGCTCCTTGAAGTTAAGTCGATCATCGACCATCACTCCTAGATGCTTCAAAGCTCGTTTCAATGTGATTACGTGCTCTCCGACTACGATCTCCATCGTTTGGGCTGCTTTACAGTTGCTGACCAGAAGCACCTCCGTTTTGTGATGGGCAATCTGTAGCTTGACCCCAGTCATCCATCTTTCAACAGTGGACATTGATTCCGTCGCCAGCATTTCAACTTCTTCAAGAGTCTCTCCCATTACCGTCAACACGACGTCATCTGCGAAGCCCACAATGACGACTCCTTTGGGAAGTTTTAACGACAGTACGCCGTTGTACATGGCATTCCAGAGCGTTGGGCCTAGTATGGACCCTTGTGGAACACCTGCCGTTACTTCTATAGACCTCTGCCCTTCGTTGGTCTCGTACACCAGTACCCTGTTCTGGAAGTAGCTCCGTAAAATCTGGCACAGATAATCGGGAACCCGCATACTGTGTAGCGCTACGGCGATAGCCTCCCAGCTGGCACTGTTAAACGCATTTTTGACGTCTATCGTTACCACAGCGCAGAATCGGTCACCTCTCCGTTTTTTCTTGGACGCCTTCTGGGCATTCTCGATGACTACCCGAATCGCATCCACCGTCGATTTTCCCTTACGGAATCCGAATTGCATCGCTGACAGTCCCCTCTCACTTTCGGCGTATTCTGTCAACCTGTTAAGGATGACCTTCTCTAACAGTTTTCCTAGGGTATCCAGCAGGCAGATCGGTCTATACGATCCTGGGTCCCCCGGTGGCTTTCCTGGTTTCGGTAGAAGCACCAACTTTTGAACCTTCCAACCGTCTGGGAAGTAGCCTTCATCCAGGCATTTTTGGAGCACCATCCTGATCATGTCCGGAAACGCCAATATCACCGTTCTAACTGCTACGTTCGGGATCCCATCCGGACCGGGAGCTTTCCCGATCTTGAGCCCCTTCGCAATTACCAGCAACTCTGCATTGGATATCCGAGCACCTTCGTTGGGTTCTTCTGCATTCTCTGCGTATGGTGTGGGCGGCCAAAACGTTGGGCCATGGTGCGGAAAAAGACCTTCCACGATCCTCCTTAGTTTGTCCGGGCACATTTCCACGGTTACTGCTGGACCTTTGAGCTTCGATACCACGATTCGGTACGCGTTGCCCCAGGGGTTGGCGTCGGCTTCTCGACACAACTCTTTGTAGCAGTTCGACTTACTCAGCCTTATCTCGCGTTTAAGAGCGGCTCGAGCTCCCCGAAAAACGGTTCGCCTTGCTTCTCTCTCAGCTTCATTTCTGGCCCTCTGGAAGCGTCTCCTAGCACGGAGGCAAGCAGCACGGAGGGTACTGATCGTCGCGTTCCACCAATACGCTGGCCGTCTTCTGTTTCTGGGCTCTATCTTCCTCGGCATTGCTATGTCGCATGCCGTAACAATCGCTTCCGTTAGTTCACCTGCATCAAGGGTTGCACCGCCGTATGGCCGCAGCGCCTCGACAAAGACTTCCTTGTCGAAGTCTTTTGTCTTCCACCTTCGTTCGCATGTTCGCGTTCTCCTCGTCGAAGTAGAGGCTCGCCGGCCAATGCTGTAGAGGATCGCCTGGTGATCACTGTTGGAATATTCCTCGCTGACTCTCCAGTTCATGTCTTCCGTAAGCGACGGACTACAGAACGTAACATCGATGATGGATTCACGGCCGTCTCTGCGGAATGTGCTGGCCATACCATCGTTGCAAAGCCTCACATCCAGCTTCGCTAGGGCTTCCAGTAGGCTGTACCCCCTAGCATTGGTGAGCCTACTACCCCATTCCACGGCCCAGGCGTTGAAATCTCCTCCGATGACTACCGGCTTCCGCCTGACCAGCGTGTCCGTGAGTGCATCCAACATCCTGTTGTACTCTTCATCTGACCACCTTGGAGGTGCATAGCAACTGCAAACGAAGATTCCATTAATTTTGGCAACCACAAAGCCTTCGTATGAACACTCGATCACTTCTTGAATGGGGAATCTACCCATCACCTGTATGGCCGCTATCTGGGATCTGTCCGTCACCCAATTGCCGTTCTCAGGGGGCACCCGATACGGCTCTGCGATGATTGCAACATCGCACTTAGTCTCTGTTGTCGACTGCCACAACAGTTGCTGTGCGACGTCGCAGTGATTGAGGTTGATTTGGGTTATCTCAATCATTGTTGACCTGCCATCGCCTTTTTATAGGCCGGGCACTTAAAGCCTCCCGTCTTATGGTCGTTTCCATCCTCCGGCTTACACAGCATGCACTTGGGTTGGCTCGTGCAGTCCCGAGCAACGTGGCCGTTTCCACCGCAACTCCAGCATCGTCCGGACCTGTCGGGGCCCTTGCAATTTCTCGCCTGATGACCAAACTCCATGCATTTAAAGCATCGCTCCATTTGTTTGGTGGCTCGGGGAGCCAGTCGCAACGAGCACTCCGCCCATCGATTTTTTACCTTGCCAGTTGCTACCAGCTTATTGGCAATATCCACAGGCAATCGGATTGCCGCCGTCTGAGTGCCTCCATACGACTTCCTTATCCGAATCACCATCGGTCCTTCGACGTTGCACTGCTCCTTCAATGCGCGTTTCAGATCATCTTCTGTCGTGATCTCGTCCAGATCCTTGATTTCAACCACCGCCTCCTGTGATAAGGCTCTCACATTGACCTCGTTCTCCAGGGATTTGGCAACGAGCTCCCTGAACGCCGAGCTCTTAACCGTCGGATCCTTCTTGAGCTCGAACAGCATCTCTCCTTTTTGGGTGCGTCTGGTCTTCACTACGTTTTCGCCCAACACCTTCAACTCCGGGTCCTCCTGCAGTTTCCTAAGCAGAGCAGCGTACGTCGTCTTGTCCTTCGCCTCGACGATCAATGCATCGCCCTTCTTCCTCTCCCTAGGAGGCCGGTGGGTTTCTTTCTTCTTCTGTTCCTTCTTCTTTTCTTCCTTCTTCTTATCTTCTTTCTCCTTTCGCTTTTTCTTCTTCTTCGCCTGCTGGTTCTCCACAGTGCGCCATCCATCATCACTCCGATTGCTGGCACGCTCCCGTTCGCTTCTCTGTTTCTTCGGGACTTCCTCTTCTCCTGGCGTGTCCCTGCCTCGTTTCTCTGAGCGAGTACTCCGGTGGCTCCTCGGCGTCTCCATGTTTTCAGCCGTAGGTCTATCCGTGGCTTCCGCCAGAGACTTCTCGGCTGTTTCCACTCTCAGCTTGAGCGCCTTCTGATCGCGTTCCGCAACTGTAACGGCGGACTTGATGCTCGTCACTAGTTGCTTGATCTTCAGGTGAACGTTGTGCTTGTCTTTGACAAACTCGTACAACTCGTTCACCCTTCTCCTCACTTCGAACAAGCTCGACTCTTGAGCTGTGCCGCTGTTCGAGTTCGATGTAAGCACTCGCTGATTCAGGAATGCTAGCTCCCGTTGGCTTCCTTGAGACTCGCTCCGTATTGCGCTACTACTCGTTCTCGCAGCAGTTTCCAGCGGCGTCACTGGTGATCGCTGCATCATTCCACTTCTTCTAAACGCGTCCGCGTTCTCTCCAACTACTTCGGTATAATTTGATGTCTCCATTCTATTGGGTCCCCCCTCCGAGCCGCTATCTCCACCTGCTGTACGTAGTCGCTTTTGTGATCCCTTGGTTGTCTATGAATCAGGGAGGCCAAGCGAGGGTTGAACACGTACCTTCATGGGGTCCGTGTCCAGAGCCAGATCAGCGCAAGTCGGGAGTGTTACATCCGAGCCTAGTACCCATCAAAAATGATGGACAGATGAAGAACGTATCCGGAGGCCTGCCAAGGTTTTACCGGGACGGAGGCAGACGCACCATTAGCCCGCTCGCCGTTTCAAGTAGGTGTCACCCTTCCTTACTCAGGGAGCAGAATGGCACGAATGTCAGCCCATCGTCGTCATCCTATCCGTAATCCGTAGTCCGTTGTCGTTTGCGTTGACCAGTATGCCATAATCAGGATGTTACTGGCATCAATGATGTGCCGGTTGGCACTCCGAGTATTTGGGCTAAGGCACTTTGGAAGCGGTACCACGTCGCTTGTACAGAGTTGCTTGCGGATGTGTGGCTTTTTATGGAGATCCAACAGAGCCCACTGTTGAAACCCCGCCACATCCTAGGCATCCTCTGCTTGAGCTATCTGGAAACCAGAAGCTCGGTCACACCCCGAAGGAAGAGCCAAAGGTGGTAATCCACACGGATGTGTGAACGATTTTCGCTTGGGATGAATTCCCAAGCTGCCACCCGACTCGCAGAAGGGGGGGTTCGTCAAGCCCCTGGACTCCTGTCCCTGCTGCCCCTTGTGTGTGTGTGTGTGTGTGTGTGTGTGTTTTTTTTTTTTTTTTTTTTCCTTCTAAACCATAGGGGGATAATCTGCTCAACAGACACCCTAACAGAAGGATAGGGTAGTGTAGGTCTGACAGGCCGTCTTCTACAACAAAAGTAAAATCCAGGACTACTCTCTCCTCGTACCCACTAAACCATTCCTATGGTCGCCAAACCCTACGTCTCTCCGGAACCACCAAGAAGGTATTGCTTCAGAAAGGGGCTAGTGCACATCGCACCCACAAGGTTAGCTGCGTAGCCTGCAGCAACGAACATCGATGACTCGCTTTGGAGAGTCCATCACGGTAGCATGCTGGCGCTTAGCCAGTTTCCCGAGTGGTCCTCGCCACTCCCTTTGTCCTCGGAAGGCGGGCAGGGTCAACCCCGCCCGCGCCCTACTGCTGAGCGGACATCAAGAACTGATGCCCACGTGCAACCCGATCTGACCTGCCCGTAAGGAAGGGTATCACTACCCTTCAGGCCCTATCAGATGCACCCGTAGGTTGCAGACAGCAGGATCTCACCTACCCCGACCCTTGCCGGGGACCCCTTTCCAACCGCGGGCTCGGATCCAACCCAGTAGACCGACGCCACGACAGCACCGCTACCGGGACTTCCTCTCCGCGGCCACTTAATCGTTGTAAGGGTCGATTTCGACCGCAGGGCACCGGTATGACCTACGAAGCCGACTCCGAACCCCTGGACCACCTCTTGTACTGCATCTGGACTAGCCATTCTCCGAGTCCACGCGCCACCTCCTCTGTAGCTCCCAGACGATGTGGGTAATAGCCGTTGAAACGGCGTTCCAGCCAAACTCATCCCTACACATCCTCTGGACCAAGTTGTCCGGAGTTGTGTCCTCCCCGCATGTGGCAAGCATGCGGTCACGCATTGTGCGAAAACGCGGGCACACGAACAAAACGTGTTCCGCCGTTTCCTCTAAATCATTGCACGCTGGGCATTCGGGAGAATCCGCATGCCCGAAACGGTGTAGATACTGTCGGAAGCAACCATGACCTGTAAGGACCTGTGTCAGGTGGAATGTGACTTCCCCATGGCGCCTATTAATCCAACTATCTACCCTCGGTATCAACCTATAGGTCCACCTTCCTTTGGTGGAACTGTCCCACGCGCGCTGCCATTTGACCATAGAGGCCATCCTGACAGTCCTGCGTATGCCTCTTGTGCCGCGCATTTCGAAGCACTCCATGTCCTCACTGATAAGAATGCTGATAGGCACCATACCAGTAATGACGCAGAGAGCGTCGTGTGACACGGTACGGTACGCGCTCGCAACCCGCAGGCACATAAGCCTGTAAGTACTTTCCAGCTTCCGTCGGTAGCATTTAGTACTTAGCGCGGTGCCCCACGCCGGGCCGCCATACCTAAGTATGGATGTAGCAACACTAGCCAGAAGCTTGCGCTTACTGGCGTACACCGCAGAGCTATTGGACATCATCCGGGACAGTGCCGCAATAGCTGTGGAGGCTCTTTTACAGGCATAATCGACGTGGCTACCGAAGGTAAGCTTATCGTCGATCATCACGCCCAAGTGTTTGACGGAGCGCTTTGACAGGATAGTACAGTCTCCTACACTGATCTCCGTCTGCTGCTCCGACTTCAGGTTGTTAACAACCGTCACCTCTGTCTTGTGGTGAGCCAGCTCCAGTTTCCTGGACCGCATCCACGCCTCCACAACCTTGATCGAGTGGTTGGTAGTCAACTTTACCTCCTCGATCGTTTCACCGTAGACTTCGAGCGTAATGTCGTCGGCAAATCCGACAATCACCACTCCCACTGGATACTCCAACCTCAACACCTCGTCGTACATGACATTCCATAACACCGGACCCAGGATGGAACCTTGCGGGACTCCTGAGGTTATGTGAAAGCACTTCCGACCCACCTCCGTGTCGTAGACTAGTACACGATTCTGAAAGTAACTTCCGAGAATCTTGTACAGGTACTCCGGTATCCCCAGACGCAAGAGCGCATCGGCAATAGCAGACCAGCTGGCGCTATTAAACGCATTCCTTACATCCAGAGTCACTACCGCGCAAAAGCGAATTCCCCTCCTCTTAGGCTCGAGTGCTTTCTCGGCGGTTTTTGTAACCGACAAGATAGCGTCTACGGTGGACCTCCCCTTCCGGAAGCCGTACTGGTTACTCGAAAGACCATTTTCGCCCTCGGTGAACCGCAACATTCTATTGAGGATGATCTTTTCGAGCACCTTCCCCGCCGTGTCAATCAAGCATATTGGTCTATATGCCGACGGGTCTCCGGGTGGTTTCCCCGCCTTTGGCAATAGTACCAGGCTCTGCCTCTTCCAAGCTTCTGGGAAAACTCCCTCGTCCAGGCATTTCTGCATAGCAGACCTGAACATCTCGGGAGCCTCTGCAATAGCTACTTTTAAGGCCAGGTTCGGAACTCCGTCCGGACCTGGGGCCTTACCTACGCTAAGGGACTTAGCTATCCCCGCAAGTTCCACATCGGTGACCCTCTCCTCATCGCCAGCCCCAGTCCCCGGCTGTCCTACGAAAGGAGGCCAAGGACTAGGATCATGACGCGGAAAAAGTCCTCCAATGATCCCCTCCAACATCTCTGGAGATTGCTCTGTAGGAGCCATCACACCTCTCGTCTTGGCCATAACGATCCTGTAGGCGTCACCCCACGGGTTCGTATTGGCACTCTGACAGAGACCCTCAAAGCAGGCCTTTTTGCTTGCTCTTATCTCGGTCTTAAGCGCGGCTTTTGCAGCGGCGAACACCACCCGCCGTTCGTTTCGCTCTTCCTCTGATCGTGCTCGCTGCATCCGCCGCCTAGCCCTTAGGCAGGCGCGGCGCAGGTCCGCAATCGCGTCGGTCCACCAGTAAGCCGGTGGCCTCCCATTTCTAGGGTGGACTCGCCTAGGCATGGTCGCATCACACGCACGTGAGAGCACCGCTACCAGCTCGTCGCCGTCTAAACCGATTAAGTTTCGCTCACGGCGGAGCGCCTCCCTAAATACCCCTTCGTCAAAGTATGATGTCTTCCACCTGCGAGGGCTTGGCCTTAGCCTAGCCGCCTCTTCTTCTATCCGCTGTCTGCTGTTATTGTAGTCGATACTGTAGCGAACCGCCAGGTGGTCGCTGTGAGTGTAGCCATCATCTACTCTCCAGTTCGAACTACTTGTTAGGCCAGGACTACAAAAGGTCACGTCAATAATTGACTCCGCTCCGTTTCGACTAAAGGTACTCTTGGTACCGACATTAGCCAAGTCGACATCTAAGATGGCCAGTGTTTCTAGCAGGATCTGACCCCGCTGGTTCGTGAAACAGCTTCCCCATTCCACGGCCCAGGCATTAAAGTCGCCCGCTATTACCACCGGCCTTCGCCCTGTTAGCACGGTCGTTAAGCGGTCCAGCATTTGCGTGAACTGCTCGATCGGCCACCGCGGAGGCGCATAACAGCTACAGAAGAAGACCCCGTTTACTTTGGCGACCACGAAGCCCTCATAGGTAGTAGACACCAACTCCTGAACGGGGTATTTACCCGTCGTCCATATCGCCGCCATTTTTCTGGTCCCATCCGCGACCCAGTTGCCGTTGCCGGCGGGTACTCGGTATGGGTCCGAAATGATGGCGATATCCGTCTCCCACTCAGAAACCGCCTGACAAAGCAGTTGCTGAGCCGCATCACAGTGGTTCAGGTTCAGCTGCGTTACCTGCACTGTGATTTGTTGTTCACTGCGGCTTTCTTGAAGGCCGGGCACCTTGGACCACCCATCGGATGTCTGTTGTTCGAGGATTTCCCGGTACAGATCATGCAGATGGGCGGACTCGTGCAGCTTTGGGCCTTATGACCTTCAGCGCCGCATCGCCTACACAGTTTGCGCCTGTCGGGGCCTTTGCAGTCCCACGACTTGTGTCCTGGTTCCAGACACCTGAAGCAAACCTCTGGTGGCTCGTGGAATGTCAGGTGACATACACACCAACCCACCTTTATGCTCCCTACTTTAACGGACTTTTTGACGTCCGCCACAGGTAGCTGAACCAAAGCTATCTGTGTCCCTGCTGGCCCTTTCCGTAGCTTAACGGCTGCGGCGGCCACCTGCACATCGCACTGTTGCCGCAGTGCCGTGACGAGCTCTTCCACTTCGGTGATCTCATCGATGTCCTTGACCTTCAGAGTCGCCTCATGTGTCAGAGCCCTCACCTGCACACCCTCACCAAGGACCTCTTCTGCCAGCCTCTTATAGGGGGCTGTCCATAAACCACGTGGTCATGAGGGGGGGGGGGGGGGGGGTTTCGGCCGATGACCTTTTTGTATGGACAAATAAAAATTTTTGTATGGACTAATGACCACGCGGGGGGGGGGGGGGGTTGAAAAGTCCCAAAGAAATGACCACGTGGTTTATGGACAGCCCCTAGGCGGCGCCCTTGTGCTCCTTCTGGCGCTTCAGCTCCAGGATCATCTCGCCCGTACGAGTACGTCTAATACTGCGTACGTCGGCTCCAAGACCCTCAAGCTTGGCGTCGCTTCGCATCATCTTCAAGACGTCCGAGTACTTGGACTGTTCCGTCTTGATGACGATAGAGTCGCCTTTCTCGCGCTTGGCACCTGCCCTCCTACGCCTTGGCTTGGCGTCCTGCGCTACTACCTGCGGATTCGCCTTCTTCTTCCTCTTCCGCTCTACCTTCGTCCAAGGGGGGTCCTCCCCTTGGATCGCCCTACTCTGTGGCTGTTGAGGGCCCACTAGCGGTCGCAACCCTTTGTTCCCATCGTTCCGGGACGGGCCAGCCTTTTCAGGCCCACCCTTCCCAGCTTTCCGGGAACCCTGGCTGGGGTCCGACCTTCCGGCATTATTACCGACTTTCGGGGTAATGATTCGCCTGGCCTTGCGGGCACCGCCAGACAGCTCCTCGCCTGACGGTTGCCTCGCCCGCTTCTGCGATTGCTTGCCCCGTTTGTCGCGAGCAGTCGCTTCCGCCTTATTCGGACTTCCTGCGAAGGAGAAGGCCTCCGTTTGGGTAAACTTCGGCACTTTCTCATTTGCAGGCTCCGCTGCTGCAGCAGTCAGCAACGCGAGTGCCGCGTGCTCCTGCTTGGCATCGTCGATCGACGCCCTAAGTCGAAGCAAGGCCGTTTTCAGGTCCTTGCTTATGTTCGACTTAGTGGACGCAAAGTCGATGATTTTGCCAAGCTGCTGCTCAGCCGCCTCTATTGCGGACCGTCCTTTGGATCCTCGGTTGACGGCCCTCAACAACCACGCTCCGTCCATAACCTCCACCGGCTGGCTTGCCGGGAAGTGGACTGGAGCACCCACGCTTGAGCTGCGTACGCAACTCCCAGCGCCTATCTCCTCACTTCTCCTTGTCGGAGATCTCATCAACCCGCTTCTTGCGAAGGGGTTGATCCCACCACTATTTCCACCTAGATTCTGATTTCTATTTGACTTCATGATTAAATCCCACGAGTAGCACGGGAAAGAATGTCCACCACGCCAGAGCCCTGCATTAACGCGGTAAGGGACAGCTTACTGTGGGGGGTGCCCAGGTACCCCACAGGCTCCGTTAAAGATCGAGCATCTTTTTCACCCCCTCGATCACTCATTCCTCAGCACGGGTCGCTTGACACCTTGAATTCGGGTTAGTAGTCCTATTCTTAGCCGGCGACTACGCGGCTGACTCGCAAGCGGGGGGGTGCGTCAGGCCCCAGGACTTTCGTCCCTGCTGCCCCGGGTGTGTGTGTGTGTGTGTGTGTGTGTGTGTGTGTGTGTGTGTGTGTGTATGTGTGTATATGTACAAAAAAAACTCACATCACTTTTTGGCAGTAAACCTCAACCGATTTTAATGACCGACGGTTCATTCGACGCGGAATCCGGTCCCATTTTCCCTATTGAAAATGGTTCGGATCGGTCCAGCCGTATGTAACAAACACATATATTCGACACATCAAACTGCGGCATTTTCGATTACCTGATAGACAGTTAGAAAGAAAACAGTCTCAGACCATATCTGAACCGTGTGTTCCGGAACCGGTTCCGGGTGTCCCGCCGGAAGTGGCCAAATATAAAAGTGAACCAAATCCATGCATGCGACATAACAAAGCGCGGCTTTTTTGAAAACCTAATGAAAGCTGGTAAGAAAATAGTCTCAGACCATATCTGTACCGGTAGTGTTCCAGAATCGGTTCCGGATGTCTCGCTGGAAGTGGTCGAATATAAAAATAATCCAAAACTATGCATGCGATACATCAAATCGCGGCAATTTGATAACCTGATGAACAGTTAGCAAAAAAACAGTCTCAGACCATATCTGAACCGGTGGTGTTCCGGAACCGGTTCCGGATGTCCCGCTGGAGGTGGCCAGATATAAAAGTGAATCAAATATATGCATGCGATACATCAAATTGCGACAATTTCGATAACCTGATGAACAGTTAGCATTAAAACAGTCTCCAACCATATCTAAACCGGTTCCGGATGCCCCGCCGGAAAAGGTCAAATATAAAAATGAATCAAAACCATGCATGCGACATATCTAAGTGCGACTTTTTTTATAACCTTTTGAAAGCTGGCAAGAAAATAGTATCAGACCATATCTGAACCGGTAGTGTTTCGGAACCGGTTCCGGGTGTCCCGCCGGAAGTGGCCGTATATGGAGGTAAACAAAACTTATGCATGCGGCACATCAAATCACGGCATTTCCGACAACCTTGCCGACAACTTGATGACCGCTTATCAAGGAAGTAGGCTAAGACCACATTAGGGACTGTCAGTAGTGCCGAAAATAGTTCCCTCCAAAAAAGGCTAAACATAAAATTGAACCAAACCCATGCATGTGACACAGCGCGGCTTTTTTGATAACCGTATAAACGTTAGCAAGCAAATAGGCTCAGACTATTTTAGAGATGTAATAAACACACTTGACTGTTCAGATGACTAAATAACAATGCCTTTATTTCATGCTTTTTCCTGTCAGTCTTCCAGGCACAGCCTACTCTCACCAGTGATATTCCGCTATACTACATCTCTCCTTTTTCCCAATGAATTTAAAAACAATGATCAAATGAATAACCATAATAAGAATATTCCCCCATAACATTTGACTCCTAAGATTTCCTCATGAATAAACATATTTTCAATGTCCTGACTTAATCGAATAAACATGTCTTGACTTCAGCACTGACGAATATTGCCTCCAATGGAAATAGTTTGGGTGAACTTCCACGAACAGCGCCATCCATCTTCTCCGTCATTAAGTGTATCTATATTTAGTGGGGAATATACTTGAATTTGTTTTTATTTTTATATTTTTAAAGATATCCATACTTAGCTCTTTTAAACAGCCATTCTCTTCTCTTTTTCCACAGATGGAATAATCTTACCTAAATCTTGATCAATGAAGGATTCACGATGCTTCATTTACCGTCTATATATATACCTCACATCTATGGTAGCTGTGGCACACTAAAATACATTGGTTGTTATTCCTAAATGAAATTGAAAAATATATATATATATGTTGGTATTAATATTTTTCACATCTGGACTTGAGTTTCTTATACTTCCTCGCGGTCTAAGTTTACTGAGATGTGTCTCCTGCATTTGGTCTTGTTTTTACATATTTAATTGTAGACTGAACTGCACTTTACTTTATATTTCCCTTTACCATAGATGGACTGAGGTTTCCTCACCCCCTACATCTCACGGTAGACCGGACTTCTATATAGACTGAGATGAATCTCGTTCATTTCGTCTTTTGTATTGCAGACTGAAACTTTATGTTTCCTTTGCATATCCCTTTACCACAGATGGACTGAAGTTGAACTTCCTACATCTCGAAGTAGACCGGATTGCTAGATGGACTAAGACGAATCTTCTACATCTGGTCTTTTTTAACGCAGACTGAAACCTTGAGTTTCCTTTGCACATCCCTTTACCATAGATGGACTGAGGATTCACCTCCCACATCTCATGGTAGACTGGATTGCCAAATGGACTGAGATGAATCTCCTTCATCTGGTCTTTTTATCGCAGACTGACACCTTATGTTTCCTTTGCACATCCCTTCACCATAGATGGACTGAGGATTCACCTCCTACATCTCATGGTAGACTGGACCGTCAAATGGACTGAGACAAATCTCCTTCATTTGGTCTTTTTCATTGCAGATTAAAATTTTAAGTTTCCTTTTCACATCCCTTTACCACAGATGGACTGAAGATCGACTTCCTGCATCTTATGGTAGACTGGATTTATGCCAAATGGACTAAGATTGCTCTTCTTCATTTGATCTTGAATAGACTTGTTTTCTTACAGATAATATTAACTTAGCAGAATATCGAAATTCCCTACGTTTTTTCTTGGAATCAGATTGAAGTTTCGTAAACCTCCTACAACTAATCCTTTCATCATTAGTGTGATTTTCGTGAACTTCTACGAAATCACAAATGAACCAGGATTTACAGTCCCTTTTTTTTTTTTCTTCAAATAGCACATGTTTTTAATCTACTAGTTGAACATGTGCATGAGTAAAAAGTCACAAGATACTGGGGAAATTGAAGTGTAGTTGACTCATTTTCACAATTCTCTCAAACGGAATCACTGTTTCCTTTTGAAACTCTCTTAAAACAATGACACGAGCCACTTACTTCCTTATCCTTCTTCATACATTGCCTGACAGTCATCCCGCCGACGAAAACACGCTTTGAATACTAATGCAGGATTAAGGATTTACAGGTCAAAGCAATCTACTTTTCAGATCCATCTCTAGACAAACTGTCACTGTTTGACAACTTGGAGAATTTTTTTTTCCAATTCAGATTGCCCAGATTATTTGATGAAGAAACAATCCAACAATAATACGGCTTTCCTCGTATGAACCACTTTGGTATCTGTACTACAACTACGTCGGTGCTACAACAATATCATTTTCTCTCATAATTCTCCCAGCATTTGCATTGTATTCATTCTCTTGAACAATAATGTACTTTTCGTTCTATTCTCAGGGTACATTCCCGTTTTACGGCTTTTCAAATCATTTTTTTTTAGTCCAAAAGCTTTTACACAAACAACTACATTTTACTAATAATGCAGCATCTATGAATAAACTCAGTGCAAACGAGAAAAGCGCGCTCTTATTCAATTAAAATCTCCGCACATTTTCAATAAGCAAAAATATATTATCCAAGCGAAAATAATGTTGTAGGTCGTACCTGAATCCATCGATATTCCATTTAAGGCACCACCACATCGCTCTTGTCTCATACCTCTATGAATATCAAAATTGTTCCTTCCACCAACAAGAAATGCTCCTCGGCTTCGATTCACGTCCTAATCGCCATCTACCTTGCTAAACCAATGATCATACAGCAAGGTCCCCGCGTTGCATCCAGTTAATGTGGTCCATTCCGTCCCACTTTCGTTCTTTTCATGATCTGGCTTCTTCCTGCACGTGTTCCGATAGATCCTCGTCGCCAATGTAATAAACACACTTGACTGTTCAGATGACTAAATAACAATGCCTTTATTTCATGCTTTTTCCTGTCAGTCTTCCAGGCACAGCCTACTCTCACCAGTGATATTCCGCTATACTACAAGAGACTGCCGGTAGTGACCGCAAACGGTTTCGGGCCGGAAGTGAAACCAAACCCATGCATGCGATACCTCAAATCACGGCTTTTTAGGTAACATGATGAACAGTTGCAAGAAAATAGACGCAAGCCATATCAGTGTGATGCAGAACTGGTTCCGGGTGTCCCGCCAGAAATGGTCAAATGTAAAAAAAAAACAATACATGCGACAAACAATGACTTCCCAAGTAACAATTCCATCGCTGATTGGTTTTGTTTGATTTTTATTAATGTTTTATTACAGCAATAATTAAAACTCACAGTTTTATGACTGCTTTTAAGAAAACCATTGATAAAATGTTTTATAGTATACTTGAAGATATCCATAAAGACAGATTTTAAGAGTAAACAAAACTTTCCGATATGTAAACCTTCTGGCAATCATTATTACCGCAATAAAACTGTTAAAAACTCTCAACAGATGGCGATCCGTTCGATTAGTAACGACATCTGTTGGTAGAAAAGCAGAAACTACGACACTGCTAGGTTTATTGCGGTCATCATAAAAGTAAACCTGCTTTCGTTTTATTTTCGCTGATTATGGTCGTCGCCATATTGAAGAATCAACTTACGTGAATGAAAAATAGTTAATTTTGCTTAAATTAGCAATGAATTGATAGTTTGCCACCATTTTCATAACATGCTCACATAAATAAACTCTCTCTGCTGAGTTTTCTTGCGATTCGGGATAGTTTTACAAAATTCACAAATTGATTTATTTTACTCCAAAATGATAATATTCACTATTTTCGAAACGCATCAATTTTATGATTCTGCAACCCCAATATTCACGGTAAATTCGAATGCGCATAAGCCTACCAGCACAATAACTACTAAAATACTACTTTGAAATAATCGCTTTCTACTTACGAATAATGTATCCTCCTGAACTTTACGTGCCGTCGAAGAAGCTTCTCTGCATCTTGAGCTGTCATAGTTTTTGTTGAAAAAAAAAAACAACAACAATCGAGAATGGGAAATATTTCAACTAGGTTTTAAAACGGGTTTATTGCTACTCCTAATGCGGTTTGCAAAACCTCTCCGAGAGTGGTCCACTTAGCCGGAAGATACGCTTAAAGAGGTTATCAAGAGGTTTTGATGTATGATTCAGTTTTATTGCAAGTTTTATAAAATTGGTCATGAAGATCTCTTGTAGAGCCGAACAAAACTTAAAATGTTACTTGGGATTATTCAGTAACATGATAAATGGTTAGCCAGTTAATAATCTCAGACCATATTTTGGAGAACCGGTAGTGTTCCAAAACGGGTGACGAGACGAGCACACTAAAATCCCAAATTTCTCCTCGGTAATAATTTTTACTGAGTCTAAACTGTAAAAGTAAATTTTTACTGAGGAACCAGTAAATTGCTATAAAAATAACCGATGTCAGTAATTAATTTTACCGATCTCTCAGCAAGATAAAATATTTTTACAAACTTCAGTATTAACATATACCAATTAAGATTGTTATTGCATTACTCGGTACTTTTAGTGAGCTCCTCGCCGAGCTCAGTGATTAAGAGTACCGTTCAATCAGTAAAAAAGTACTGAATACTCTTCAAAACGAGGTCTCAGTTCCTGGCTCCCGGAGTGCATGTGTAACGCCATTTGTATTTTCAAGCGACAGTGTGGTGAGTGCGAAACGGTGAAAATTCATAAAAAAAACAGTTTCATGGACAAAAAACTTGGTTGAAGGTGAAATTCAGGTATGTTTGTTACTTTTGTACCTACTCATCGCATTTGTAAAATGTTTTCTCTAAATTTTAGGTCACAAAAAGCACTGCAGCATTCAATTCTGGAGCTCGATTTGAATAGGTCGTATGTGCTTTTGTCGATATAAAATTCGATCAGTTTATTTTAGTCATTGTAGCAATATGGCAGATATTTTGCAAACTTTTAATGATGGAACAGAAAGCCTGTTTTGTGAGGATTCTGCTGTATGTATAAACTTTGCTAAATTACAACGGTTTTCGCTATAATAAGCGAATCCAACTGATCGAATTTTTAATCGACAAAAGCACATACGACCTATTCAAATCGAGCTCCAGAATTGTTTTTCCCATCTCCGGAGTTCCTAAGCGTTACGGAAGTCAGTGCTTTTGATGATTTTATGATGGGGCATTGTAGCACTCCTGTGTGGACGGTTTTTCTTCGCATGATGGCAGCAGTGGCTTCCGTCACATACACATGCTCTGGGATTTTTTCATCTAATTTCATACCATCATAAATGTTTTGAATAAAAAAATGACATTTCATTCTTAATTTTGATTTAGTTGATTCCCCGGTAAAAAAAGGAAAAATCGTAAAAAAAACTACTGAAACTCTCCGTATGCAAAAAAAAAAAACAAAAAAAAAGTTTACTGATTACTCGGCATTCCCGTTACAAAGTATTCAGCATTTTTTTGACGAACAGCTCAGTAATTTTTGACATTTTGACAAGCATAGCATATTACCGAGTAATCGGTAGTTGATATCTATTACCGAGGTGACTACCGAGAGCTCAGCTGTTGAGAATTCGGTAATTCGATAACCGAGCCCGGTAATAAAAGCTTAGTGTGAGTAACCCGCCGGAAGTGATAAAATATAGAATCAAACCAAAGCGGCGTTTTTGATAATCTGATGAACGGTTAACAAAAAAATCTGGAGCTCGATTTGAATAGGTCGTATGTGCTTTTGTCGATATAAAATTCGATCAGTTTATTTTAGTCATTGTAGCAATATGGCAGATATTTTGCAAACTTTCAATGATGGAACAGAAAGCCTGTTTTGTGAGGGATCTGCTGTTTGTATCAACTTTGCTCAATTTCAACGGTTTTCGCTATTATGAGCGAATCCAACTGATCGAATTTTTAATCGACAAAAGCACATACGACCTATTCAAATCGAGCTCCAGAAATAGTCTTAGGCCACATCTAAAACTAGTACTTAATAGTATTTCGGAATCGGTTGCGGGTGTTCCATCAAAAGTGATTAAATAAAGGTGGACCAAAATCATGCATGTGGCACATAAAATCGCGACTTCCTCAAAAATTTGCCGAACGGTTAGCAAGAAAAGGTAACCCGATGAACAGCTGACAAGAATATAGTCTCAGACCATATTTGGGACAACTGTAATCGGTTCCAGGTGTCCCGCCGGAAGTGGTCAAACGTAAAATTGAACAAAACCCATGCAAGCTGCACATCAAATAGCGGAATTATAAAAGTGAACAGAATAAACGTCTAAGCGATAAATCAAATCGTAGCTTTTTTGGCAGCCTATAAACGTAGGGTATGATTATAAGTGAAGAAATGGGCAAAGTCTTCATATATGAACACGATTGTGACCAAAGCGATCTCATCAAAAATTATTATTCTAAAATTTAGTCTGTCAACACCGATCAAAGTTATTTCAATCTTCAATCTCCTTTTGCTTCCAAAATTACTGCTCATTACGATTGAAATTTTTCTTTGTAAGGAGTTCAAATTTAACATGGTGTTACCAATGATAATAATATTTAGCCTAAAGTGTGCTGAAAAAAACTTTGTCGAAAATCATAAAGTGATCTGTGATTGTGAATAAAGTTAACCTTTTTCATGCATTATATGCCGCTCACCCCGATGCCGTAGTGCATGGAATGGGGTCATAATGACCCCAATGCACGACTAGGGTTAAGGTGGTAGAGCAGTAAACTGAGAGGTCTGATATTGTTTAGCTCTGTTTTGCTGTTATCGGAATATGTACCATCAATAAGTTTCCCAAATTGATGATGGCCTCGCCAAAAATGTTGTTTTTCTATATGAAGAATTCAGGAACATTTTGGCTTACGTCTATGGAAAGATCATGAGTACATATTCGACGAGAAAGGCGGTGATAGTGCCTAGGTGGATGAATCTGTGTTTTTTTTTTTATTAGGTTTCCCTTTTGTGACGAATCAGCACAATTGTGCTATTCAGCATTAATAATTTTGCAGATGATGATGTACCTGGGCTTAGTAGTGGAATACCAGTAAATAAAATGAAAATCGAGTGAAGTACTGTTCCTTTTTATTCCACAAAGACTTTGCATCTTTTTACAGATACGTATTTCGACTTCAACTGTAAGGTCGTCTTCAGTGTTTTGTCGAGTCAAATACCTTCAGATTATTTCATAAAATTTATCAGGGTTTAGTACAGTTACTTCGGAGATTCCTACTAAAAATTTCTCCAAAAAATTCCTTCGAAGATTCATATGAACATCCAATAAGGAATTCCCCAGCAGTTCTTTCAAGGATTCTTATGGGAGGCGCTTCAGAGAATAGCCTAGAAATTCCTTAAGGGATTCCTTCTGAAGTTCAAGAATTTCTGCAGGGTTTCATTCAGAAATTCCTCTAGGAGTCCCTGGTATCCCTAGTAGTTCCTTCAGAGATTTTTCCTGGAGGATTCAGGAATGCCTTAAGCATTTTTTATCAGATGTCTCCTAAAATATTTCCACAAGAGTTCCTCCAGATAATATTCCAGGAATGTTCAGGGATAATTCCAGGAGTTCAATTTGGGATTCCTCCTGAAGTTCGTTTAGGAATTCATATAGCAGATTTGGAGATTTTTCTCCTTTTCATATTATTCTTGGAGTTCCTTCAGGGATTTCTTCTGGAGTACCTTCGGGAATTCCTACAGGAATTCCATCATGGATTAGTCCTGGTGTTTCTTCAGAGGTTCTTCAAGGATTTTAAGGGGGGATTTTCCATTGGAAGTTCCCCGTGGAATTCTTTCAGGGATTTCTGTAGAATTTCTTTCACAGATTCTTCCAAGAGGATGCAATGATACCTCCAGGAGTAGAAGTGATTCTTTCAGAACTTTCTTTAGAGATTCCTCCGGAAGTTCCTTCAGGTGTTCTTCCACGAGTTCTATCAGGGATCACTCCTAAGATTTTTACTGGGATTTTCCAGGAGTGATATCAGGGATTTCTCTATAGGTTTTTTGACGGATTTTTTCTAGGAATTATTTACAGCTTTTCTTTAGGAATGTAGTCAAGAATGTTTCAGAATTTTCTTGAAAGATCTTTCATTAAGTTTCTTTGATAATTCCTGCTGGATTTTATTCAGGGAATTCTCCAGGTTTAAAACTAAAATTCTTTCGGGGATTCATCCTTAAAATCCTTCGAGGATTACTTTTGGAAATCCTTTGAGTACTCTTCCAGGATATTCTTCGGGGAGTTCTTCTGGAAATATTTCGCGGATTTCTCCAGAAATTTCTTTGGAACTTTCTCCTAAAAAAACTTTAGGGAACTCTTCTGGATATTCTTTGGGGATTCCTGGAATTCATCATGGAATTTCTTCGGGGATTTCTCCCTGATTCTCTGAGATTTCTCCAGGAATTTGTGCAGGGATCTCACAAGGAGAGATGCAGAGATTTCTGCAGAAGTTCCTTCAAGGATTCAAACAGCAGTGCCTGCCGGAATCAGTTCAGGAGTTCCATCAGGGATCCTTTTCGATTTCTTTCAAAAGTTCTCCTGGAGTTCCTTCAGGAGTTCCTGAATCAGTTCCTTCCATGTTCCTCCTTGCTCGGGGATATCTCCTGGAAATACTTCGCAGATTGATTAATCTTAAGAATGAGACCTTCGCATTAGCATTAGTTTTAAGAAATTCGTTCAAATTTGTAGATGGTACAGTCCTAGACCACTGTTATGATGGTTGCCTTCTTTCTGTCCGTTACTTAAGCATCCATGTAAAACCCACTGAGGTAATATATATGTATATTTATGTATATAAAGGCGCAAAAAAAACGAAAAACGATTTTTTGGATATGTGGAGAACTAATGTCATATTTGTATTTGTATTTGGACTATAGGCTGCAAGCCCGTTACCCTACTTAGAGACTAGATAAAACATTCTTCTTTATATTCTCCATTGATTTCTTAAAAATACCTTAATCTTAATCTATCTTGAATCATTTCTGTAGTCATGTTAAGAGAAATTACATCTTGTAGTCCGTTGAAATCATTCATGAATCTTACAGTAGGGTCATGTTGCGTATAATTTCTCGACCGCAATGGAGGATCGAATACCCATCTCTGGCGAAGTGACACTGGTCTGTTGTTGAATCTGAGTCGGTCGTACAGGAAAGGACTCTTTGTTCGTCCGCTTAGGATATTACCGAAGAACACAATATCGGTGCACAATGTCTGCTACTGATGGTATCCGGGTCAACGAGACAGCAAAGATCTTCGCAACGAGAAAGTTATGGTGCGGTTCATCCTGAGATTCTCCGTATGTTTGCCAGAATGCAAAAAGATTCTAAAGATCATACAGTTGATTATATTAAATTCAAGAGGGTACTATGTATACAATTTCATCAGAAGAAAAACTTATTTTCATGATTGTGAAAAAGCCATTGTGTAGTGACACGTTAAAAGGCTTTAATCAAGCCAATTATGGACTAACCACTACAAAACGTTCAGTCAATCAAATTCAGAGCCAGATAATGTTACATCATGTAGACATTATGTGGACGACAGACCAGTTAGTAGCACTACTAGAGGACTCACCGAGCTCCCTTCTATCCATCACATTGCTGATAGCACCGAAGGCTAACAAATCGAAAGCACTCCAACCGACAATCAATCAAAATCTGTAGTTCACAATCATTGACACCGGCCGGCCGGCTGAATTTTCATTTCAGCGATTGCTCTTGGTGATGGTGTTGTAAAGTACCAATCACTACATCATCATCACCATTGTATCTACACTCTACAGTACCTAGCTTTTGTCGGCTTTTGTTATTATTAAAGGATTAGCACTCATTTCCATGTTATCATTTAATCAATCTACTTGGAAAACAATTGTTTCGTCACTTCCCCCTCCTCGCCCCAAAGCAGTTTTCTAGTAATTGCGATTGGCGAAGATCATCTGCAGCAGCTCTGGGGCGTCGTCATCGATCATCGCACGGTGGTGCGAACGCATCTCACTCTCATTACGCTTTTCACCTTCTTGTTCAACTGCTCACGTCAGGTACCTAGGGTGATGGGCGAAACAGTTGCATTTGATTTTCCCACCCAAAGCGATTGAATTGAATTTGCACCGCTCCGCGTCGCGCCATGGGAGTAATTTGCTCCAGTTCATGCACTGACTGGTACATACCTACACACGCCACGCGGCGTAGCGTTGCTCACCTGTGCGGGACGGAACTGTCGATCAACAGCAGCAGCGAACGACGACGACGAACATTGATGATTTGCATGACGTGAGGGCGCTGACGATGCTCACCGGGGGCTTGGGGTGACCACAGCAGGGGTAGACTGGCGTGCGCATTATGCGTGCGTGGGGCAGCTGATTTGATTGATTTCGGGGGGAGAAGGTCGGTGATTGCGCGAGAGGGTGTATCATCGACGATTCAGGCTAATTGGTCAACCCGTGGTGGGGCGGTGGTGGAGGAGGGAAGCGCACGCATCTCACACCCCCTGTGAATTCTGGATTACTGGAAGTTGGTAGGGAAATAATTTTACATTGTTCAATGTTAAGTAAATCGGAAAGTGAACCGCCCAGTTGAGAGAACTTTTTTACGAGGGGGATGATTTTTATGGGCAGTATATAATGGGGTGCGTTCTGGCAAGTTAGCATCTTGTTTGGCGCGGGTTCCTCAAAGTGGAACAACAGTGCAGTGTGAGAGGTCTCGGATTCGGGAAAGTGCATTAACGTGCGTGATTCGATTGGTGGTGATAGGAAGACTTGTTCATCAACATGTTCGGAGTGGCCAAATGTAAGCAAAACATGGAGAGTGTTGTAAAAGGGAAAGTCAAAATTGAAAACAGAGATTATTTAAATCAATACAAAGTGAAGTGTGTGGGAATGAAACATCGTTATAATGACTTAACAAACTAATGACGGTTACATCGTTATTACAAATGCAACAATTGCGTTAATACGTTACAGTGCTAATGAGAATGTTACACAGTCACGACAAAAAGATAGTTATTGAAGGCAGATTGTCTACGTCAAATGGCTAGCTGATTTTTAATTTTCATTTGGTTCATAAGAAATCTTAGAGGCTGTTGAAAAACAAAATGTCCTAAAAACATTGTGAATATATACCTAGAGCTTGAATTTTTGGGAGAAAAATTTGAATATATTTTTTTGAGATCTTATTGGCTACGTCGTTCTTATGTAGGAACACGATATTAGTAATTTACATGACATTCCAACACGAAGTTTGTGCCATCTTCAGGGGCACGTGTATTATAAATTAAAGCTCATTATTACGTCGGGCGTAAAATCAGAGCTGGTTACTCAAGGTATCCAAATTTTAGCGCCCCAAATATTGATACGCCCCTAAGAAAATGACTCCACTATATACGCCTTATAAGGAATGATTTCGGGAAAAGTCTGCCATGCTTTATTATTTCATACAATTTATTTATTTATTTACTGAAATTAGCGACACTTTACACAAAAGTTGCATTCGTGTCGTTTTTGAGCCTTGTTTTTACCAAACAGAATATTTTATTCATGATTTTGAATTCATATTGTCTACTATCAGATGGTCAGACAATTTCTGATAAAGTTACTTTAAAATTACCTGTTTGAAGTTTTTTTTGGGGCAATATTCAAGTTAAGTAGCGCTAGAAATAGGAAGAAGGAAATATTAAACAGTTCAAGATGTGCTTCAAAACACATAGTAGATTTTTTTTGTTATTTTTTCATGTATTTATATTAATATTTGTTGTTTGACTTTTCAACTACGGAATCAGTATCGGAAAACATCAGGAGAAGTTTTGATTCGTCCGATAGCAGATTATCAGCTTTTTCGGTAATCCACGAATTTGACTTACAACTGAGAAGCAATAGAAATATATCAGATATAAATCAATAAAATACAGGGGGTGCCGAGATATAACGCGATAGTTTTTTTTAAATTTCAAACATTATTTTTAATCGCTTGACGTTAACCAATTACATGTTACGTCCCATCGTCTGCATCATGAGTTAATTGAAGTACTTTTCATATTTTTAACAGTACTTCACATAAATCGGGTTGAAAATAAAATTTTATATCAAATTGATCATTTGATATTAAAGATTAACTTTATTTTCAGCAGGAAGTCGTCAAAATATGTATTGAAGAATGTAAAATTACAACTACCTTAATAAGAACTGCGAAGGTATTTATCAAAACGCATTTGATATTCTAACCACCGTAGCCATTCAGTTTTATGACTATTGAGAAGGTTGTCATTCATTTGGGCATAGATATGTTGTCATGAGTTTGAAGAAATTCAATACTTTTATTTAGAACTAGCTTTAGTTATAACTCTCGGGAACAATATTTTGTTCTGATGTTTCAATTTTTAGTGATAAAAACTCACTGGTTTTTGCAAAAACGTTGTCAAATATTGCCGGAAGAAACACAGTGCAGGAAAAATTACTGTGGGCTTCTTAATTATTATTTTTTTTATTTATTTTGCTTGTATTACAGGCAAAATAATTAGTTTTTGTCATGTATTTAAACCACCTTTCCCACTATTGCCCACGAGGGTTTCCACCCCCAAGTGATAGTAAAAAGTCTAATCTTTCAACTACCGACTGAGCCATCTGCGCCATTTTGCGCCGGAAATAGTTACTTAAGGTGAAAGTACACCTTAAAATATGATAAATTTGCCTATAACTTTTTTGTTTTAAGTTATAATGACTTGACAATTTCGGAAGAAATGTGTAATTCGACGTCCTGAACAAGTTTGTAGAAGATCACAAAACTGTAGGATTATATCTGTTGAAGCTATACTGAAAAAACTAGTTTTAGGGGTACTTCGCACAAAACGCTCCATATCTCGAAAACCGTAAGAGATGGAGCTTTGACATGTTCTACGATTTTTGTTCTCTTATTATGGACTACAACTTTGCCGAAGACGTCAAACCTCTAAAAAAATATTTAGAAAAAATAAATTTTTCATCTCACTTCTAGGGGGATTAATCATTTATTACATTTTATCAAAATACGCCTTTTAACATGCAGAAAAACTTTGTAGAACACGCCAAACCTCTAGAACCAACCTAAAAAAAGTTATTTAATTTTGATCGTAAAATCATCGATTTCGAACACTGTGCAGCAGTACCTTTGTCTGCTATTTCTGTAGAGGATTTTTAGAAGATTCCTTTAGAATTTTCTCTATAGATTTTACAAGGAATACCTGTAGAGGTTTCTAAAGCTTTCTATTATGTTTGTGCAATTTCTGGATGAACTTCTGAAAACCCATGAAGGCATGCATATCTGAACAAATTTTGCAGAGACTATTTAAGATATCCCGGGAGATATTTTTAATGGAACCGTAAGAGCAATTTCTGAAAACAATCCTTGTAGGAATTTGTGCAGATATTTATCACTGAAGAAATTTTTCACAGAATTCTTGGAGAAGCAATTCCTGTAAGTTTGTAAAGACATTTTGAGAAGAATATCTGAAAACCTCGCTGAAAGTGCTTTTGCATAAATCCCATTCTGAAATTCCTAAGGAATCACTAAAATTCTGGTTCTGGAAATAAACATATCTCCGAAGAAGGAATCACAGCAGAAATTTATGAAAGAAAGCTTGCGGAGCTCCGTGATCAGGAAGGTAGACTCTCCCCTGTACCGCTGTAATGTTTGGTTGTACCTAATAACAAAAAAAATAATGTAGCACTTCAAATGCACATTAAAATATGACATTATAGTGGAACAATACAAATGCGTAATAAATAAGGACATCACACACGAACATACACAACCAGTGAATCAAAATCAAACCATCGCGCAACAATAATGACAATGTCGCAACCTGTGTTTGTTGCGACAATCCACCTAATACGACATAAGTTTGTTCCAACTTGAAAATAATAGGATAAACATCGTACACCACGAGTTTAGAGATTTTTAAGCCTTGCATTGCGATTTTTGAACGGTAACTTCGAGTCAGTAAACATTGCAACTCTGCTGAAGATCTATCTTCAAACAGTTTCGACTTTGGGTTAGTATTAAATTCAGCTTCCGTTTTGTCTGCAACAAAAATTTTCGAGATCATGTCATTATCTGTTACCAGTAGGGATAAAGAGTAATCGTCGCGCCTTCTTTGTTGCTTGTTTTGTGCCTCTTTTGTCTGACAATTCTCTACACTGTACACAACACATTACATATATTTTGCGCTGTTACTCTATTGGATAACTATTTCCGATGCCAGGATGACGAGGTTTTAATAATGTTGTTGGTCCATCAGTCAATCCTTTAACCGTATTTTCTATGGCGGTTGCCTTTCGCTCACAGTACTAGTTGCTTTCATAGTTTTGTCGAGGAATTTCTAATCCTAAGAGACATCCCGATTCGGGTTTCATCACTAGAGTTCTATAACTTGAAGACTGTGCCAGGGAAAGGATTACATCTCTAGTACTTAATCACGGCCCGAAATGGCCTGAATGTTGGCAATCGAAATAGGATTGTGGGCCTCTATTCTCCCAGAGCCCCATAAATGTGCATTAATACTAGGGGAATATTTACAAGTTAAAATAGCACATTTAACACAAACATAAATCTTGTGATAACCTTTCATTTGTATAAGGTACCCCGGGGCAAGTGAGAATCGGGGGCAAGTGAGACCTATAGCTGGTATTTCTTTTATTTTTTATTTTTAAGACTAACATTCTTCATGGAAAACATAGGTATCATACCTACGGATACTTTAAATACAAAAAATGTTATTGTTTCAACCATAAAGAGACCATATACGTTATTGTTGTTTATACGTAATTTTCAATTCACTAGGTGAGATTGACGTGCTTTACTACATTCGTCGTTTAAAAATAGATTTGTCATTCTACAAATACTTTTTCGGTTTCAGGATAGTATTCGGAGTTCTTGCAAATGATTTCAAATGAAAATGCTGTATTTTATTTTTATTTAATACCTTTAGTTTACTGCTCTCACTTGCCCCAGTGCATTTCGCTATCTGGGGTAAGTGGGACCTATGAGAATGAACAAACACAATTTTATGGGTCCATCTCGCCTTGTCCAGTCTACGATGAAATTAGCACGAATGTGAATAAAAATTGAAGTGTTAAGCAATCTACTGTTGAATTATACTTTATTACCTCTATTTATATGATAAAATTCTTGTTAAAAATGGTAAAACCTTGGGTAAAACGAAAAAATAACCAATAGCATGTATTTTTTATGTTTTCTCTAAATATCTTCCATTATTTTTTCACTTTACGCTGCATAATGAATTCTTTTGAGCATTCAGAAACCGTTCATAACAAATTAAAATAGGGAAATGGCCTTTTCAAAATTCATGATTTAATAAAAACATTATTTAATAATCGTAAGACTATGTGAGGGAGAAGATATCACTGGAAATCTCGAAGCCCCAGATTTACTTTTGGCGAGATTCATCAACTATATAATATAGAGACCAAGTTTTGAAATCTTTTGTTTCTTCACTTTACGGCGCTTTTTGTATAGAAAAAACAATTTATTTTGCATGAGCTGCTAGAGTTGATTTAAGTTTTTTCCCCAGCGATTTTTTATGTGTTACGTAATTTATGCACGATGCCTTAAACCTCTTCTTATTTTAATCTCTAAACATAGTCATTCATATAAGGGATTTATGATTTATGTTACCTTATTTGTTGCAACTTATATTAAGCCCTTTGAACAAAAACTCTGAATAGGTCCCACTTGCCCCGTGAAACGCAGTAAATGAAGATCTGCTACACTTTTCATTATATGCATAATATATGGAATGTAAAAATTTTGAAACAGTTTTAATGCACGTTAATAAGTACAAATATACCAACAACGTCTTTTGGGTTCATTGGAATTATTAAAAAAATGTGTTCTGAAATATATGGCATGACAAAACCAAATTAGCATTTTTTTAGGTCCCACTTGCCCCGGGGTACCTTATGTGTAATCCAGCGAAACTTTACATTCAGGTGCAGACATTTTTGGTAGTAAAGAAACCTTCAGTGGAATCCCTGTAGAAATCTTATGAAGTGCTTTTGATTGAATCCATGGAGGAATCCTAAAAAATCCCATGAATCCTAGGAATGTTTTCTTACGAACTTTGCGGAGAAGCTCTTCATGAAATCTGTGGTGGAATTTCTAGAAAAAAAGCATTGAAGTATTGATAGGAAAACTCCTGAAGAAAACCTCCAATAAATTTCTTGGAAAATGTTCTGAAAGTATTCTTGGAGAAATATGTGGACGAATTTCTGAGAAAAAAATCCCGAATACTTGGAGTCTGCGTCTACATAGATCCCTAGAAAAAAAAATGAGATATGCCTTAAGGAATTTCCGAAGAAGTTCGTAGGAAATATTTTTGAAAAAAAAAAAGAATTAGAGGCGAAATGATTTGAGTTATCGTTAGAGTAAAATGCCGAATAAACTCTGGTGTAATTCATCGAAAAGTATTTGGAAGAAATGCTGAAGGAATCTCTACAAGAACACCTGCAGGAATCTCTGGAGGAATTCCCGAATAAATACCTGAAGGAATATATAGAAAATTCGGCACCAACATTTCAAAAGGGCGTAACTGCTTTTGCAACCAATGCCTTCTCACAGAGCTGTGGGTCGTATTTCATTCATCTCACGCAATTCACATCCATTAATCGAAAGAGGAGGATTTTATCTTTCTATTTGTGCTAGTGGATTGCTCGAGAGGGATGGGATACGCTCCACAGCTTTGTGAGAAGGCATTGGTTGAAAATGCAGTTACGCCCTTTTGAAATGTTGGTGCCGAATTGTCTAAATCACTGGATAATTGTTTAAAGGAATGCTTGAAAGAATTTCCGAAGAAATCTATAAAGAAAATTCTGAAGTAGTCCATTAATAAATTTCTGATGAATTGTTTGAACGAATCCTTAGAAGAATTTCTTAACTTATCCCCTTTGAATTTTCAAAAAGAACTCATAGAACCAAAGTAACATTTTCAAGTCAAGTTGTTTCGAGTGGCTTATAAAACCATAATAAATCCAACATAAAACCATCGTGGTTTTATAACGGTTCAAAACCTCTTGAAAACAAATAGGTTATAACATTGTTGGGAAATCTACCCAAAATAAATTCTTGGAGAAAAAGGTAGCTGAATCTGAAATCTCTCTCAGAATTTCTAAAAAAAATAGCCGGAGGAGTTTCTGTAGAAAAATAGTAGAGATGTAATCTTAGGAGTATCAACATAATAAGAGAAGGCCTATGGAGCATATCGGATTGAATTTTTATAATAACCCAAGGATTTTTAATAAAATTCTACATATCAAAAAAGGGTCTCCAGTTAGTCTAGTGGTTAAGGCTTTGGAGTAAGAATGGCTTTCTTCAGGAATTCCTCAAAGGACTTTCTCTTCGTAAATTCCTCCATGGGAGCTTGCACCAAGAAATACTTCAGGATGCATCGAAAAATTTCTCCACGAATTGTATCATAGCTTTTTCAGTGATTCCATCATGGATTGCTTCAGAGATTCCTTCAAGAATTTCTCCAGGGATTTCACCAGACATTTCGCCGGAAATTTCTCCTGGGTTATCTTTGGAGGTTCCTCTAGTGATTGTTCCAGTGCATCTCCAAGAATTCTCAATGGATTTTCACCGCATCCTTTCAGATATTTGTGGAGTGCCACAGAAATTAATTCATACATTCCTTCAACTATTTTATCACAAATTATTTAAAGTGTTTCTGCAGGATTTCTTCCAGGAATTCTTTCAATTTTTTTTCCTGATTTTTTAAAAATAAATCCAAGAATTCTTTCAAAAACCTTAAGGAGCCTATTCAAGGATTCTTTCAATAATTCGTACAGAAATTACTGCAGACATGGATTCCTTCAGTTTTTTTTTCAGGGATTCCTACAAAAACTCTTCTAGGATATCGTATGGAAAGCTCTCCTGGGATTTCTTAAAGAATTCCTCATGAGCTTGCATCCAGGATTCTTCAAGGGTTCAAGGGTTTAGGAATTGCTCCAGATATGTCTTCTAGAAATCCTCCAAGGATTCACTTGGGAGTTTTTTTGTCTGTATTAACGAGATTTTTAACCCTAGGCTAGTTCATCTCGGGACCCACGCTTTACTTCCCTTCCGAAGGAAGAACCCACATTTTTTGTGAGTATGTCGGGAGTGGGATTCGATCCCAGGTCCTCGGCGTGATAGTCTTGTGTTCTAACCACCACACCAGGTCCGCTCCACACTTGGCAGTTCATTCCTCAATTCTTTCAGAAAATACTCCAGCAATTATTCCTCCGAGAATTCCTCTTGGAATTCTTTCAGCAACTTTCCCAGAAATTTTCTCAACAAATTCTTCAACGAATTCCTCGAATAGGAATTTTCTATGAATTTCTTCAGGAATTTCTCATGGGATCCCTCCTGGAATTTCTCCTGTGATTATTTAAGGAATTCCATTAACAATTCATGCAAGAATTACCCCTCCAGAAATCCCTCCAATGATTTCTCCTGTGATTTCTCCTGGAATTTCTCCTGTGATTATTTAAGGAATTCCATTAACAATTCATGCAAGAATTACCCCTCCAGAAATCCCTCCAATGATTTCTCCTGTGATTTCTCCAGGAATCCCTCCAAGATTTTTCCTAGAAATTTCTCTAGGGATTCTTCCAGAAATTGATCCAGGAATTCCTTTAGAAAATTCAACAGCAATTCATCCAAGAATGCGTCCAATAATTCCTTCAGGAGTTTATCCAGGAATTCTTTTAGAAATACCTTTAGCAATTCTTTCAGGACTTTCTCCAGGAAAACCTCCAAAAAATCTTCCAGGAAATCCACTCCTTCCTACAGTTTTTTTTTCCAGGGATTTCTACAAAAATTCCTCCAGAGATTCTACCTGGAATTCATTAAAAAAATACTCTTCCAGGGATTCCTTCAAGGTTTTCTCTAAGAATTGATCCAATAGTTCCTCCAGTAATTCCATTCCAAATTCCAACAGAAACCCTTCAAGAAATTCTTCTAGGAAATCCTCCGAAAATTTCTCCAGGGAGTTTTCCAGGAATAACTCAAGACATTCCTCTTGAAGTTCATCCAGGAGTTCCTACAGGGATTCCTGAAGGAATTTCTCGGGTGATTTCTCCTGAGGTTGCTTCTGGACCTCCTCTATGAATTGCTCTAAGAATTCTTCCCGGAATTCTTCCAGGTATTCTTTCACAGATTTCTCCTGGAATTGCTCCAGGGATTCCACCTGGAACTCTTCAAGAGATTCCTCCAGGATTTCTCCAGGAATTTATGTAGGGAATCTAGGAAATCTTCTAAGAATTCTTCTAGGAATTCCTCAAGGAATATTTTCAGAGATTTCTCCAGGGATTCTTCCCAGAATTCTTCCCGGAATTCCTCCGGCAATTCATCCAGGGATTCCTCCAAAAACTCTTCCTGCGATTACTCCATTAATTCATCCTGGATTTTTTTCAGGGATTCCTCCAGAAATTCCTCCACGTAATTCTTCAGCAATTCCTCCAGAAATTGCTCTAGGGATTCTCCCAGGTATTAGGCCAGATGCTAAGATTTTTCCAATAATTCCTCCATGAATTGCTCCTCCAAAAATTCCACTCGGGATCTTTTCAAAAGAAGGTGATTCGTTCAGAGATTTCGGAAACCCATTTCTGAAAATTTCTTCTCCGGGGATGCACCCAAGAATTTCTCCAGGGATGCCTCGAGTAATACAATAAGATCCCAGGTCTCGTCCAAAAGATTATGAGTCAAAGTTACCTTGAAGATGATTTAAATTATTTTTTTTTCAAAAATGTGTGCATGTAAACTTAAGTTAAAGTTGCCAAAATTTCTTAAAAATGCAAATAAACTTACGGCAGTGTCGCTGGAAATTATGTCGACCAAATTTTAAGATGAAAGTCGTAATATAACCTATTTTATATTAACTTTCAACTGCTTTTTGCCGAACTTGGCTAAAAAATCTGAGAAAAAATTATTAAGTAAATTAACTCTTGATGTCATCGACCAAAAGTTTTGGGTCACTATCGTTAAACATGGAAAAGTGATTTGTTGATATAGTTGTCATTTTTCAATTCTTTTTGGCTTGTTTAAAACATAATGAATGGTACTTATTGCATAGACATTGAACCACAGGACGCCAGTTCGTGTTCAGCCGTCAGCGGAGATAGAAGTGCGAGATCTACAGCAGTGTGTTTTTCACAGTGGAAGCATTTGGCCGGTCAGGCTATTGTTAAGCAAAAGCTTTGTGATATTGACCTTGGGGCGAAGCAATCGGTACGGAACAAAATGGAGCTAAGGAACATCCACACCAACTGTGTGAAAGTGAGGTTCGATGCGAAGTCAAAGATGCCCACGGACAAAGAGGTGTTTGCTTTCTTCAGGAAGCGAGAATGGAAGCCGAACATGCTTACAGCAATGTTTCGGGAACCGAGGGAATACAGCGTGTACGTCAAGTTCCAAAGTGAAGAATTGATGAAGGCTGAATTGCTGCGATGTCCGACTACGGACATTTTCGCGTACGATGACGGACAAATCACAACGGTTTCGTTTTCTACGGCAAGGGGTGATTTCAAGTACATCCGGATTTTCGGTATTCCCATTGAGGTTGAAGATAAGCACGTGGCAAACGTCTTGTCAAAATACGGCAAAATACACCAGCTCGTACGCGAGCGATATGGACCGGACACAGGATATCCTATTCTAAACGGTGTCCGAGGCGCGCACATGGAGGTTACGGAAGCGTTACCATCACAGGTGCACATTCAGCATTTTCAGGCTCGTATTTTTTACGAGGGTATGCAGACGAGATGTTTTGTCTGCAACGGAACGGACCACGTGAAGCAAAATTGCCCGAAAAGGATTTCAGTGAACGAACGACTGAAGCAGAACAGCGGAACGTACGCAGGTGTTTTGACTGGCGGCATAAGCAAAGGGCCATCCGGTCAGCGCACACAATATTTGGCACCGGACAACCAGCGTCCGAGCACATCGCGTGTGGTTGCAGCAGAACGATTGCTGGCCCCATGCGAGATATCCGGTATTCAGGACGACACTCGTGGCGGCACTGACGAGGCATCCTCTCAGGCTACAGCTGTAGCAGATACAGAAGCGATCCAGCAAGCAGAAGATCAGGAACCAGAAGCGGCGGCAGAGCCCGACGTGGTGGCAACCGAAGTAGCTCCAACCGGAGCAGTTTCAACCGAGGAAATGGTTATCGAGAAGAGCACCAGTGAGCACAGGAAGCGGGGTCACGAAGCAGCTAGCGTCAACGAGAATCGACAGGACGAATCTGAGGCGTCATCGACAGAGCCCGAAGTTACCTCTAAACCAGGGGTAGCATTGAGCTCCGGAGGTCTTCTGGAAAAACAGGTAAAACGACTTCGATCAAAGAACAAAAAATCTAAAAAATAAGCCGTAAGATATTGTAATTATGTGAAATGAATTTTGTATTCAATATTGCAACGTTGAACCTGAACAGCATCAACACGGACATCAACAAGTCGCTGTTGAAAGATTTTATTACAAAGTTTGATATCGACGTTGCCTTTTTACAAGAGGTAGCATTCGATAATTTTTCTTTTTTACCATCGTATACTTCGTTGATCAACATTAGCATTGACAGAAAGGGCACAGGTGTGCTCATCAAGGATAATATAGATTTTCATTCATTTGTGTTAGATCCATCAGGAAGAATAATATCAGTCGTCATTAATGATATTAATTTTGTTAATGTATACGCTCATTCAGGCACGAATAAGAAAAGGGAACGTGAAGATCTTTTTTTGAACCAAATGACTGTGCACCTCAGCAAAACGAATTGTATGTACTCTGTTATGCTCGGAGACTTCAATTGCATTCTCGAGCCGAATGATTCTAATTCAAGTATAAAAAACGTATCCAAAGGTTTACGAACTTTAGTGAATGCTTTTAACTTCAAAGACATTGCGAGTGAAAAGAAATCTGCAAATTTTACATTCTACAGAGGCCCAACTGCTTCTCGACTGGACAGAATTTATGGTAATCAAGAATTCCTTGATCGAGTTCGACAGGTTTCGACAGTTGGCGTTCCTTGTTCGGATCACCACGCTGTTGTGTTGAAAATAGGGATCCAGCCGACTACTCTCAATCCACGCGGCCGAGGGTATTGGAAAATTAACTCTAGCCTTCTATCAAATCCGGAAATAAGTCAAAGATTTCGGACTGAATACGGAAAGTTGAAAAGCAGACTTAGCTACATGGACCACAATTCTTGGTGGAATCATGCTGTTAAAGCGAAAATTCGAAGTTTTTACAAAAACGAATCTTGGAAGTCATACCAATCAGTCAATCAACAGAAGGATGCACTATACGCAAAACTGCAAACATTAACTCGAAAACAGCATGCTGGGGAAAACACCACAGAACAGATCAATTTAGTGAAAATGGAGCTTATGGAATTCGAACACAAAAGATTAGAAAACTTGCGGTCAAAAATCAAAGATCCTTCGTTGATCGAAGGGGAGCGTTTAAGTATTGTTCATGTCTCTAAGCAATTACATCATAAAGATCTTATTTCAAAAAGTAACCCAGAAGCGAACGGCGACAGAAAAATAAATCTTACTATGTCAGAAGTTCATCAGCATTTCTCGACGGTTTTCAGTCAAGATAGTGAAAATGTAACTGACCAAAACCATGACCCGCTATCGTCCATCCAAAAACAATTGAACATAGATGAGGCCAACACACTGATTCGTCATATATCACAGGAAGAAATCCTTGGAACACTAAAGCAATGTTCAAAAAAGAAGTCACCTGGGCCAGACGGGTTGACTTACGAATTTTATCTAGAACACTTTGAAGTCTTGAAAGAAGATCTTGAAAAGCTTTTTAATTCATATCTTTCTGGTCAAACTAACCCTCCCACAGATTTTGCTAAAGGAATAATAACTTTGATTCCAAAAAAAGGACGAAGAAGAAATATTGAAGATCACCGTCCTATAAGCTTACTTAACACGGATTACAAACTGTTTTGTAAGATTTTGGCCAATCGTATCACCTTGGTTCTCGAATCCCTGATAGGAACAGAACAAACGGCGTTGATTGCAGGAAGATCATGTAAAACTAATGTTTTGAACCTCCGGAGAATTATATCGCGTTCAATGGAGTCTAAACGATTGAAAGGCTTTATTATTAGCCTGGATCTACAGAAGGCGTTTGACAAAGTAGACCACTCCTTTTTATGGAAAGTGTTGGACAAATACGGGTTTCCTGCTGAGCTTATCAGTTGTTTGAAATTGTTATACGGTAAAGCGAGCTCGAAGATACTTTACCACGGATTTTTATCGCAGGACATTTTGATAAAATCTTCAGTACGACAAGGATGCCCGCTCAGTATGGTCCTGTTCTCCCTCTACATCGAGCCTCTAATAAGGAGCATACATGATAGCATAAGTGGTATCTTAATTTACGGGAAAATTATTAAGTTAACCGCATATGCTGATGATATTACTATTTTCGTCAGAACTCAGGAAGAATTCGATTTGGTTATGCAAATAGTAGATTCCTTCTCGATATATGCTAAAATAAAAGTCAACCTTCAAAAATCTTCTTTTCTGAGGCTAAATAACATCTCGTCTGGACCGCAAATATTCAAAGAAGTGGATAACATGAATGTTCTAGGAGTTGTGATTGCTGATAATTGGTCGAAAATGATTGATGCAAACTACGAAAAACTGATAACAGCTATACAATATCGAGTGACACTAAACGAATCAAGGAACTTGAACTTGTTGGAAAAAGTTTGGATATTGAACACGTTTATTCTATCCAAATTATGGTACTTAGCCCAGATTTTACCTCCGAAGAACCGTCATCTGGCTAAAATCAAAAGTATTTGTGGAAATTTCATTTGGCGTGGACATATCTTACGAGTTGCGCGAGACCAGTTGTACCTGGACTATACAAAAGGTGGCCTCCGTCTAATTGATCCGGAAGCAAAATGCAAAGCACTTTTCATAAGAAACTTGCTTCTTGAAGAGGAAAACTACTTGCTGGAGTATGTCCAAAAAGCACAACTAACAAGAAACGGAAGAGAATGGATTGAAATAGGATCAGAATTGATAAACAACAGCATTTGTGAATCAACCAACATGCTTTACAACTTCTTCATAAATAGGAGAAACATATGCATCAAAGCTGAAATGGATTATCCTGACGTGAATTGGGTGCTATTGTGGACGAACTGGAGCTCCAATTGGCTGTGCTCGGACGATAAATCGAATTTATTCATGCTCTTTAATGACGTCATTCCCAACAAAGAAAAGCTCGCTAAATACGGTATCGGCAGAATACCTGATTTTAACTGTGATACCTGTCGGACTCCTGACAATAATTTTCATCGCATTGTGGAATGCAGAAAAACGGTTGAAATTCGCGAATGGGTTTCTGACATCATTCGAAATAAGCTTCACCTAGAGTTTGTAAACCTTGATGAGATTCTAGCTTGGTTTGTTCCAGAAAAGAACTCAAGACTAAAAGCAGCAATGTGGCTGGCGGTGCACAGTATAAGTTATATGGCAAGACAAAAGCATTCGTTAAGTTTGTACTGGTTCAAGAAAAGCATAAGAGATATTAGATGGAATAATAGAGCGTTTTTCAAAAAGCAATTCGGAAACTATTTAAATGTGTGTTAGACTGGTAAACATAAAAATGTAAACTTAGATTGTAAAACACGAATTATTTTAATAAAAAAAAAAAAAAAAAAAAAAAAAAAAAAAAAAAAAAAAAAAAAAAAAAAAAAAAAAAAAAAAAAAAAAAAAAAAAAAAAAAAAAAAAACCACACATATTTGTTAAAATTTACATGCTTAAACTTTACGTAAAACTGCATCATTTTTTTTTTTAATGTGGTGAAATGTGTTAAACATACATAACATTTTTACACATAATAATCGTTGAAAACGTAAAATTAATGACATCAAACGTAAATTTAGTTAATTACCTTTGAAATGAGAAAAAAAAAATTGAATTATAGATGACGAAGATATCACCAAATCACTTTTCCAGGTTTAACGAAAGTGACCCTAAACTTTTGGCCGATACATCATATTGAGGGGTGACCCCAAACTTTTGGTCGATGACATCAAGAGTAAATTTACTTAATAACTTTTTTCTCGGATTTTTTAGCCAAGCTCGGTAAAAAGCAGTTGAAAACTTATGGAAAATAGGTTATATTACTGTGGAGTGGACCTAGTGTGATGGTTAGAACACTTGACTATCATGCCGAGGACCACCGATCGAATCCCACTCCCTACAAACTAACAAAATGTGAGTTCTTAATTTGAAAGGGAAGTAAAGCGTAAGTCCCGAGATGAACTAGCCTAAGGCTAAAAATCTCGTTAATACAGACAAAAAAAAAGGTTATATTACTGCTCTCATCTGACAATTTGGTAAATCCAATTTCCAGCGACACTGCCGTCAGTTTATTTTCAGAAAATTTGACAACTTTGGGTTAAGTTTACATACAAATATTTATGTAAATGTTCCACCTAAATCATGTTCAAAGATACTTTGACTTATTATCTTTTGAATGAGACCTAGGGTTTTAAAATCGGACGAAAATTGGCGGCGATATGGGCCTAAAAAATGACGTGTTTTTGAAAAGGTGACCCCAAACTTTTGATCGGGAGTGTATATCAACGATCAAAATTTTTGATACATAATTTCTTACTGATTTTGAGAAAGTAGTGCATCGGAGCATTTGTTACGAAGTATGTAGGGAGCAACTTCGCTTAACAATAGAACAAAAATCTATCAAAACAGTCAGTTTTGCATGGAAAATCTAAAAAAAAAAATAGTAAAGGATATTTCTTTAATTTCCTTGGGCATGTCATCCACACGATATACATTTGCAAAATGGTCATTGTCAGAGGAAGCTCTTAGTTAATAACCGTGGAAGTGCTTATCGAACACTAGCTGAATAGCAAGCTTTGTGTCAGTTGAGATGTTACTCTATCAAGAAGAATACATGATTACAATAAACTATGGAACAAACACTTCCACCAGATTTTACCACAATTTGCAGTAGATACGTTCAGAGGCATAGGGACATAGTCAGGCCACTAGTAGACGTTGCGCTATCAACAATTGATATATTATATTGAAATGACGTTGTAAGATGTTGAAAAAGATTGACTTTGCACCCAAACTAATGCCTCCAACAGGTAGAGCAAATGTCAAGTTAAGTTGTTCATTGATTCAAATTGAAAAAGGCCCAAAAGCAATACATTAGCGACAAAGATTTCTTAAGCTTTTTTAAATTTTGATCCAAGTTTCTTCACATTTCAAGATGCTTCTCAAGTATCAGAGCACAATTCACTCAATATGATTTTTATACCAAAATCTGATATATTTCTCATCACATTGTAGGCCCTTATCACAGTCAGAGTTTTGCAATTCTTCAATAATCTAAAATGTTCTCAGGTTACATTATTTTTAACAATGCTGATCTAGTAAAATTTATTACTTTTCCCCCAATAGTCTGGATTTGGCCACTCGTGGTCATGGCCTCGCTCAAGCGCGCCTACACGGCGCCGGACTACTGTGACTCGAAGATCTGCTTCGGTGGCGTTCCGAACATCGGTTGCAACAACGACGGCAAGCTGAGCAAGTCCTGCCCGAAGGACGCCAAGATCATCGAAATGACCGACGAACTGAAGAAGCTGATTCTGGACACCCACAACAACTACCGCAGCACGCTGGCTACCGGTGGTGTGAAATGGCTGCCCAAGGCCGCCGCTATGCCCACTTTGGTAAGTTTTTGAAATGCCACAATCTTTTCGCGATCCTTAACTGATCTTCCTTCTCTCAGACCTGGGACGACGATCTGGCTGCCACGGCTCAGATGAATGCAAACCGTTGCGAACGAGGTCACGACAAGTGCCATAACACGCAGGATTATCTGAACTCGGGTCAGAACTTGAACTACATCGCCACCAGTGCCGATACGATCGACGTCAAGGACCAGGTCCCGAAATTGATCAGCAGCTGGTGGGATGAGCGTCACGACGTCAACAAGAACATGGTCAACACCATGTACGATCCGGGCAAGAGTGTGATGGTGTTCCACTTTGCCGTGCTGGGTAGCGATAAGGTCAACAAGGTTGGATGCGGTCTTGCACAATGGACCAACGAGAACGCCTGGCTGCAGATGTACCTGGTGTGCAATTACTCGTTCAACGATTTCATCGGTATTCCCATCTACGTCAAGGGTGCTCCGTGCTCGCAGTGCAAGACTGGCTGCAACTCCAAGTTCGCCGGTCTGTGTAACGAGGATGAACCGGTGCCACAGTTGATCGACTATCCGGCTCCACAAGCTTAGGGTGGACCACCAGAAAAAAAAAAACAGGACAGCATTGTAGTACTAATTCTAGATTTCGAAGTTGTCAGCATGCCAAAAGAAAACCACTGACCCGACACGTGGTTGCGATGTATAGCAATACAGTATTTTTTGGTGATTGGGAAACTGCTTGATGTTTATTGTTTGCGAAAGAAAATTCAAATTCACTCATGCAAATCGCACCAACTATCTTGAAACATTGTAATCAATCGGCCGAAAAGCTCAACTCATCCAATTAATTGCCATAAAGATCAGTAATTCACGCCTGATTTGCAAATTGAGAAAACTTGTACCGTTCAAATTGGCTGACGTCGGCTGAGTGCTGGATACTTTCCAATAATTTACTCGGTCTTGGTCGAATGTTCTTTTGTCCAGTAAATAAATACCCGTTCTCCCACGCCGGAAAAACTTAAAAGTTGCTAATGAAGAAGCTCTACATATCACTTTTCATCCAATGAATGGCTTTATGAGCATTAGGTTTAATTTATTTTCGTTTATTATTAGGTAACAAAGCTGACGAACTGATTCATGATTTTTGATCAAGCATAATAAGGTTTTGTCCAGGATATCCAATTCAAATGCATCCTTTTGCGTTTATAATTATATGTAGATTCACATCGCCGGATCACAAAACTGATTGTACATATTCCAACATGAGAACATTGAGATGTATTTTGTTTGGATCCACAGAGTATGAAACGCAACATTACAGCAAAACTAAATTATAATTGAGCCTCATAAATGGCTTTCACGTTTCCAATATATTTCTATAAATCAATATTAAACGAGAACAAACACGACATGGTTGATGTGGCATACGCAAAACATACAAATGGTGTTCCAATGCGTTGTAATGCAAAAAGAAAAAAAATATTCCATCGACTCATATTAGCAAATCAGGGCGACACGCTATACACTGTTATCATTTCTCTGACTACATTAAATCGAGTCAAGCGCCGAATGTAAAGCAACGCAGGTGTTGCTTTAACTAGGTATGGTGGTGAAATTGGGCGGGAGAGATTGCTCAAAAAAGGATAATCTGTTTTCTTCGCCTCTTTTATGCATGTCATATTATGAATGTGCTTATGCATATAAGACCTGTTCACTTTTTTTAACCTACCCGTGTTACATCAAATTATCAATCCACATGCAAAAACTAGTCTTCAGTCCAAAATTGAGCCAAATTGATAAAGGTTTAGAGGTGTATCAAATCGTTTTTGTGTTTTTTCGAGCATTTTCACGAAAATGTACTCCAATATCCAGAAAATTGCACCAAAAAGGTACCGAAAATTCCGTTAAAATATAGTTAGGGAAGATTCAAATATTACGTCCATCATTTTTTGGGATTTCTAGACCCCCCTCCCCCCTCTGTCACGCTATTTTCCTATACCTAATACACGTACTGTCACACTTTTCTAGACCCCCCCCTTCCCCAAATGTTGGACGTAATTTTTGAACGTTTCCTTAGAGCAATACTCTACAACTTTGCCGAAGACACTACGGTGTTTAAATTGCGTATTTCAAAGTGATTCAACAATTTTCGTTTAAAAATCACGAAAAAATACAATATTTTTACGATTTTTCATGTAAAAGTCATGTAATTTTACAGGTTTTAAGTGACTAATTTAATGAGCTATTGCTCCTATGTGTTACGAACATTTCTTCCATACATCATTTCAGTGTAGGAATTCGTTTTCATTCACTAATTATCAAAAGTTTACCACGTTGATACTAAAAATTGTACAGAGTTGCCAGCACAAAATAAAACAAAGTTACCCATGATTAAAACGTCATTACACTTCTATGTCTCATCTGCATTAGTTTCAAATTGGTGCAGATGGTTGAGCATGAGATTGTCGATTCGAAGATTCAAGGTTCGAGTCCTGGAATAGCATTTTTTTGCGTCTCGATCCTGCTATAAGTTGATGAAACTACGCACTGCATCTCATTGCAATTTGGCATCATAGCCTTGTTTCGAAACCGTAGAGTGCATAGTAAGAATGAAGTTTCCCTTCATCGTGTAGTTGTGTTGATTTGTGGGTAGATAGATACAAGTAAGCTTCACCCACAGTTGTATGAAAAATGTTGCATCCAGAAGCAGTTCCATCATCGTATTGAATTGTTTTAGCTAAATTGGTCGTTGTCAAACAGATGCTCAATATTTCGCCCAGGTGATCTCGTCGACACGATTTATTGTCAACAAGTAAACTAAATATCTAGCTAGTTCTGGAATGGGCTTTTTGGCAGGTCCCGATCATTATTTTTTGGGAGATTGCGTGTAAGTCATGGCAGATTCATCATCCTCACCAAGGATCGGTTTATTCGCCTCACTCCATTCATATTCACTCCTCTTTGCTGAAGCGAATCGAGAAAGATGCAGCAAACGAATAGTCATGATCAAACATGCAACCCCATCACCAGTGGGAAGCGATGCGCAAATTGGTCGGCATGGATATTCGTTGCCATTCGTCGCAGTTAGGATCGCACGCGAATGAATGAATGGCGAATGGTGAAGAATGCTGGTCAGCGGTCGAAGCAGCTATTATCATAACTAGAAGAGAATTTTTGCATGTAATGCATACATTTTTAGTGTATTGTTGTTGAAATGCTAGATTAGCAAAGAAAATAATAAACATTTTTTGGAAACATCAAAAATTCGTATGCACAATAAAACTCACGAATCGCATCACCGCTCGATCGCTTGCGATGCGAATGTGGACGAATGAGTAATTTCCAAGTGTGGCTTCCTACCCTTCGCCGGAGTTTGCTGTCGTCGCTGACAAGCAAGCACGCAAACTAAAGCGACAACCGTTCGCTGCTGACTGTCTTCGCATGTGGAAGAAGATGAAAAGTCGAAATCAGGAACCCTGATCCTCACTGCTACAAAGAAAGAAAAAAAGTTTATCATGTATTTGAGCTTGAACCTGGGACCTTCTGATCCGCAGGCTCGAGCCTTATCATCTGCACCATTTCTGATACTTAAATCAAAATATATTAGAATACGATGGCATGACGTCTTAACCATGGGTAACTTTGTTTTAATTCGTGCTGGTAACTATGTGCGATTTTTAGTATTAACGTGACATACTTTTGAAAATTAGTCAATGAAAACGAATTTCTACACAAAAATGATGTATGGACGAAATGTTCGTTACACAAAGGAGTAATCGATACTTAATTTAGTCACTTAAAATAATGTAAAATTACATGGCTTTTATATGTAAAATCGTAAAAATATCGTGTTTTTTCGTGATTTTTTAACTAAAATTGTTGAATAACTTCAAAATACGCAATTTAAACACCGTAGTGTCTTCGGCAAAGTTGTAGAGTATTGTTCTAACTATATCCTAACGGTATCTCCGGCACCTTTTCGGAGCAATTTTGTGAATTTCTGAGTAAATTTATGTGAAAACGGCTAAAAAAACACAAAATCGATTTGATACACCTTTAAATCTTTATCAATTTGACTCAATTTTGGACTGAAGACTTGTTTTTGCATGTGGATTGATAACACTAGTTTACAGCATTTTTGAACTCGGTAAGCTGATGATCATTTTTGGTGTAGAATCATGCCCTGAGTTCGAAAACGCAAATGAAAAAAATTACAGTAGATCGGAAATTTTTTCGACTTTCCATACAAGGTTGATGATTTGAAATCGATTTTTGTTCTATTTTTAAGCAAAGTCGCTCACTTCAAACATCTAATTCTCCGTAATCAATTCTTCGATTGAGCTGAAATTTTTACTGTAATTCCTATACATATGATATGTCAACTAAACGTCGAGAAAGAATTTTTAAGTTGTTTTTTTCTAATTGAAAAAAAAATACATTTCTTCAAAAATTTTTGGGAATTTGGCTAAAATTTGAGAAGATCGTCCCTAAAGCTCGTCAATATCTTGAATTTCATCAATCTGGCGCAAAACCTGTATTAAGATGATCGAATGGTATTGTATTCAGCTTTCAATTGGTAAAAAAAGATTTAAAATTGGTTGAACAAAACGCAAGTTATTTGCATTTTAGTAAATTACATATTTTGAAAAGTTATAAAACTCGATATTGAGCTAAAACTCAAAAACTGTTCTACTTAAAATTTTTTGAAGGTCGGTTTCGAAATCAGCACTAAATTGTGCTTCAAAAATTTTGGTCGTTGACAGAAGTTCACGACTTTCGTTTTATTTTGTAAACTTGTGTAATTTGATGTGTCACGGAGAATCGGAGAAAAAAAGTTTCAAAGTGAACAGGTCTAATGCATATTTACTTCGAATACAGAATCTTGGGCCGTTTAAGGGAGTTTTAGGGGGGCTCCAGGGAGTCCAAGGGCACTTCAGGAAGTCTCAGAGAAGTATCAGGAGTTACTAGGAGGGCTAGGAGGAGGTTCCAGGGGACTCAGGGGCGTTTTAGAGGGTCCCACGGTTCTTCAGGGAAAACCTGGAAGTTTCAGGAGTATTTCAAGGGAATCTAGAAGGATTCGGAAATTCGTCCACGAATTCCTACTGAAAGCTCTTTAAAACATCTTCCATGGATTACTACAGAATTTCTTCTAGGATTTCTTTTGGAATTTTCATTAGAAAATGCTTCAGAAACTTCTCCAAAAATTCCCATGCTTCCATGGGTCTCCTTAAACATTACTTTGTAGATTTTTGTAGGAATCCGTACGGGAGTTTTTTTTTTCAGGTTACTAACTACGGATTCTTTAAGAAATGCTTTCAGCAATTGGTTAGGAAAATCAGAGGTTCCTCTGGGTATTTCTCCAATGATTTCTTCTGATAACATTCTACAGACTCGCTCAGAAATTCTTCCAAGATTTTTTTTAAGTATTTTCCTGGAGATTCTTTCGAACATTCCTTATTAGACTTCAACATACATTTGACGAAGGATTCTAAGAAAATCTTCTATGGATTTCTTTCAAAATTAATCCTTAAACTTCTAAACATCATTTGATGATCACCTTCTGTTATGTTCTACAGTTAAGAGTTGTGACTGCTTTGGTTGAATGGTAGAACGAGAATGAATGTATTTCTGAATGACATTATCCTTTGTCAATCATGGCTAGCTTGACTCCCCAACATCTCCCTCTTAATAAATCCCATAATATTCGAAGTGAGATGGGAGTCTTCGTTTCCTGCTGGATGGATCACGGAACGGAATGCTCCTTTTCTTCGCCAGTCGCTGTGTTGATGGTTGGTCACGATCGTACAATCTTGAAGGCCCAGGAACATCCAAAAACGGTTGCAGCTGAACTTCAACTGGCTGGGATAGCGGGTTGTCGTTTGCTTCTGATAAAACCTCCCATTGACCTCCTCCGTCTTCTTGAACTGAAAACTCGTCCAGCAGTGTTTGAAACGGAATCGTATTGTCTTCATTCGCTGCAGGTTCCGATAGTGTTCGTCGTCGTAATTGATTTGCATGGGTTCGGATCAAACCTCGACGTCGTTTGTCTTCCAAAAGAACGTTGTACACCACATTTCCTTTTTGCTCTATGATCACTCCTTCGGCCCAGTATTTATCATTTCGTTTGTGAATTTCAGCATATATACTTTCTCATCGATCACGAAACTGCGATGCTTCGCTCCATGTTTCTTGTTGAATTGAGCATTTTGTTTCTCATTGCTGTGTACCGCACCTGCTGTTCCGGCCGTTTCATTAGATCGAAGACTGTCCGAACTTTTCTTCCGGGTAATGCCTCAGCCGGTGATTTACTGTCCGGTAGAGAAGGGTTGGGTGTGTAACGATATGCTTGAAGCAATGTTTGCAGTGCATCTTCCACATTTTTCTCCCCCATCTTCGATAGAGCGCGCTTCAAGGTATCCACAAATCTCTCAGCCTGGCCGTTGGATTGTGGATGAAACGATGGAGTTTGCACGTGTTCGATGCCAAAACTTTTGCAAAATTGCTTGAAAATTTTTGAATAGTGGTACTACCATACGATACAGGAACATGAGGCATCCGTCTGCTTCACACAACGATTCGCGCCGTTTGAAGAAACACTGAAGTTCATTGGCTTCTGGTAATGTTGTAAAGTTGTTCCGAAGATGTCGCATGACGGATTGAAGAGTTTCATCCTGCTTCGTTTCTTGCTGAATCATCTGGTAGGTTACTGGAAGTACTGCTGCAGATTCGGCTTGCAAACTTTTGATGTCTGCTTCTAGCTGAACACTACCGATGATGTAGTCCTCTTCCGGCTTGGAATGTTCACCGATCAATCGTGACAGGGTATCAGCATACCAAAAACTGTCAGTAGACTTGAATTCCAGCTTGAAACCGTACTGCTAGAGAGTTAACGCCCACCTTTGCAGTCTGTTTGCTGTATGAACTGGTATTCCTTTTTTCGATCCAAAAATTCATGGTAGTGGTTTGTGATCCGTGTGTAGTGTGACGGTGCCGTCAGGAAAGCAATGAAGAAGAACAGCACCCAGGCCATTCTGTGACGCGTCTGCTGCTACTATCATCTCCAGTTTCGGATTATAGTGGGTCAGCAACAAGTCTGATTGAAGGATCTGCTTGAACTTGTTGAATGATTCCTGGCACGCTTGACTCCAGTTCCATTTGACATCTTTCTTGAGTAGAGCATCAGGTGGTTGGCGTAGCTCATGCATGGACCTTACAAACTTATCGTTGCTCCCAGGAATGAACGTTATGTTTGAACGTCATGAGGCGCCGGCATCTTGACAATTGCCTTGACTTTTTCTGGATCAGGTCGAAGTCCTTCTTCATCAGCAATTAGGCCAAGGTACTTGATTTGCTTCATGAAAAAGTTGCTCTTCTCAATTTTTAGATGGAAGTCGTATTCTTCAATTCGTGCGAACAACCGGTCTAGTTGCTCTATGTGCTCTAGGTGTCACTTGCAACCATGATGCCATCAAGATATCCGCTAACGTCCTCCAAATCCGCTATCATATTATCCCCGATGTGCTGGAACTCGCCACGGGCCGTCTTGACACCAGGGGAAAGCCGGTTGAATTGGAATAAACCTTTGTGAGTGTTGATTGATAGCATCTTCCTGGACTCTTCTGTGACTTCGATTTGAGTGAAGTACTTCTTGCCCGTCAAACAGGTCCTGTGGTAACGGTAACGGATGTTGATTCGTTTCCAAAGCTTCATTGAGTCCAGTGGAATAGTCCGCACAAATTCTCACTTTGCCGTTCGGTTTTCGTACAGCAACGATGGGAGCCGCCCACTCGGAGTATGGAATTGGCGAAATCATTCCCAAACATTGTAGACGATCCAGCTCGGCTTCAATCTTCTCTGTTGATGCATACGGAACTGGACGCTTCGGACGAAATGCGGGCTTGGTACCTGACTTGACTGATAGCGATACCTTCTTCTTAGTGCACAATCCAAGGTCTTCACTGAACACGTTCTTGAACTTCGATCGTAGAAGCTGGACAAGTTCTTCCGATTTTGGATGTGATTTTGAGGAGAATTGATTGCAGACTGCCTTGAACGGAATCTCCCACAATCCAAACAGCTCGATCCACTCGGTGCCGAACAAGTTGAGATTGTCCACGTTTGTGACGTAACATCTTCCTTGCTTCACGACGTCGGTCAAAGTAACGGTACATTCGAATTCAGCTATAAGACAACATTAATGGATGCTGAACTTCCAACGGGGCTGCCAATTTGTTTGTACACGTCCGATGAAATCACGCGTGATGTCTGCTGCGCTGTCTAGTTGTAGTCGTGCTGGATGTCCGTTGATCTCCAGGTTCACGAACTTACGTCTGGCTGCGATACTGACCTGATTGATGGTGTACAGACCTTGAGCCTTAGCCACAGCGTTATTTTTGAATGATCGCTTCTAATTCTCGTCGCCAAAAACTGTTATATTCTACAGTTAAGAGTTGACTGCTTTGGTTGAATGGTAGAACAAGAATTAATGTATTTCTGAATGACATTATAACAAATAAAAGTCATGCCTTGCTTGACTCCCCAACACCTTCCAAAAAATATCTTTTAAATAATTCTTGAAATAGTATCTGGAAGAACTACAAAACCCTCTGTGGGTATTCATCGAAAAATTGATTGATTTTTTTTAATGCTAAGGAATACATTCTGAAGTAGTTTATGCAAGAGATTCTCAAGAGAATATTTGGAAAAAATCTGAAAGAATCGCTGGAGGAAGGTCTGAATGAATTCAATACAATGCCTGGATGAATATCCTAACTAACTGCTATTGGACAAACCCCTTTAGGAGCCTGCAGAAGAATTTCTCGAAATTTCTCTAGAAGCATTCCCAAATATGTAAATGCCCGAGAAAATCACTGAATAAAAACTGGACTCGGAAAAAGTGAAACACACAAAATAATGTACTTATAACTAAACAAAATAATTTATAGCCAAAAATACTGCACCGATTCTAATGAAAGTTTTTCTGTACGTAATGCATGTATGTAGAACTACTGTGTCAAAATGTCATTCCATTTGATCTAACCGTTAAAAAGTTATACCCACGTAACAGAACTAATTGAATAACAGTTTCTTAAGCTAAGGTTTCTTAGGAATAATTTATACCACCCTTGTACAACCAAAATGTTTGTTTGTTGTATATGGCACAAAATGTCACAATAAGCATATGTGGTTTTTGGTATAGTGAAATTCAAACTGCTCTAATTTTTAAAGTATCCAACCAAAATAACCAAAATTTTCACAACAATTTTACACTGTTTTTTAAAAATTGGGAAAATGTTGCCAGTTTTTCAGTCCAAATTTTGCTCACTGATTTTAAAATGTTAAAACATGCATATAAATTTAAAACCCTTTTTTTAATTGTTGAAAAAATACTGAACCGATTATGATGAAACTATCACCACTTATTATTACAATAAGCTTACCTGGATAACCCACAGTCAAAGTTTAAGACGTTTTGATGAGCTAACGCCAAAGTTATAGGCTTAACCATTTTTGTTTTTAATGGATGCCCAATGATTTCAAAATCACATTTTTTGCATCGATAATATCTGCGCCAATCATTAACCGTTTTTGATTAAATTTTTATGGTAATAACATCACAGTAAATGCTATTTCTGGTTTAAAAATCAGCTATTTCTGTGTACGCAATTAAAAGTTGTACATTATTTTGTGTGTTTCACTTTTTAAGAGTCCAGCCTTTCAATGGAGTAATACCTAAAGAAACCACTGGTGAAATTCAAGATATATTTTCTTGAAAAAAAAAAACTGGAACAACTGCTAAGTTTCTCAAGGAAAACCCCAGAGTAAATTCTGAAAGAATATTCGAATCTTTGTGAAATAATTACTTCTGGAATTGCATCTTTTGAAGAAATGTTTTACTCCTGGAGAAGTCCAAGGAGAATTTCTTGAAAAATGTCTACAAACACCTGATGCATTATCCGGGAAAAGACTCGATTGAAACATTGCTCAATTGGCTTCTTTAGCGGTGTTGAGATAATTCCATAATCTGAATCTGCATGTCAAACTAAGCCGAAATCCTAATTTTCATGAATTTTGGTGCCCGGGAACCTACTTTAAAATCAGTTTGAAGTTTGTATGGGAGCGATTTGTCGAATCATCCCTCGTCACATTTTGTACTGGGCGGAGCTGTCAAACAGTTGTCTAGCTGTCAAAAGCTGTTTTCAAAATATCTCTTTGTAATTGATTTTGAGTATCAAATCAAAGTTCTAAAAATCTGGAAAAAATCATAGTGGCTCAGAAAAAGGTGCTCTTTTGTATAAAATCAAAAAAAATCAATACAATATTCTAAATTTAAAAAACCCAAATTAATCCACCTAGTGGTGATAGTGCCTTTCTCGTCGAACATGTTCTCACAATCTTTCCGACAACGTAAGTCAAAGTGTTTCTGAATCCGAATATTTTTATAGAAAAGCAAGCATTTTATCAAATACATCTTTGAATTAACTTAAAACTTATTGATTGCACATAGTCCGACGTTATGTTCAACGTATAAGCAGGGCTGAAAAATATCAGACTTCTCAGTTGACTGCTTGAGCACTTTGTTGAGCACCTTCACTAACACTGGAGGCTGATCAATATCAAGACAATACTAACAAGCTAAGCTATAACTCTTTACACAATCACAGATCACAAATTTTTTTTTCTGGACATTTGGGCTATATCTTATTGACCGTTGAAAACAAGAGCGATAGGTAGTGGGTGAGCCTATTTTCTAGTTAACCGTTCCTCGGGTTATTCAAAAAGCCGTGATGTAATATGTTGCATGGTACATTTGGTTACTTTCGATGCGGTACCGGAACAGGTTCCGGAGCACACCGGGTCTCCCAAATATAGTCTGAGACTATTTCATTGCTAACGTTAATTAGGTTACTAAAAAAAAAAACACGATTTGATTTATCTCATGCATGGGTGGGTATAGATCACTTTTACATTTGACCACTTCCAGTGGGACACCCAGAACTGGTTTCGGGACACTACCGGTAGTCTTAAAGTGGCCTGAGACTTTTCTTGCTGACCGTTCTGCGCGTCATCGAAAAAGCCGATATTTAATGCGCGGTGTGCATGCGTTTGTTCCGTTCTACATTTGACCACTTCCGGCGAAGCACCTGGAACCGGTTTCGGCACAGTATTGGTTTTCCAAAGTGTGGTTTATGATTGTTTCTCTTGTTAACCGTTCATCAGGTTACCAAAACAGCTATTTATGGGGTTGGTTCTCCTTTACATTTGATCACTGCCGATGGGGCACCCTTAAACGGTGAGGAATACTACCGGTTGTTCCAAATATGACTGGAAACTTTTTTTTGCCAATCAATATACCTAAAAATCCGCGATTTGATTTGTCGCATGGGTTTGGTTAACTTTTTTTGTTTGGCCATTTTCGGCGGGACACCCGGAACCGGTTCCGGAACACTACCGGTTCAGATACATATGGTCTGAGAATATTTTTCTGCTGACTGTTCATCAGGATATCAAAAAGCCACTATTTGATATGTCGCATGTATGGGTTTGGTTAACTTTTAAACTTGGCCACCTCTGGCGGGACATCTGGAACCGGTTCCGGAACACTACTGGTTCCGATATGTTCTGAAAATGCTTTCCTGCATACTGTTCATCAGGTTATCGAAAAAGCCGCGGTTTGGATATGTCGCATGCATGGTTTTAGTTCAATTTCTCATCACTACCGGTTCAAATATGGTCTGAGAATATTTTCCTGCTTACCTTTCATCAGGATGTCAAAAAAGCCACTATTTGATATGTCGCATGCATGGGTTTGGTTAACTTTTATACTTGGCCACCTCCAGCGGGACATCTGGAACCGGTTCCGGAATACTACCGGTTCCAATATGGTCTGAGAATGTATTCCTTCTTACTGTTCATCAGGGTATCGAAAAAGCTGCGGTTTGATATGCCGCATGCATGGGTTTAGTGCACTTTTATGTTTGGCCACTTCCGGCGAGACACCCGGAACCGGTTCCGGGACACTACCGGTTCAGATATGGTCTGAGACAATTTTTCTGCTTACCGTTCATCAGGTTATCGAAAATGCCGTAGTTTGATGTGTCGCATGGATGGGTTTGTAGCGTTTTCATATCTGGCCCCTTCCTGGGGTACCGATCCGGAACACCTAAATGGCCATAACTCCGGAACGGCTGGACCGATTCAAACCATTTTCAATAGGAAACAATGGGACCAGATTCCCCGTCGAATGAACCGTCGGTCATTAAAATCGGTTCAGGTTTACTGCCAAAAAGTGATGTGAGTTTTTTTTGTACACATACATACACACATACACACACACATACATACACATACATACATCACAGGAAGCGGTGGTTGAAGTCAAGGATCTGGACGAGATCACGACAGAAGATGATCTGAAACGCGCATTGAAGGAGCAGTGCAACGTCGAAGGACCGATGGTGATTCGGATAAGGAAGTCGTATGGAGGCACTCAGACGGCGGCAATCCGATTGCCTGTGGATATTGCCAATAAGCTGGTAGCAACTGGCAAGGTAAAAATTCGATGGGCGGAGTGCTCGTTGCGACTGGCTCCCCGAGCCACCAAACAAATGGAGCGATGCTTTAAATGCATGGAATTTGGTCATCAGGCGAGAAATTGCAAGGGCCCCGACAGGTCCGGACGATGCTGGAGTTGCGGTGGAAACGGCCACGTTGCTCGGGACTGCACGAGCCAACCCAAGTGCATGCTGTGTAAGCCGGAGGACGGAAACGACCATAAGACGGGAGGCTTTAAGTGCCCGGCCTATAAAAAGGCGATGGCAGGTCAACAATGATTGAGATTACCCAAATCAACCTCAATCACTGCGACGTCGCACAGCAACTGTTGTGGCAGTCGACAACAGAGACTAAGTGCGATGTTGCAATCATCGCAGAGCCGTATCGGGTGCCCCCTGAGAACGGCAATTGGGTGACGGACAGATCCCAGATAGCGGCCATACAGGTGATGGGTAGATTCCCCATTGAAGAAGTGATCGAGTGTTCGTACGAAGGCTTTGTGGTTGCCAAAATTAATGGAGTCTTCGTTTGCAGTTGCTATGCACCTCCAAGGTGGTCAGATGAAGAGTACAACAGGATGTTGGATGCACTCACGGACACGCTGGTCGGGCGGAAGCCGGTAGTCATCGGAGGAGATTTCAACGCCTGGGCCGTGGAATGGGGTAGTAGGCTCACCAATGCTAGGGGGTACAGCCTACTGGAAGCCCTGGCGAAGCTGGATGTGAGGCTTTGCAACGATGGTATGGCCAGCACATTCCGCAGAGACGGCCGTGAATCCATCATCGATGTTACGTTCTGTAGTCCGTCGCTTACGGAAGACATGAACTGGAGAGTCAGCGAGGAATATTCCAACAGTGATCACCAGGCGATCCTCTACAGTATTGGCCGGCGAGCCTCTACTTCGACGAGGAGAACGCGAACATGCGAACGAAGGTGGAAGACAAAAGAGTTCGACAAGGAAGTCTTTGTCGAGGCGCTGCGGCCATACGGCGGTGCAACCCTTGATGCAGGTGAACTAACGGAAGCGATTGTTACGGCATGCGACATAGCAATGCCGAGGAAGATAGAGCCCAGAAACAGAAGACGGCCAGCGTATTGGTGGAACGCGACGATCAGTACCCTCCGTGCTGCTTGCCTCCGTGCTAGGAGACGCTTCCAGAGGGCCAGAAATGAATCTGAGAGAGAAGCAAGGCGAACCGTTTTTCGGGGAGCTCGAGCCGCTCTTAAACGCGAGATAAGGCTGAGTAAGTCGAACTGCTACAAAGAGTTGTGTCGAGAAGCCGACGCCAACCCCTGGGGCAACGCGTACCGAATCGTGGTATCGAAGCTCAAAGGTCCAGCAGTACCCGTGGAAATGTGCCCGGACAAACTAAGGAGGATCGTGGAAGGTCTTTTTCCGCACCATGGCCCAACGTTTTGGCCTCCCACACCATACGCAGAGAATGCAGAAGAACCCAACGAAGGTGCTCGGATATCCAATGCAGAGTTGCTGGTAATTGCGAAGGGGCTCAAGATCGGGAAAGCTCCCGGTCCGGATGGGATCCCGAACGTAGCAGTTAGAACGGTGATATTGGCGTTTCCGGACATGATCAGGATGGTGCTCCAAAAATGCCTGGATGAAGGCTACTTCCCAAACGGTTGGAAGGTTCAAAAGTTGGTGCTTCTACCGAAACCAGGAAAGCCGCCGGGGGACCCAGGATCGTATAGACCGATCTGCCTGCTGGATACCCTAGGAAAACTGTTAGAGAAGGTCATCCTTAACAGGTTGACAGAATACGTCGAAAGTGAGAGGGGACTGTCAGCGATGCAATTCGGATTCCGTAAGGGAAAATCGACGGTGGATGCGATTCGGGTAGTCATCGAGAATGCCCAGAAGGCGTCCAAGAAAAAACGGAGAGGTGATCGATTCTGCGCTGTGGTAACGATAGACGTCAAAAATGCGTTTAATAGTACCAGCTGGGAGGCTATCGCCGTAGCGCTACACAGTATGCGGGTGCCCGATTATCTGTGCCAGATTTTACGGAGCTACTTCCAGAACAGGGTACTGGTGTACGAGACCAACGAAGGGCAGAGGTCTATAGAAGTAACGGCAGGTGTTCCACAAGGGTCCATACTAGGCCCAACACTCTGGAATGCCATGTACAACGGCGTACTGTCGTTAAAACTTCCCAAAGGAGTCGTCATTGTGGGCTTCGCAGACGACGTCGTGTTGACGGTAATGGGAGAGACTCTTGAAGAAGTTGAAATGCTGGCGACGGAATCAATGTCCACTGTTGAAAGATGGATGACTGGGGTCAAGCTACAGATTGCCCATCACAAAACGGAGGTGCTTCTGGTCAGCAACTGTAAAGCAGTCCAAACGATGGAGATCGTAGTCGGAGAGCATGTTATCACATCGAAACGAGCTTTGAGGCATCTAGGAGTGATGGTCGATGATCGACTTAACTTCAAGGAGCACGTTGACTACGCCTGCGGAAAGGCAGCGAAGGCTGTCAATGCTATAGCGACGATCATGCCGAACGTCGGGGGACCACGAAGTAGTAAGAGGCGTCTTCTGGCGAGCGTAGCAGGCTCAATACTCAGGTATGGTGCCCCAGCATGGGCTGAAGCACTGAGTACGAAGCGGAATAGAAGAGCGCTAGACAGCGCATTCCGACTCATGGCCACTCGGGTCGCCAGCGCGTACAGAACCATTTCGACGGAGGCAGTATGTGTTATCGCGGGAATGATGCCCATTTGCATCACCATCGCCGAAGACGTGGAATGCTACCAACGCAGAAGTACCAGGAGCGTAAGAGATATCGTCAGAGCGAACTCGTTGGCTAAATGGCAGCAAGAGTGGGACAATTCGGCGAATGGCAGGTGGACTCACCGGCTTATCCCTAGCGTGTCAGCGTGGGTGAATAGGAAGCATGGGGAGGTGAACTTCCATCTGACGCAGTTCCTGTCCGGCCATGGCTGCTTCAGGAAGTACCTGCACCGGTTTGGGCATGCTCTTTCGCCCTTTTGCCCGGAGTGTGTTAACGTGGAGGAGTCACCGGAACATGTCGTTTTCGAATGCCCCAGGTTCGAAGAAATTCGCGTCTTGCTGGGCGGAGTGACAGTCGACAACATTGTCGAAGAGATGTGTCGCGATGAAAACACGTGGAACGCTGTCGACAGAGCAGTAACGAGGATGCTGTCCGCGCTGCAGAGGAAGTGGCGCGAAGACCAGAGAGCGGCGGAACGCGATCCGGGTAGGCATGATCCACCGCCGGGGACATGACTGAGTCGTCCGTAACGTGGCACCGGTTTTTGGTCGTCGGAGCGCCGGTGAACCGGAAGTCCACCACCAACCGGAATCGCCGGACCGACTTCGGCACCTTACTGGTCGGGATAGAAACATCGGTATCGGGAGAACTTCCACCGCCGGGGTTTTTCTCCGTCGGAGTAGGCTAGGGCCACCGCCGGGGACTAGACCGAGTCTATCGCGAAGAAGCACCGGAATTTGGTCGTCGGGGCGCCTGTGAACCGGAAGCCAGTCTCCAACCGGAATCGCAGGAGAGACCTCGGCACCTGTCTGGGAAGAAACGGTTTCGGAAGATGTTCCACTGCCGGGGAACTCTTTGTCGGCGTAGGGTAGATCCACCGTCGGGGACTACACGAGTCGTGCGCGGAAAGCTGGAGTGCTAAATGGCGCAACGGCGGCACGGGGAGGACACCGTTCGGAGCAAGTTAGTAGGATCCGAATGCCTTGCGTGGTATTAGAATAACAAATTGTGTGTATGTTGTACCTATGTGTCGCTGAATGGCGATGTTAGGTACTAACATTAGAACGTGTAGAATAACAAATTTGAAACTAAGCATGTTGTCCGCTTAATGGCGAGCCAACACCAACCGGAGTAAGCAAAATACGAGACGTGTATGAGTACAGATTAGGAGTGACAAAAAGTGCATGAGCACAGTAGCAGAAGAGCGCATGAGCGCATTGCCCCCCCTGAAGCAGTCGCATATCAGTGGTACCAGGGGGATCGAGGCATCAAGGTGTAGCAGAGTTTTTCCAATCGGTTTTCTCTGCTGGGGAGGTTGGGAGGAAAAAAAAAAAAAAAAAAAAAAAAAAAAAAAAAAAAAAAAAAAAAACATACATACACACAGACATCACCTCAATTCGTCGAGCTGAGTTGATTGGTATATGTGACTCGACCCTCCGGGCCTTCTATCGAAAAGTTATTTTTGGAGTGAACATATAGCCTTTCCAGTACACTTAGTGTACGAGAAAGGCAAAACATAATTTTCAAGGGAACAAATGGTGAACGAATTTTGAATCCAAACGTATTCTTGAGCTGCACACGATCTTTTTAATTTGACCCAATATTGTACTGAAATTGTAATCTTAAAAAAAATGAGTTATATCAAAAATTCACAAAGTGTTCCTCGAGAAGTTTCATCGGGAATTTTTCCGTAAATATCTTTCACAAACTGCTATACTAAATTTATTCAGCAGTCTAATAATTCTTCTGAAATTATTCGAGACATTACTTCCGAGATTCCTCTATAATTTTTTCTGGTATTCCCAGAATTTTCAGTCTGGGATTTCAATCTTAGTTTCCAATCTGGAGGTTTCAATCTGGGATTTGTACAATGAAGTTCTACTGCGATTTATCCATGATTTTCGAAATAAAACCCTTATATTCTTCCATACCGTTTCATGTACAGTTCTTTTAGAAAATTCTAGAAACTCTGCAGGGGTTTTTCTTGGATTCATGCAGAATTTTAAGGTGAACATCCTTCAAAAAATCTCTGCAATCCCATTGAAGTTACTCACGGGCTTCTTCTATTTTTTTCACAAAGATTCATCCAGAAATTTCACCTTTATTTCCATCAGGAATAACTTGAATATCTTCAAAAATTTTCTGAGATTCCAACAGAAATTTTATCAGACATTTTTGGGAAAATTTCTAGTGACGTTCCTAAAAAAAGTTCTGACAGAATTCCTGCGGATATTTTCTTAGGGAAATGCTAGGAATCTTCCAGGAAATTGTTCAGGCATTTCCAGGAGAAATTCTTGTGAAAATTCCTGAAAAAATTTCCGACATTTCTGAAATAATTCCTGAATGAATTTTTGGCAAGGTTCCTGGAGAAATTCATAGGAAAACTTCAGGGAGAAATTCTGGGAAAAATTCTGAAGGAATTTTTTTTAGAATTTTTTTCTATGGTAATCCCAAGGAAATTGGTGATGAAATTCATGGGAATATTTCAAGATAAATTACCGAAAAGTTTCTGAAAAAGTTCCAGATGAAATTAATGGAGGAACTTTTGTGGAAATTCCTGGAGAAATTTTTGAAGGAATTTCTTAAGAAATTTTCTTGGAAAATGTTGAAAAAAATTGGGGATATTCAATCTTGGGGAATTTTCTGAAGGAAACTTTTATGAATTGGTGAAGATTTTCTTTCTGCGGAAATACCTGGAGAAATTCCTGGGAAATATCCTGGAAAAATTTCTGAGATAATTTTGAAAGAATAACTTATGAATTTCCTTAAGAAAACCTTGGAGGATTTCTGGAGAAATTTATAAAAAAAACAAGAGAAAATTGCAGAGGAATTGCTGGAGAAATTACTTGAAAAGTTGCTGTGGAAATTCTAGAATAAATTTCTGGGGAAATTTGTGAATTTCAACGGACATTTCTGCCAGACATTCCTTAATGAAACTCTATGGTATTCTTGAAGGAATTTCTGGGGATATTCATGAAGAAATTCTTGAGCAGTTTCCTGGAGAATTTCTTGAATAATTTCTGGAAAACATATGAAGAATTTTTTGTCGAAAATTTGGTGAGGTTTTGAATTGATTTCTGAAGGAATTTACTATTTAGAGCAATTGCTAAGGAAATTGTCGAAAGAATTCTTGGAAAAAGTTGTGGGGAAATTTTTAAGAAATCTTGGAAAATTTGTAAAGAAATTCCTGGGGAAATTCCTTAAGCAATTCTGGAACATTTTTTTGTGGAAACTCGTGGAGGAATATGTGGGAATTTCAGAAGAAATTTCTGAAAAAAATCCTGACAAACTTCTGGGAAAAGAATTAATGAGGATATTCCTGGAAGAATTCCTGGGAAAATTCCTGAGGGCGTTTCCTATTGGATTTTTTTTTTGGAGAAATCTTTGAGGAAATCTTGATGGAATTTCTGAATAACTTTTTGATAGAAATCCCGGAGAAATACATGGAGAGTTCTTGGAAGTATTTCTAGGATATTTCCTGGAGGAATTTCTTAAAATCTACCTGAAAAAACTGCTGAGAAAATCAGAAATTATTGCATTTGAAATTACAAATGGAAATCCTAAGTAAACTTCTTAGAAAATGTCTAGAAGAATTACAGAGATAGTTTCTGAAGAAGTTGCTGTGGAAATTCCTGGAGCAATTTTTGAGGAAATGTCTGGAGAAATATCTAGAGAACTTCCTAGGGGTATATTTGGAAAAATTTTCGGGGAAATTCCTGAAAGAATTTCTGCGAACATTATTTAATGGAGTTCTGAGGAAAATCCTGATTAATTTTCTACAGAATTTCTATGGAATTTCTCGGATAAGCTGGTGGTAAAATTTTAGAAAGAGTTTCTGAGGAAATTCCTGAAACGACCTAGCAAACCTTTGGAAATAACTCTTCAGATTTTTTATGGATGAAATCTTAAAGAAATTCCTAGAGAATTTTCGTGGATTGGTGAAGGAATTTTTGGGAAAGAAGCAGGAGAAATTTCTGGGAAAATTCATGAGAAAACTCTGAATTTTTTTTTTCTGTATTTCTTATGTAAACCTCGAAGGAGCTCCTGGGAAAATTTCTTAGAGAATACCAAGGGAAATTTTTTAAGGAATTCCTGCAGAACTTGCAGGATGAAACTCTGGGGAAATTCTTAGAGAAATTTCTGTTTCAAATTTCTAATGGAAAACTGGTGCATTTTCTGGAGGTCTCTCGGAGAATTTTCAACGGAATTTCTGAGGAAATTTGTTAAGTTATTTCTAGAGTAGTTTCAGAAATAATTCATAGAATAATTCCTGAAAAAATCCTAATTCTTTAATTTTGGAATGAAAATCTAGAAAGAATTCTAGAAAAATATTGGGAAAATTATTAAAAAGTCCTTGGATTTTTTTTTTATGGAATTCCAGGGAAAATTCTTGAAGCAAGGCTGCGGAAATAAATTGAATATTCCTGAAAGAACTCGACCTTAAATTCTTAATAGAAATCCTAGAGAAATTACTACAGTAATAAATGAAGAAATTACTGAATAATTGTCTGTGGAAATTTCTGGGGAATATTGGAAATCCTTGGCAAATTTTTTGGAGGAATCTTTGAGGGAATTTTGAAGGAGTTTCTGGGAAATTTCTGACAGAATTTATTAGAAAATTTTTAAAGGAGCTTCCAGATAATTTTTTGAAAGAAAACCAGGGAGAATTCCTGAAGGGTTTCATGGAGAATCCTTAAAGGAATTTCCAGGAAATTTCCTAGAGGAATTTCCAGAAAAAATCCTGAAAGGATTCGTGAGAAAATCTGAATTAATTCTTTTTGAAATCACTAATGGAAATCCTAAAGAAATTCCTAGGAAAATGTCTAGAGGAATTAATGAGGTCATTTCTGAAGAAGTTTTTGGAGAAATTGTTGGAGAAATATCTAGAGAAATTCCTGAGGATATTTTTGAAAGAGTTTTTAGGGAAAATTCTGAAAGAATTTCTGCATTTCTGAAGAAATGGCTGCAGGAATCTCTGATGAATACTTAAACGGATTCTGAGTAAAACCCAGATTACTTTTTTACAAAATTTCTGTTAGAATTTTGAAGTTGAAGTTGCTGGAAAAAAAAATTCTGAAAGAGTTTCTGCGGAAATTGCTTGAGGAACGCTACAGGTAAATTCCTGAAATGGATTGACAAGCCTTTGGAAATAACTCTTCAGAACTTTGTAGGAGGAATTCTTGAGGAAATTTCTTGAGAAATTTTTGAGTAAAAATTCACAAGAGATTTCATGATAAATTCTTGTGCAAGTCTTGGTGAAAATTTTTGAGAATATTTGAAAAACTTTGTTGGTGGTGAAAATTGAAACATTTCCTTAGTAAATCCCCGTAGACTTTTCCGGAAGATCTATCTCAATATTTTTTGGTCGGAGAAATTTGTGAAGCAGTCAATCCTGCTAGAGCTTCAAGAGAAGGATTCCTTCTAGAGAAATTCTTAAGAACTCTGGAGAAATCTCTGAAAAAAAAACATGAGAAAATTTTGAAAATTTATTTTGAGAATTTCTTGTGAATATTAATGGATGAATTCCGACGGCAAATTTCTCATAAAAATTTCCATGGAATCCATGCTAAAAATCCTGAAAGCATCGCAAATAGAATCTGAGTAAAACTCAATTGAAGACTTGCTGGATTACTAGAAGATATCCTGGAAGTAGCTCATGGAATAATCCCGGAAGAATTATCTAGGAATTTTTACTGGCATTATTCCTGTAGGAGTATCAAGGAAAACATTCTGAAAGTTGTTCTTGAAGGAATTTCAAAAGAATACTTGGGGGAATTTCGGAAGGGATTTCGGGAGAAATCCCTGAGTGAATACCCAGAAGGAATCTTTGAGATAACTTCCGGAGGAATCCCTGTATGAGTTCCTAGAGGTATCCCTGAAAAAGTTTTTAGAGGAATAGCTGAGGGAATTCCTGAAGGAATCTTCAGGGAAGTTCCTAGAGGAATCTCTGAGGGAAATTCTATATAAATCCCTCAAGGAATTCATGAAGGAATCCCCGAGTGAGTTTCTAGAGGAATCTCTGAGGTAATTCCGGGAAGAATCCCAAAGGAAGTATTTAGAAGAGTCCTTGAGTGAGTTCTTAGAGGGATTCCTAGTAGAATTCCTCCCTCCAGGACTTTCCACGGGGGTTCCTTTAGGAATTCTCTCAGCGATTCCCTCAGGAATTCTTTCAGGGATTCTTCTACGAATTTTCCAAGAGATTTCTCTAGGAACTCCCTCAAAGAGTCTTTAAGGAATTCCTCAGGGACACCTCAAGGAACACCATAATTGATTTCTCTAGAAATGTCCACAAGGTTCCTTCTGAGAACTCCTGGAATTCCCTAGGAGGTTCCACACGTTTATCCTTCCTCGTACTTCTTTTCTATATCGAATCTCGTTTAAACGGCACAATAAATAAAAGCAATGATTGAATTTGTTTGATTATTCTACTGCGCCAATACAAGTTAGGGGTGTTACAAACTTTTCCAGTAGAGATGAATCACATCATTCGAAGGCTATAGTGAAAGCTTACATCAGTTTGCGCTGATCTACCCTAATGACGATGATGCTGAATTGCACACCAAACACGTGTACCGATTCCCAGGTGCGTCGTTGTTTATTATTACTGCGAAATGTAATTTATGCGTGCCGCTTGGCCACAATTAAAGCACAAATTTCCCACGCACTTGGATAGTGTTTCATTTAAGACTTAATTACACATGACAAACTGCTACAGTCAGTGCATACGGACATTTCTTTCGGCATCAAGCAAACGCCAGCCTCAACTGAGGTATCACAAATATCTGTATCTAATCCAACATTGACGAAGCAATGGACACAACATCCAATCCCTTGTGTCAAACCGCTGCGCGCTCGCTCAAATCTCCTTATCGATAGCGTCGGCGATGCCCTCGCACAGGCCCGGATATTTGGTGCTGCATTTGCCTTCGCACTTGGCGCACGGTTTGCCCTTTTTGTAGATCGGCTTCCCGAGCACGTTGGTGAACGAGTAGTTGCACACGTAGTACACGTAGTTGCGCTTGTTTTCCGGGTTCCAGTACTTGGTGGCGGCGCAGCCCATCCGCGTGATCCGATCGTTGGCCATCAGCGAAAAGTGCCCGATGTGGACGCTGCGAGATGGATGGAAATCGAGAGAGAGAGAAAAAAAAATATGGAACGTATGAATGTGAAACGAGACTTTTGGTTACTTTACTAAGGTGGTGTTTAGCCTGTGGGTGATTTCTTGTCGGAGGGAAAAAAACGAGATTGGAAATTGAAAACTCAAACGGTACACGAAAACATTTGTTTTGATTGCAGTGATTCCATGCTGTATCATTAAGCATTAAAAAGTTGGAATATCTTGCAGAAATGAGTTAAGGTTGTTTTTTTTTTGCTTGTCTCGTACATCAAAGTGTTCTGGAAGGCTACATGTTCACTCAAAAAACGAATTTTCGATAGAAGGCTCGGAGGATCAAGTCATATATACCAATCAACTCTGTTTTGACGAATTGAGATGATGTCTGTATGTGTGTATGTATGTATGTCTGTGCGTAAAAATAGTTCACTAACTTTTCAGGCACTTCCCATTGGCCGATTATTCGGATATTAGCACGAATTGGACCGGAATTTTACCGTATTGTTTGCTGTTAAAAATGGCCCGGATCAGTCAAGGTGTTCCGGAGTTACGGCTCTTTCCAAGATCCGGGCCAGTACCGGTAGAACTGGCCGTATTAAAACTGAACCAAGCCCCGTTATGCGGCTCATCAAACTGCGCTGATTTTTATAACCTTTAGCATGGTTGACGAATTTTGCGCGAAAATCAACACTGGAGGCCAGAAATTCCACGATGTCGGCCCAAAATTTAAGATGTCGACCTCAAGATGGCGACTCACAATTCAAGATGCCGGCAGTTTGATAGAGTTTAAGGCTCTAAAATATGCAATAAGGGTATGTTGGTATGGAGTATGCAAGTTGGTATGGAGACGTTGTCCGGAGCCCAAAAATGGCAAAACTCAAAACTCAAAACGGCTGTATAGTAGAGTTGTAGGCTCTAAAACCATGCAATATGGAAATATTTGGTATGGGGAAGATGTCTGGAGTTCAATAATGGTGAATGGAATAACCAAGATGGCGGTCTAAAATCCAAGATGGCGGCTTCATAATCAAATTGGCATCTGTTTAATGGAGTTTTAAGCTCTAAAACCATGCAATATGGGACTATTATGCCCCACAAACTGAAAATCGCAGCCGAACAAAAGACACAATTCTGATTATTTCTGCAAAAAACGTTTATCTGACCCAAAAATGTAATTTGTAAAAGTCCTTCGAACACTGCCACTGGGGTGAACTATCACGGACATCTTGGTCTACATACAAGGCCTGTCGCAGGGATTTATCAATTAAACTGTCCAGCAATTCCTCCCGATAATTCTCCGTGGGTTTTCCAAGGATTGCTACTAATGGTTCATCTTGTAATTCCTCTAGATTATCCTGTAGAGATTCGAACTAGGACTTCTTCTGCATTTGCTCCCGGTTTTCCTCTCAGAATTGCTCACGGCTTCTGTTCGAGTATTCTTCATAGGGTTCCTCCAGGAATCCAACCCGGGATACTTTCAGGAGTTTCTCTAGAACTCTTTTATGGATTACTCCCTGCGTTACTGCAGGCATTTCTACTGGAATCACTTAAGGAAATTCTGCGATTCGGCGAATCCTGCAGGTTTTTGCGCAGGAGTTCTCCAGGATTTGTTTCTGAATATCCGTTGGAGATTACTTTCACGATTCTTTAAGGCGAAACTGGAAGCATTTTCTCATTTTTTCGGTTTTTGATTTTTTTATTAAATAACGAAGCAATAATTTCAAAATCGGTTTTCGTGCACATGTAGAGTATGAATCAAGGTATCTTCTGAATTTTTTTGAAGTGGAAAATGTTTTCCATTTTTGCAGAAACCATTTTTTTGTGAAATTCCGTTCAAAAATGGTTTTTGCAAAAACGAAAAACATTTTCCACTACAAAAAACAATCAGAAGATACCTCGATCCATACTCTACATGTGCACGAAAACCGATTTTGAAAATATTGCTTCGTTATTTAATAAAAAATCAAAAAGTGAGGAAATGCTTCCAGTTTCGCCTTAATTGATTTAAGAGTATTTCTCGGCATTCCATCAAGGTTGTTTCTGGGACTTCTTCATTGGTTCCACTTGGGATTCCTCTAGCGATTTATTTTTAGTTTTCTTTGGATGTTCATCCTAGATTTCCGTCATTGACACCTTCTAGGATTACGTCAATAATTTTTAAATTTCTCCTGGAATATGAAAAAAAAAATCCTTTGAGTTTCCGTCTAGGATGCATACAGGAATTCCATTAGAGACTCCTCCCTGATCCTCTCTCCAGAGATTCTTTCTTTCGGCATTTTTGCCAGGATTTTCTCAGAGAATTCTCCCGGGATTCTTTCCAGGTCCGTTCATTGATCATTCTCGGGTTTTCTTTAAAAATTTCCCCTAACATTCCTTTATGAATTACCCAAGGATTTTGTCAGGCAGTTCTCCAGGAATTCTTTGCGGAACTCCGTCATCAACTCCTTCTGGGATTCCTTCATAGATTTCTCCCGGCATTCCTTCAAGGAATTCTTCCGAGAGTATTTCACGGATTATTCTCAGGAATGTATCAAGGATTTCTCAAGATTTCCTTTTGGGATACCTCGCGGGCTTCCTTCCAGGATTCCTTCATTGATTTTTCCCAGTTTTTTTTTTTTTTGTAGACGCTCTTCCCGAGATTTACTCAAGGATAATTGCAAAAATTCTTTCGGGATTCCTTTAAAGATATCTTCAGGAATTCTTTCTGACATTCCTCCATTGATTTTTTTTTCCAGGACATCTGCGATTATTTCAGGCATTCCCTCAAAAAAAAGTTTGGTGATACATATGTGGATCCCTTCGGGATTATTTCAGTATTCCTTCGGCATTTCTTACCAGATTTTCCAAATTATTTCATCACCCAAGCAGCACACATGTCACAAAGGAGTGTCGACAGCGCAGGTTTTTGGTTGGACATAGTCATTTTCAAGTTATTCTTACCCAAAGGAAAACATTTTCGGGATCTTTCGGGAATTCTTCTAGAAATTTCTTCAAGAATTTCTTGAGGAGTTCCATTCCATTTATTGAAGGAGTTCCTTTGAGAATTCATTATGTGTTCCTTCAGGGATTTTCCCTGGAATTTCATCAGAAATTCCCACAGATGGTTCCTAGCGAATTCTTTTCAGAGTTCTATCAAGAGTTCCTTCAGCAGCTCTTTCGGGAATTCCTTCGAAAATTCCCATAGAGGTTCCCTTGGAAATTGCTCTAGGGATTCTTTTCGGAATTCGTCAAGGGCATCTTTTGAAAATTCTTCAAGGTGTTCCTGGAGAAATTTCACTTCGCGGATTCCTAGAGGACTTCTTGCGAGAATACCTCCGGAATTTCCGTTAGAAATCCCTCAATTATTTCCATCGGGAATTTCCCGAGGTACTCCTTCTGAAAGTCCTTTATGAAATCCATTGAGATTTCCTTCAGATGATCCTCAAGGAATTACTTTAGGAGTCCCCTCGGGAATTCCTTAATGAATCCCCTCAGGTAATTCAACTGAAAATTTTCTACAAGTTCCTTTGTAAACTCCTCCAGGAGTTCCTTTAAAAAACCTCCAATTATTCCCTTGGGAATTCCGCCTGTAATTCAATCGACCATTCCTCCAGGAGTTCCATTACGAAGTCCTCCTGGTTTTCCTCCAGGTATTCCATCGGAACCTCCTCCAGGAATCCCTGCGAGAATTTCTTGAGATATCCCTTCGAGAATTCCATCAGGGTTTTCTTTGGGAATTCCTTCAGGTATTCCGTCAGGAATTCCTCCAGCATTTCCATTGAAAATTCTTCCATGCATTGCGTTTTGAATTCCTTTAGCAGTTCTATCGGTTGTTCCTGCAGGAGATTCTTCGGAAATTTCTCTAGGAGTTCCTCCGGGAATTCTTTCAGTAGTTTCTTCGGAAACTCCTCAAAAAGTTTAATCGAAAAATCCTTCACGAAATTTCTCTAGGAGTTCCTTTGGGAATTCCTCCAGGACTTCCTTCAAAAATTCCTCCAGGTATTGCTTCAGAAATTCCCTCTGAAGAAAACAATGAAGGAACTCCTAGTAGAATTCCTAATGGAACTCCTTAAGGAATTCGTGATTTAATTCCTATAAGAATTTCCGATAAAACTTGTGGAATAATTCGCAATAAAATTTCTGAAGGAATTTCCAAAGGAACTGATGAAGAAATAAAGTTGTTCAATTAAGTTGTTGGAAGAATTGCAATTGAAATACTTGGAGCAATTTCCGTTGGAAATCCTGGAGAAATTTTTATTTGAACTCCTTCATGATTTTCCGATAAAAGACTCGGCGGAATTGGGAGTGGGGCTCCAGGAAAATTTCCAATGAAATTCATTTAGAGATTTAATAGACCCCTGGAATTCCCAGAATTACTCGTAGAGAAAATCCCAATGAAACTCTTCGAGGAATTGCCAATTAAAATTCTTGAGGATTTTTTATTGGAACTCCTTTCGTAGAGCTATTCAAAGAGTTATTTCTGGGGAAAACAATAAGTAAATTCATGCAAGAATTGCTTATGAAACAACTGCAGGACTTCTGAATGGATATTGTGAATTAAATTCAAATTGTTTCCTAGACGAATTAAGAATGGATGTCCTTGAAGCACTCCTGTAGGAATTATAAAAAAAAGTCTTAAAAAAACTCACCAATACAAATTCAAGTAGAATTTCTAAATAGATTTTCAACGGAGTTCCCTATGCAGCTCCTAAAGCAATTATCGAAAAAAATCTTTGAAGCATTCTCAGAAAAACTCTTGGAGAAATCCTGTTGAAATTTGGAATGAAACTCCTGTAGGAATTTTCGAAGAAACTCCTGGTGAGATTCTCAAAGAATCTTTCGGAGGAATCTACGAAGGGATTGTCAAAAAACTTCTGGAGTATTTGTTGAAGGAACTCTTGGAGTAATTGTTAGACAATATTCTTAAAGAAACTCCCAAAGAAATTTCCGAAAGAATTTACGCAGATATTCTCGTAGAAACTTCTGAAATAGTTGTCTAAAGAACTCATAAAGAATTCCATGTGGAACTCCAGACTAAATTGTCGAGAATTATTTTGAAAAAAAAATCATCTAAGAGGAGTTGTCGATGTATTTCATGCAGGAATCTCTTATGGAAATCCTGAGATAATTCTCTAAAGAACTTATTGATATACTTCAGATGGAACACCTGGAGACATTTTAAGAAACTAAAACACCCCAAGAAAATTTTTAAGGAACTTTAGGAGTAATTGATCCGTAGATTTCTTCATTCTCAAATGAAACACGTTGGAAATACTGGAATAATTTCCGATGGAACCCCTGAAGAAATCACATATGTAATCCCTGAAGAAATCACCATGAAACTTCTGGAGGAAACTGTTGAACTGTTGGAGATATTCTCGAAGAAATCTCTCAAAGAACTCCCAATAGAACTCCTAAAAGAATTCTTGATGGAATTTCCAATAAAATCCCTGAAGGAATTATCGATGTAACTCCTGGAGGAATTTTCCATGAAACTCTGGAGAAAACTTGTGATGGAGCTCCTGCTGATGGATTTCGTGGAGGAATTCTCTATGGAAATCCCGGAGGAATTCGGGATGGAACTCCTGGGGGATTTTTAAAAAGTATCTGGAGTAATTATTAAATGATTTATGAAACAAATTCCCAATAAAACCTTTGAAAAAAGAAATCCTGAAAATTTTTTGGAGAAACTACTAAAGAAAATTTATTTAAGAACTTTCTTTTTCTATGAACTCCGGTAGTGATTACCGAAAAAAAAAACTATTAAAATAATTCCAAATTCAACTCATTGCGAAATTTCTTATGGAACTCCCAACTCCTGTGGAATTTTCGAAGCGTCTTCCAGAGGAATCTCCAAACTCAAACCTGCTCTGACGTGACTCTTTTGTGACATGTGTGCTGCTTTAGTATGGATTATGCTCAAGCATGGAATGGATCCACCCGCTCTACATTCAAAAACATTACCTCCCCCCACGGATACTCACCCTTCGCCCACCTTCCGGTACGAGTCCACCACGGTCTGATTGGTATCGACATACTCCTGCCACCATTTGTTGGTCAGGTCCTGAATGGCACGCGTCACCTCCACCGTGATGTTGTTCGGTTTGGACTTCCGTGCGATGTTCTGGCCGGCGTGGCGATATTGCTCCGTCGCCCGGCAGTCATCGTGGGAATACAGACAGGTGCGCGTATTGTACTCGGCCAGCTTGGCCAGCTCGTCGTTCCATACCTGCCCGCCGCGGGGGTGAAGCAAAAGATAATCCAAATCAAAACCATCGTCATCATCGATTGGTTGCGGAAAAAGTGCCCCCCATTCCACCATCCCACACTACCTACCAGAACGGCCATCCGTTCGGCCGAAGCGAATCCTTCCATTTTGCCGTTGGCCAGTTCACTTCTCAGACTGTTGTGCAAGTCGAGAATCATGTCCCGCAGCTTGTCGTCCATGGGGATCACCTCGGTGTTGGACGGGCAAGCCGGGCCGAAATCATCCGTGGCATTGCAGCCGATGTGCAGGTGGTCGGTTTTGCACAGCAGTGGATCGCAGTAGTCCGTTTGGGATGCGACCAAGCCCAGCAGACAGGAAACAACCATCAGCGACAGCATCAGACCTGGAAACGGAAGGAAACACTCAGAATGTGGTAGAGACCATAGGTCAAAAGGATGAAAGGTCGAATGGCAAAACGTCGAGTTATACATTCAGGTAGTTCATATTTTAGAACGGATTCATCGAAATTCAAACAACAAAATTAAAGGCATTCATTTTGATTCCAGATGAGTTGAAGATTTCTGCAGATGGGTAGCTTGAACATGCTTAATATTGTTGATATCAATAAGTCAGTTACTAGGTCAGTTTCAATATTTTAATCTCTGAAAAAATCATGATTTAGTATATTGAAATAATTCTTCATATTTCTGTTTTTTTTTTGACCGGAATTGTTAAGGAATTATTGGACGATAACTTATGACAGATTATAGGAGGAATCTTAGTTGAGACTTTAGTATCTTGTCAATCGCTTCGACATCAGATGGCGGGTATGAGAAACCTGACAAAAGTAGGACTCCACTAAAAAGTACCATACCGCATGTTACGAATGCGAAGCGTGAAGTACATTTGAATCCACACAATTTGGAACGAATTCCTTTCCAATACACCTAACCAAATTCGAACAACCATGGTTGGTGTTTTTGGACTCCACACTGAATAGGCTCAGTGTACCAGTTATGGCTATAGTACCTCAAATTCGCCATAGTTGATTTTCAACCTTTAAAGATACAAATCAACAAGAAAAATTCCGTGAACAATAGATCACGATCACAAAAGATGATTGCAATCATTCAAACTTCACAATTTGCTCAAATTATGGTAGAAATAAATCATTTTTCTTAACTTTTCGGCCTCCTTGCACCCTACTTCGCCATAGTGTACCAGTTACCTATGGCAAATCCCATAAAGAATGCATGTAAATAGTGGAACCCAGATTAACAAATGTACCCATAACTGGTACAGGGTTCCTATCATTGGCACACGCCGTAATAAATACTAAAAGCAGTTTTGGCTTCGGTTTTTTATTTTTCCTGTAAAGTATGAAAACTTATCAATCATTTGACTTATTGTTTACATTCGTCGGTCTTCTTCTTATTTTTGTAGAAATGGTTTTTCTTAGGTGGTGCGATAACTGGTACAGGCACCCTACCTCCCGGGTTAGTATTTTGCCACTCAAATTCCTTTGATCCTAAACTTGCTCTTGCGAAGCTTATATATTTTTCTTTTCTTTTTTTTTCTTTTTTTATCTGTATTAACGAGATTTTTACACCTAGGCTAGTTCATCTCGGGACCCACGCTTTACTTCCCTTCCGAAGGAAGAACTCACAATTTGTGAGTTTGTTGAGAGTGAGATTCGATCCCAGGTCCTCGGTGTGATAGTCATGTGCTTTAACCATCACACCAGGTTCGCTCCACCTTATATTATTCTGATCATCACTTGATTGGATAATTCCAAGGATAATTCAATTCTTCAAAAGAGTTGATACTTAGAATCGTTAAAGTTAAAAATCATTGAATCTTTCGAACTTTTTCTCACTCTACAGATACAAATTCATCTGTATTATACAGATTTTTGAGCATCCGTTCAGATTTCGTTTTATATAAAACTAGCTGAGTTTCAAATACAGGTGGCACAGATAAACATTGCAAACCACTAGTTGTCTCTTTTGTTCTACCGCTGATCAAATGCAACTCAATTAGTGACGTCACTCATTGAGTTGCATTTGATCAACGGTAGAACAAAAGAGACAACTAGTGGTTTGCTATGTTTATCTGCGCCAACTGTATATGTACCTCATTGCCGGCAAACGTCGTAAATACTGCCTGCCTACTGTGTTTTTTGACATACAGCTTCATAGGGACGTCCCCCGCAAAATAATGTGTATGGGAGCCCCCCGTTCCAAAGACCGGAGAGAGGTCTCATACCAAGCTAAGAACCTTTCCCGGCCCCAACAGCACCCACATACAAAATTTCACACCGATCGGTCCAGTAGTTTTCGAACCCATAGCGGTTAGGCAGACAGACAGACAGACAGACAGATTTTTCAAAAAATCATCCGGCATCCCTGGTTGGCACACCGCATCCCTTCGCAACGGTACCGTGAAACGATTATGGGTTTCGTCATCCTGATCATCGTCGATTCATCATCGCGATAGCTGTGGACGAGAGTGCTGCTGGATTCAGTAAGTATTTGGTCTAGTCCCATCGCAAGAAGAATACCACGCCAATTGTGTTGTCAATCGGAAGATTGTGCTGACGCCAACATTTGGTGGCTCCAGAGAGGAGGAGCTACTCCTCCTAATCCTTGAAGAAATTTCAGGAGGAAAGCAATTTCCGAGAATTTTCTAAAACCACTCTTGAAGCAATTTCGAAAGCAATCCATGAAAGGTTATTCATGTAAGTTCTTGGGAAAATGCTGTGTATCTCTAGAATAATATGTGTAAGAATTTCTGGAGGAATTTCTGAAAGCATTCCTTGATTTTCTGAAAGAATCTTGAGAAGGATTTCTGAACGAAAGTCAGGCAGGATTCTTCGAAGGAATTTATGGAGAAATTTCGGAGAAATTTGTCCTAAAGAAATCCTTGGAGAACTTCAAAAAACTCCTTAGGATTGTTTATGTGAAATGACGGATGAATTAAACGATCCCTGGAACAATTTCATGGAGGAAGTTTTTCTATATGAAATATTCGGTAAAGTTCAGGGGGAATCTTAGAAGAACTTCTCAAGGCAGCTCTGTAGATATTTCAGAATGGAAAAACAAAATTCAGAAGAAATCCCTGGTGGAATTTTCAGAGTATTTCCTAGACAATTTTCAGCAGAATCGATGGAGTATTTCCTGAAGTGATCAATGGAGGGCTTACAAAATACTTGTTCAAATTACTGATGAAAATCAAAGATAAAGTGCATTCGAAGGATTCCGGAGGAATTTCTTAAAGAATTATGGGGAGAATTTCCTGATTATGTTAAGAAATTCCTTCAACAATTTCTAAAGGCATCCAAAGACGACGGTTTCAAGGACGAGGGTTCCTCAAATCCGTGGATGAATTTCAAAAGGAACCCCTGGAGGATTTTCTAAAGGATGCATGGGCGAAATTTCTTAATAAATCCCAGGAGGATTTTCTTGAGTAATCACTGGAAGAATTGATTAAATTGAACTTTGGAGGCATTTCTGAAGCAATTCCTTGAAAGTTTTTTAGGGGGATCCATAAGTTCCATTCCATGAGTTGGAAATTCAAAAATTATGGAATAATCTTTAGAAATATTTTGGACGGAAACAGGATTGAGATTTTTTGTTAAAGAAATTCATGGATGCACCATCCTAGAGCAGACTTTCTAACAGAATAATGTCCAAAGGAACTCCTAGTGTTTCAATGAATCCATGGAATAATTTATGATGGAATCAAGGGATGATTTTATGAAGGAAACTTTGGAGGAGTTTTTCGAATTTGTGAAATAATTTGTTAAAGGAATCTTTGGAAGATTTTGTTAAGAAGACCACGAATAAATTTCTGAAGTAGTTCTGATTCTGCTTCCCTAATGGAATTGCTGGAGGAAGTTCTGAAACAATTATTCAAAAAATTTCTGAACGTGTCCTTGAAGGAACTTCTGAAAGAATCTATGTTGGCATTTCTGAATAAATCCACGAAAAGTTTTCTAGGGGAATTCTTGAAGAAATTCCTGGAAGAATTTCTTTAGACGATTGATCGAAGGAATTCATGGACGATTTTAGGAAAGGAAGTGTTCGGGAGGCTTTTCTAATGTCATTTGTGGAACAATTTTTTAAGCAATCCTTGAAAGGTTTTCTAAAGAAGTGTTGACAAAATGATGGTGTCTCTAGAATAATATGTGCAAGAATGCCTGGAGGAAACTCTAAAAGAATCATTTTCTGTAAGAATTCCTTGAGGAATTTCTGAATGATTGTCAGTAGTGGGAATGCCAGATGATTTTTTGAAAAATGTGTATCAATCTTTTCTATAATTTGTATCTTATATAAAATGTGGGAGAAAAATCTGTATCTCATGCAAATATTAAAAAAAACCCTATAGCTCAAAAATCTGTATTTCATATAAAACAATATCGTTATGGAAGCTGAAAAATCTGTATAATTACATCCCCGGTCAGGAGGCTTCTTCGAAGGAATTCATGGAGATTTTTTGAAAGAATCTATGAATTTCTTTATCCTTAAGAAACTTTCTAAAAAAATATAAATGATTTTTCCACAATTGATGAATTGAAAAATTTGTTTAGAATTCCTGGAGTAATCTCTGACGAAGTCCATGGAAGTTTTTCTAAAGAAACTTTTCGGTAAATTCCTGCTGAAGAATCTTAAAAAAACTTCTCAAGGAATCTCTGTAGATATTTCAGAATGGGAAAAAATCGGAAGGAATCTCTGGTAGAATCCTATGTAGAGGTTCTACACCGTTAGGCCGAAAGCCGTTAGGCCGAATGCCGTTAGGCCGAATGCCGTTAGGCCGAATGGGTCGTTAGGCCGAATGGCAACTGGAAGGTAAGAAACTGTTTAATGTTTGAGGGAAACGGTGTTTGACCTTTAAATTTTGGTTGGCTTTGAATGGTTAATTGAATAAACACATTAATAGTTTTTCGCGTTTTAAAGTCTAAATTATAGTTACACCGGAAATAAATTCAGAGTTCCAGTACGAACATGATTAACAAGATTAAGTGCAACTGAATCAAGTTCTCTAAAACTTAGAAAGAACAGCCTATGTTTAAAAGAAGGAAAAATCTTCGATGAAAAAGTTGTTAGCTTATAGTGAGTATAAAAGTAATACATATTACGAAAAAACACCCTATGTTCAGAAGAAGGGAAAACTCTGTTGAGGGCTGTAATCCTCATAATGAGGCACGGGAGCCCACAGCAACGGAGGAAACGACGACGCCAGTGTAGCGAAGGACGGAAATGAACCAACTCCCACGCTGAGGGAAGGTAATGATGCCATTCACCAGCTCAAAACCGACAAAGCAGCTTGTAAGGATGGTATCGCAGCTGAACTCATCAAGATGGGCCCAGATAAGTTGGCCACCTGTCTGCATCGACTGATAGTCAGGATCTGGGAAACCAAACAGCTACCGGAGGAGTGGAAGGAAGGGGTAATCTGCCCCATTCACAAGTAAGGCGACCATTTGGAATGTGAGAACTTTAGGGCGATCACTATTTTGAATGCTGCCTACAAAGTGCTATCCCAGATCATCTTCCGTCGTCTGTCACCTAAAACAAATGAGTTCGTGGAAAGTTATCAAGCCGGCTTCTTCGACGGCCGGTCGACAACGGACCAGATCTTTACCGTACGGCAAATCCTCCAGAAATGCCGTGAATACCAGGTCCCAACGCATCACCTGTTCATCGACTTCAAAGCGGCATACGACAGTATCAACCGCGCAGAGCTATGGAGAATCATGGACAAAAATGGCTTTCCTGGGAAGCTGACTAGACTGATTAAAGCAACGATGGACGGTGTGCAAAACTGCGCAAGGGTTTCGGGTGAACTATCTAGTTCATTCGAATCTCGCCGGGGACTGCGACAAAGTGATGGACTCTCATGCCTACTCTTCAATATCGCTCTGGAAGGTGTGATGCGACGAGCCGGGCTCAACAGCCGGGGAACGATTTTCACAAAATCCGGACAATTTGTGTGCTTTGCGGACGACATGGACATTATTGTCAGAACATTTGGAACGGTGGCAGAGCTGTACACCCGTCTGAAACGCGAAGCAGCAAAGGTCGGACTGGTGGTGAATGCCTCAAAAACAAAGTACATGCTGGTAGGCGGAACCGAACACGACCGGATCCGTATGGGTAGTAATGTTACGATAGACGGAGATACTTACGAGGTGGTGGAGGAATTCGTCTACCTCGGATCCTTACTGACGGCTGAGAACAACGTGAGCCATGAAATTCGGAGGCGCATCATCAGCGGAATTCGGGCCCACTACGGGCTCCAGAAGAAACTGCGGTCGAAAATGCACTATGTACAAAACGCTAATAAGGGGCTGTCCATAAACCACGTGGTCATAGGGGGGGGTTTCGGCCAATGACCATTTTGTATTGACAAATAAAAAAATTTGTATGGACTAATGACCACGCGGGGAGGGGGTTGAAAAGTCCCAAAAAATGACCCCGTGGTTTATGGACAGCCCCTAAGACCGGTGATCCTCTACGGGCACGAGACATGGACCATGCTCGAGGAGAACCTACAAGCACTCGGAGTTTTCGAGCGACGCGTGCTAAGAACGATCTTCGGCGGCGTACAGGAGAACGGTGTGTGGCGGAGAAGGATGAACCACGAGCTCGCTGCACTTTACGGCGAACCCAGCATCCAGAAGGAGGGCAAAGCCGGAAGGATACGGTGGGCAGGGCATGTTGCAAGAATGCCGCACAACAAGCCTGCAAAGCTGGTATTTGCAACTGATCCGGTTGGCACAAGAAGGCGTGGAGCACAGAGAGCACGATGGGCGGACCAGGTGGAGCGTAACCTGGCAAGCATTGGGCACGACCGAGGATGGAGAGTGGCAGCCACAAACCGAGTATTGTGGCGTACTATTGTTGATTATGTCTTGTCTTAATGATGTTGAACAAATAAATGTATATACCTAGGTATAACAGAGTGAGCTGTAGCCCAATATCAAATAATTTGGGATCATTTAACCCAGGTTTAGGCTTCATGACACTACACTTTCAATTATAACTAGAATAACAATTACACATTTTTCACTCAAGGAAAACATTAGGTTTGATTGATCATTAAACGATTTTTTAGCGATATGGTTCGGGTGCACTTTTTAGTTTCACAAGCACTGGATGAATGGTGCTTTGAGGGATGTTTTGTACAATCCAATAAAAATCACTGTTCATGGGTATCATTCGTAAAAACTTTCTGATTTTGATCATTTAGGTAGGATACTTTAGATATGTTGCCCCTTTCGACATTTCATCCATTCGACGTTTTGTCAATCAACCGATCCAAATATTGCACCGAACACCGACAAGCACAAACTCATACACAAACCAGCACACTTACGGCTCACACTGATTTCCATCTTTTGAATCTCCGCTCCTTAAATGAACGTATAAAACAGTTTGACTAGAAGGTGACGGCTACGAAATCCTAGGAAAACTCGACGTCGTCGGTTGATTATAGTTTAGGCACTGGAATTAGTGCGTTGATTGATTTGCTTCTTATAGTGCTTCCCACGTTCCCAGGCGACCGACGATGACGACGACGGGGGAAAAAGGAAGATCCTCCCCAGCAAGTAGCCCATTGAATGGAAATGGCCTATAGTCTCCTAAAACATCAAATCCGGCTGACTTAGAAACGAGACTATTGAATGATGATCGCGTCTAGGGGAAAAGGTTCCCACCATTGATTGAGTGCAGCATCGCCGTCGCCGGTCCGACCGCATGACGCATTTTTCATGATGCCTCCGGGGGGCGCTTTTCGACACCTGCATTCAAGTTGATCGATTACATGCTGGGGCGTCTCACGTCGTCGTTGAGAGGGAAAATTGAATAAATTTGAAACCCTAAGGTAATGGAAAACCGTTGTTAGAAGATGGTGCCGATTAAGGTGAAGTTATGACGAAGCCACATCTAGAATTTTCAAGAGCACAAATCTGAAGAACCGAATGTCGGTTTGCGCTGAAAAGTTGATCGATTGGTCATCACCAGCGGGCAACCAATCGATCAACTTTTCAGTCCAAACCGACATTCGGTTCTTCAGATTTGTGCTTTTGAAAATTCGAGTTGTGGCTTCGTCATATCTTCACCTTAAGGTGTACGTGGAAGCTTCAATCAAGTGGCACTGATATGGGGATCGATCCTGGAAAGTTTTTTGTGCGAAGCAAATGGGATAATTTGAAAATAATAAGGTGTAAACTTGATTGAAGATTATAATCAAAGTAGAATACAAGGGCTAGGTGACTGTTCGTGAACGTGTGCCCGGAAATTATTTATAAACAATGTTGAACTGTTGGTGCTGAGACTGTAGCTGCGTGAGTAAGAACTATATTGTTAACAGGCTGTCTCGGCACATGTTGTATTTCCATGCAGAACGCTTATTAATATGCGAAACTTAACATGCGAGGGGAACACGAGGCACTTTTCGAATGCCTTTACTCGACACTTGACTTCGTTCTTGATTCAGCATGTGCTGTTTTGTTGATATTCTGGTCCACAAACAAAGTGCGAATTTACATTGCGTGTCAAGTGGTTTACTACCTGAATTCAATTTATCACAACTACCTTTACCTGCGTTAATTTGTCTATATGGTGTTCAGGTCAATATAACCCGGATCACACTTTTGAGATGATAAGGCCGCAGTGTACTGATTGCCACATAAATAAAAAGAAACATAGCTGTGGGTGCGATCGTCTGACGAGATGTAACTTGGTGAAATCTTTCTGATTACATACATACATTTATTTGTTCAACATCACATTTAAGACAAGATATACCGCATTTAGTTCAGCACTGGACTGCGAACTGCGACTTCATAAGTGCGAAAACGTAAATAAAAGTGCGCGTTTGCATCAAATCAGGTTGATGTCTTCGGCGCACTATTTCTTCAATCTATGGTGAACAAGTGCTCTGAAGAAACCGAGTTGATTTGATGCAATCGCGCACTTTTATTAGCGTTTTCGCACTCGTGAAAACTAGTGCGATAGTCCAGTGGTGAACTAAATGCGCTATATAATCAACAATAGTACGCCACAATACTCGGTCGCGCCCAATGCTCGCCAAGTCACGCTCCGCCCATCGTGCTCTCTGCTCTCTACGCCTTCTTGTGCCAACCTGATCAGTTGCAAACACCAGCTTTGCAGGGTTGTCGTCCGGCATTCTTGCAACATGCCCTGCCCACCGTATCCTTCTGGCTTTTGCCACCTTCTGAATCCTGGTCTAAAAAAGACGCGGACACCGTCTTCAGCCAGAGGCTGTACAGACTGAACGAAACTTAACATTAGACAACGGACACACGGAGCATGCATCAGTGGATACGGAGAAGAAACTATTCTCACGAAAAGTTTCATCACCCGGAGCGGGAATCGAACCCTCACCCCATTGCATGGTGCGATTAGAAGCTTGGTGACCCTAACCGCACGGCTACGAGACTCCACCACTTCGCCGTAAAATGCAGGGAGCTCCTGGTTCATCCTTCTCCGCCACACACCGTTCTCCTGCACACCGCCGAAGATCGTTCTTAGCACGCGTCGCTCGAAAACTCCGAGTGCTTGTAGGTCCTCCTCGAGCATGGTCCATGTCTCGTGCCCGTAGAGGATCACCGGACTTATTAGCGTTTTGTACATGGTGCATATGGTGCGTGGGTGAATCTTTTTCGACCGCAGTTTCTTCTGGAGCCCGTAGTAGGCCCGACTTCCGCTGATGATGCGCCTTCGAATTTCACGGCTCACGTTGTTGTCAGCCTTCAGTAAGGATCCGAGGTAGACGAATTCCTCCACCACCTCGAAAGTATCCCCGTCTATCGTAACATTACTACCCAGACCGATTCGGTTCCGCCTACCAGCATGTTCTTTGTTTTTGAGACATTCACCACCAGTCCGACCTTTGCTGCTTCGCGTTTCAGGTGGGTGTACAGCTCTGCCACCGTTCCAAATGTTCTGGCGATAATGATCATGTCGTCCGCAAAGCACACAATTGACCGGACTTTGTGAAAATCGTTCCCCGGCTGTTGAGCGATGTTGAAGAGTAGGCATGAAAGTCCATCACCTTGTCGCAATCCCCGGTGCGATTCGAATGAACTGCATAGTTCACCCGAAACCCTTACGCAGTTTTGCACACCGTCCATCGTTACTTTAATCAGTCTAGTCAGCTTCCCAGGAAAGCCGTTTTCGTCCATGATTCGTCATAGCCCTGCGCGGTTGATACTGTCGTATGCCGCCAGGTGATGCGTTGGGACCTGGTATTCACGGCATTTCTGAAGGATTTGCCGTACGGTAAAGATCTGGTCCGTTGTTGACCGGCCGTCGATGAAGCCGGCTTGATAACTTCCCACGAACTCATTCGTTTTCGGTGACAGACGACGGAAGATGGTCTGGGATAGCACTTTGTAGGCAGGATTCGAAATGGCAGCCTATTTATTGCACCCATAAATAAATAGAAACGCTCCATAGAAAATCAAAAAGCGCTCCATAAAGAATGAACATATGTTCCATGAAAATGTGCAATGTTACCCATAAATTATTGGAAATGTTCCATACTTTATAAAAAATGTACCGGTAAAACATAAAATTTTCTCATTTAAAATGAAATTTTGCACCAATAAACAATACTGAAATGCTCCATAATAAAATACAAATGCTCCATAGAAAAATGCAAATGCTCCATAAAAAATTAAAGTTGTACCCATAGAAAATTGAATATTGCTCCATAGAAAAATTAAATTGCGCCATAAAAAATTGAAATTGCACCACAGAAAAAAGATGAATTCTCCATAAGTATTATCAAACTGCACCATAGAAAATATGAATTGCTCCATGAAAAATTGAAAATCGTCCATAGATAGCATATTCTCATAATTTAATTCGACAGGGCTGAATTGCTTTACATTGCACTGCTATAGTGGTGCAAATGATTACAATTATGGAGAATTTTCAATTTTTTATGGAGCAAATTGTTTTTTATATGGTGCAGTTTGATGATACTTATGGAGCGTTTTTCTATTTTATATGGTGCAATTTCAATTTTTTATGGTGTAATTTGATTTTTCTATGGAGCAATATTCAATTTTCTATGGGTACAATTTTATTTTTTATGGAGCATTTGCATTTTTCTGTGGAGAATTTGTATTTAATTGTGGGGCATTTCAGTATTATTCATTGATGCAAAATTTCAATTTTAATGAGAAAATTTTATGTTTTACCGGTACATTTTTTATAAAGTATGGAACGTTTTCAATTATTTATGGGTAACATTGCACATTTCCATGGAACATATGTTCATTCTTTATGGAGCGCTTTTTTATTTTCTATGGAGCATTTGCAATTTGTTATGGTTGCAATAACCTTTTGCCATTCGAAATAGTGATCGCCCTGAAGTTCTCACATTCCAAATGGTCGCCTTTCTTGTGAATGGGGTAGATTACCCCTTCCTTCCACTCCACCGGTAGCTGTGCGGTTTCCCAGATCCTGATTATCAGCCGATGCAGACAGGTGGCCAACTTTTCTGGGCCCATCTTGATGAGTTCAGCTACGATACCATCCTTACCAGCTGCTTTGTTTGGTTTTGAACTGGTGAATGACATCCTTAATTTCCCTCAGCGTGGGAGTTGATTCACCGTGGCCGTGGTCTCCTGTACCTACGTTGTCCACGCCATTCAGGTGCTGATCGAAGTGCTGCTTCCACCTTTCGATCACCTCCCGTCCGTCCGTCAAGAGGCCTCCGTCTTTATCCCTGCATATTTCGGCTCGCGGCACGAAGCCGTTGCGGGATGCGTTGAGCTTCTGATAGAACTTCCGTGTTTCTTGGGAACGGCACAGCAGTTCCATTTCTTCACACTCCGCTTCTTCCAGGCGGCGCTTTTTCTCCCGAAAGAGGCGGGTCTGCTGTTTCCGCTTCTGTTAGTAATGTTCCACGTTCTGTCGAGTCCCTTGCTGCAGCATTACCGCCCTCGCTGCGTTCTTCTTCTCCAAAACCGTTCTGCACTCTTCGTCGAACCATTCGTTCCGTCGATTCCGTTCCACGTACCCGATGGTGCTCTCTGCTGCGTCGTTGATGGCTGCTTTCACTGTACTCCAGCAGTCCTCTAGAGGGGCCTCATCGAGCTCACCCTCGTCTGGCAACGCGGCTTCGAGATTCTGCGCGTATGCTGAGGCGACAACCGGTTGTTTCAGTCGCTCTAGGTTGTACCGTGGCGGTCTGTGCTGTGCCTACATCTGTTTTACATCAATATAAATTCTTTACCGTTAGCAGACCACCCTGCTTCATACAGTTCATGAAACTGCAACATAAATCTTTTACCGAAACCTAAAGCATGTCGTATCCACTCGAGGTGACAGACCCGAACCATACCCAGGTCAATTTACATTTCACAGCGTGAGAACAGAAATGCGAACGAACTGCAATGTAACAGTCAGCAGTATGCATTCTATTTTACTTAACCCATCTGATTCCTATTAACGACACACAACTAACTGACTAGCACAGCGCAACTCTATCTGTCCCTCTCTATATCTCTATATACTTTAAACGTGTAAGTGAGGATCGATACATATTTGATCGATCCCGAAATTCATGTAACCTAGCAAGTAAGATTGGTTGAAATAAAACATTCATTCAAAACCGAACCACCAAAGTATCCGCTGGTGACGACAAGTCCCCACACCCGGTACCGTACATTGTTGATGACGGAGAGTTTTGGGCGCAGTTTGACTATCACCAGATAGTGGTCGGAGTCGATGTTGGCACCACGATAGGTCCTGACGTCGATAATGTCGGAGAAGTGCCGTCCCTCAATCAGAATGTGGTTGATTTGAGATTCCGTCTACTGTGGTGATCTCCTGGTGTAACGATAAGGGAGGCTGTGTTGGAAAAAGGTGCTTCGTATGGCCATATTTTTTGAGGCGGCGAAATTAATGTCGTAGGCCGATTTCGTTCGTCTGCTGGTGGGCGCTGAACTTACCAATCGTCGCACACTGTTGCGGATGGCCCAAAAACGTGATCGAAATTGTTTTGACCATGAAAACATGATTTTTGATCTTTGGTGTCTTCAGCAAAGTTTTTCTATAAAATAAGCCCTAATTTATAAAAACATCAGTTTTGTGATTAATCCCCCTAAAAGTTAGAAACGATTTCTATCTTTTTTATTTGTAAACTAAAAAAATATGTTTGTTCAGAGAAGTTGTAGACAATTTTACTAGAAATAACTTTGCCGAACATACAAAATTTCTATCTTTTGATTTGTATGTACATTTGAGGCGTTTTTTATGAAGCACCCCTAAAAATCAGTTTTTTGCTTATAACTTTTTCTACGCATTTTTCACAATTTCCAAATGTTCTAGCAAATGTTTTGCCTTATTAAAACGCGTAACTTTCTCGAAGAAAGTATATATCTATCTCTCATATTTATCATTTTATTGAAAATTTTTCTTTAAAAAATGCTCATGTTTGACATGCCCATTTGTTAACTTTCGCACGTTTTCGCAGACCAGGATTTTCACATTTGAAAATATGGAACGAGTTTTATCTATTGCAAATATAGCCAGTTTTAGCCTGATTTCGCCTGTATATTAAAATTTACATACTAGAAATGACTATCATTAAAAAATGTGTCATTGTAAAATGATCAAGATATCAAAAAATGTACTCAGTGCTTTTCATACTTGATTTTTCCACATAAACACGCAAAACCGTTTTTACAGAATCACTTGGAACTGCATCAGATGACTTTCCCATAAAATTTAAGTTTATTTTCGGATAAACAGTGGTTCTCAAAGTAGTACGATAAGTCTCTTCCACAAAATAAACGATATTGTTAAATGCTCTTGATAATGCTCATAAAATTTTTCGTGTTCATGTACACTTTGCAGAAATGTTAATTTTCAGAAATTTGAAATAACAGCATCTAAAGATTTCATTAAAATTGGTTTTTAATTTGTTTACTTGAAAAATATAACTTATCTGATATTATTAATACATATCATTGATTAACGTCATCACTAACTACATTGCTTCCAGTTACTATCTCGTCGTATGTTTAGAGCAAAAGGTTTTTCGCATCCTACGTTTATGATGTTCTAGTTTTTTTTCGGAAATAGTCCAATATTCCTAATTATGGGATCAGATGTTTCAAGCAGACGATGTGAGCGATCTGTGTTAGTTTGGATTCTTGAAAACTTACGTGTATGATCCTCTCTGTAATTCCTGATGTCTTTGTTTCGTGACTCTTATGCTTCCTCGGCCAAAAAAAAACATATACACAGTAACTGGAAGCAATACATTTAATGATAACAGTAATCAACGATATGTGTTAATATTAACAGATAAGTTTTATTTTTTAAGTAAACAAATAAAAATCAATTTTAATCGAAACATCAGTTACTGTTATTTGAACCTTCTGAAAATTAACATTTTGGCAGAGTGTACATGAACACGAAAATTTTTATGAGCATTATCAAGAGCATTTAACAATATCGTTTATTTTGTGGAAGAGACTTATCGTACTACTTTGAGAACCACTGTTTATCCGAAAAAAACTTAAATTTTATGGGAAAGTCATCTGATGCAGTTCCAAGTGATTCTGTAAAAACGGTTTTGCGTGTTCATGTGGGAAAATCAAGTAAGAAAAGCACTGAGTACATTTTTTGATATTTATAGCCAGGCTAAAACTGGCTATATTTGCAATAGATAAAACTCGTTCCATATTTTCAAATGTGGAAATCCTGGTCTGCGAAAACGTGCGAAAGTTAACAAATGGGCATGTCAAACATAAGCATTTTTTAAAGAAAAATCTATATATATATATAGATATTTATATATATATTAGTATGGGACAAATATCAAATCCTCGCTCCAGTCGACTTTTTAGATCCCATTTAGGTCCCATATGAACTGTACAAAATTTCAGCGCAATTGGTGAAACTATAATTTAGCGCAAGCGGTTCAAAGTTTTCATAGGATTTACTATGGGAAAAGTTACACTTTCAGATAAAAAATCCCAGAGGTCGTCCTTTGTCTCCTTAATTCAAATCGATCAATGTTTCTTGTAAAAAAATCAATTATGAAACTTTCCTTCGAAGACCGCAAAACAATTGGATGCTTGTGGAAAAAGTTATTGATTTATTACCGATTAGTGATCCAATGAACGGCTTTTTGTTTTGTTTTATTAGCAGCACTGCAGCTGCTGCCTTGGCTGCTGCTGTTTCTGGGGGTGGTGATGCCTCCCGCCACCCCATGCAACAACGGCAGCAGCAGTGCTGCTGATAAAACAAAATAAAAAGCAGTTCGTTGGATCACTAATCGCTAATAAATCAATAACTTTTTCCACAAGCATCCAATTGTTTTGCGGTCTTCGAAGGAAAGTTTCATAATTGATTTTTTTACAAGAAACATTGATCGATTTGAATTAAGGAGACAAAGGACGACCTCTGGGATTTTTTATCTGAAAGTGTAACTTTTCCCATAGTAAATCCTATGAAAACTTTGTACCGCTTGCGCTAAATTATAGTTTCACCAATTGCGCTGAAATTTTGTACAGTTCATATGGGACCTAAATGGGATCTAAAAAGTCGACTGGAGCGAGGATTTATTTTTTCCATACAAGCGTGTACCATACTAATATATATATATAAAAATGCAGTGGCATACGTGGGACCGCGCATAACTTGCGAACGGAAGGTTCAAATTTGATCATCTTAGTTTTGTTCTGTTAGTTTTCACCTAAGGAAGGTTTATGAGGTATAAAACATGGAAAAATTGATAGTTTTTAAAAATCCATCTTCCATACATTTTGACCGGGACTTGGTCTTGGCTAGAAACTTGAAACGTCAAAAAAAGCAGTAGGCAAGACAAAGTTTGCCGGGTACAGCTAGTTTTCTATAAAATGATAAATATGAGAGATAGATATATACTTTCTTCGAGAAAGTTACGGGTTTTAATAAGGCAAAACATTTGCTAGAACATTTGGAAATTGTGAAAAATGCGTAGAAAAAGTTATAAGCAAAAAACTTATTTTTAGGGGTGCTTCATAAAAAACGCCTCAAATGTACATACAAATCAAAAGATAGAAATTTTGTATGTTCGGCAAAGTTATTTCTAGTAAAATTGTCTACAACTTCTCTGAACAAACATATTTTTTTAGTTTACAAATAAAAAAAATAGAAATCGTTTCTCACTTTTAGGGGGATTGATCACAAAACTGATGTTTCCATAAATTAGGGCTTATTTTATAGAAAAACTTTGCTGAAGACACCAAAGATCAAAAGTCATGTTTTCATGGTCAAAACAATTTCGATCACGTTTTTGGGCCATCCGCAACAGTGTGCGTCGGTCTGAATTCCTCCTCCTGGCCTACCTGAGCGTTCAAATCTCCTATGATGATCTTGACGTCGTGGCTTGGGCAGCGATCGTACTCGCGTTCGAGCTGCGCGTAAAATGCGTCCTTGTCATCATCAGTACTTCCGGCGTGTGGGCTGTGCACGTTTATTATGCTGAAGTTGAAGAATCGGCCCTTGATCCTCAACCTGCACATTCTTTCGTCGATCGGCCACCAACCGATCACGCGCCTCTGCATATCACCCATTACGATGAAAGCTGTTCCCAGCTCACGTGTGTTGCCGCAGCTCTGGTAGATGGTATGATTACCTGTAAACGTTCGCACCATGGATTCTGTCCAACACACCTCCTGCAGCGCTACGATGCCGAACCCGCGGTCCTTCAGTAGATCGGCGAGTATGCGGGTGCTCCCAATGAAGTTGAGAGATCGGCAGTTCCACGTGTCGAGTTTCCAATCGCAAGTCCTTTTTGTTCGCTGGAATCGTTGCCGTTGGTCTCGGTTCGTATTATTCTGTTGCTGATTTTCCGTTACAATGGGTTTTTACGGCTGGCTCGTAGGACCTGACACCAACCCCCTACTTTCCGGAGGACCATAGTGCACATTTGAGCTTAGTGTCCTTCCACTCGGGCGTTGATCAGCTGCCCCTAACATGAGAATCAGACGCTGTTGTGAGCCGCTCCTCCTGGAGAACAGACGCTCAGGTTTGCCGAAGCAAACCCCCCTTCTCTGTCAGCCTACGAGCAAAGTTCCCACCGGGGTTGGTTACCCGATCTTCCCTAAGGTTGCTCGTAGTTTGCGGCTGGTACCACGAGGAGGTAGGGATAGGAGTTGATGGGCAGAGGCTAGTGGATCACAATGGGATCTGAATTGCGCAGCATACCCAGCCTTTACCATGCAGTTTAGATCTAGTTATTTCCTACAGTTCCTATTGAATTTTATTAACCTTGCGATTTACTAGAACATTTTTACTAGAAGTCTAGAACCCAAATGTTGAGCGCATCCTTCAGCTCGCTTATCTTTATGTTGAACGATGCCCGCTATTTGGTATGTATGTCACGCTAAAATGAGAATTTTCGATCACGCTCCCCCCTTCGTACGGGGTTTTCCTATGTATTAATTGCACGTCACACTTTTATGATACCACCCTCCCCTCTCTTAACTTGACGTACTTTACGTATGCCCCCTTCGTTGGACAATTACCTCTGTCCAAGTTTTTATTAGCAGTTACAAATTTGTCAACATTTTATTCTCAAATGTCATGGGAGTTTCAGAAGAGTTTTAAAGGGGCTCTCGGGCACTCCAGGAGTTTTCAAGGCGTACCACGGCTTTTTAGGAGTCTCAGGAGAGCCCAAGTAACACCGAAAACATAATCAGAAGTCTTAAACTAATCATTTTGTCTTATAACAGTTGTTTCAAAGTTTTTCAAAACAAATGTTGTCTTGTATAAGTCATATTCATGATTCCAAAAACTAGTCTTTAATGATCTCTTATTAAAAAGTCGTAGGGGTAGTCGGGGTAATTTGGACAATGGGGCAATTTGAGCACCACTGGAAAATCGCCTAAAATCTAGTAATTTTTGGGAATTCACCTAGGAGCTCTAATACTGTATCAGGCCAGCGATTGAAACATTAGAACGAAGCAATTTAGTCTTATAGTAAATTAGAAAAATAAAATTTAAAATTGTTGGCCAAATTACCCCGACGAGGGTTGAACAAAAACACCTCATAAGACTTCTCTTGTTTAAATACCTTAGATAACTTTCAAATTAGTTTGTTTTATGTATACTTCAAGTTGATACTATATGATTCAATATCAAGCGAAGCATATTAAGTTTGTATTGTATTAGACGATATAAATTCTTCATTTAAAATAGGGTGCTCATATTACCCTGACGGTTCAAAATCGACGCAAAAACAACACTTTTTTCAAAAATCATTTTTTGGCATTTAAACACGATTAGACTATGATATTTTTATGCAACTAGTATAGTATTATCAGAAACATTCTGACCATACGATGTGCGAGAGATTCAACGTTGTTTTCTGCATCTACAATCGACTTTTGCTTAAGGTGGCCAAATTACCCCGATTTACCCTATTTGAGTAAATATTTTGTCTTTTCAAACAAATCTGACATGTTGTTATCAATTTTGTTGGATATGTTCTAATAACGTTTATTTTGCCGCAATATGACAAGTCTGATTAAGTTTTATATTTAATATGTGCATCAAACATATTCTCGGTAGGGACTTTCGGTTCTTCAGATTTGTGCTCATGAAAATTCGAGCTGTGGTTTCGTCATGTCTTAACGCTTCGCCAATAAATGCAAATACATTACAACACTCCAATTTATTGGGTTTTACATTACAACATATTTCCTGTATTGCACGCGATCTTTCAATAGCGAACTTTCAATAGATTCTTCTCTATACTACTGCCCTCCAACTTACCCGATTATTGTAGTAAATATATAAACTATCACAATATTTTGCAGCTCACATTTATATTTCACGAAATAAAATGGCTTGAGTCTTCCTGTAAGAGTTTCTTCAAAGACCACTTCAGACCACTTACGTCAACCCGTAGCACTATCAGGAGGATTTGTTTTGCTATTTATAATAATGGTATAAGTTTGCTTGAATAAGATGAATGGGGTCAAGAGTGACGTAGATCGCAAAGGAAATTTCCTTGAATTTCTTCATGCCTAAAACACGATAAACAAATGAAAGCCCCTCTACAGCTCAACAGACTCAATATGTTTGATAAGTCGTATTAGAGTAATATTTTCAGTCTTACTTCCAATACTTGTTTTGGTTAAGATATGATGTTCGATATGTAATAAATTAAGAATATATAAAAATGAGTTAGTAGTTGCTTTGAGGCAACAAAACTCAAGAATGGATGAACCGATCAACACGAATCTTGCACGGTTTGATTCGTATTCGTGGTCGCTGTGTTTATATGTACAAAAAGTTACGTAAATCAACTAGAAAAATAATAAAATTGATAAAGTACAGATTTTGTGTGAGCTGGGAAGAAAATCAACACGATCGAAAAGAAACCAATCTAGAGTGCGGTGCTGCAATGATCTTGACAGTTGTCAAACTGCCGCAGCTTGGCAAGACAAAGTTTGCCGGGCCAGTTAGTTAAGAATAAAAACTATACTTTTACCGTGCCAATGCTCTACAAGTTTGATTGTATTAATTAATAAAATTTCAATTGGCTCGACGGCATACATCAATTTTATCATCCTGGAAAAATTAGTAGTGTACCATTTTTCTAGATGGAAATTCTTATCGACTTTCACCGCATTTTTTATGAAAAATTACCCATTTTACGAACCGACAACAATGTTGATAATGATATTGATTTTCACGAGGTAGTGATACTACTTCCTGTCAAATTTTCGTTTATAAAATCAGCCCAAAAATGTGCAATACATATTCTTCTTCTTCTGACGTTGTCAACACTGGACCAAAGCCTGCTTCTCAGCTTAGTGTTTGTCTACGAGCACTTCCACAGTTATTTATTTAGAGCTTCCTCTGCCAATGTCAATTTTGCATGTGTATGTCACTTTAAAATTTCTTCATTCGTATCCATATAAATTGTGATGGCTATATGTATGACATTGTAAAAAAAATATTCTCAATTTACATTTACAAATTTTCTAGATTGGTAAGCATTAAGCTAATTTCTAATCATATCTCGAATCATTTAGCATGCCGTGTTCAAGTACGCCATATATTTTTTCATTAATACTTTTAATATTTATAAAATATCCAGTCAAATATCCCATTTTTATCCACGATGTATGATTTTTTTTGCAGGAATTAGAAATATTATTTAGGAAAACAAAGCACTTTAGGTTACACATGCTCAAGTAAAACGATGGTTTTAATTTGTTTTATTTTATTATCCTTCAAAGATACGTGTTTATAAGGCGCATTAAATGTATCGAAGTACAAATGCCTATTTCACCAGAAAAAATGACTCGCACCACAATTTCTGGTCATAGAATGCCAATTTTAAGTAGAAATAGTTTAGCTGAAATAATATCGCAAGCCATATTTTGCACTTGAATAGTTTTTTTTTTTTTGACATTTTGAAACTTAGTTGAATACGGTTATGCAACAAACATTGATTACGCTTTAGAAAAGAAACTGAATTTTCATCCTCAATTAGAAAAAGAAGACGTGTAGTTTGTTTATTGAAAGTTGTCAGAATTATGTCCTGTAAAACATACTAAGAAACATTATTAAGTATGCTTTGATTCATATAGAACATGATTATAACATCTCAAATATGTTGCCGATGCTCCACCTTCTGCGCTTTTTCGGTCATATATCTGTCTGAAAAACGGTTTTATTGTTATGAACCAAAACACAGTAACTAGTCATATTGGAGTCGAAATAATTCCTGTAGAACATGTTGTGTTACTTGGGAGTTCTAATGGTGTTTCCGTTGGGTTGTGGGAGGGGGGGGGATTGAATTAGAGATCTTTTAAGAAAGTTTAGGGGAGGCTTTCAGTGTAGTTTCAAGGCGTTTCAAACCGTTCCCTGGAACACTACTGAAATCCTTTGTAACATCCCTGACCCCCCCCCCCCCCCCTCCCTAAAACACCGACACCCGTGTATAGAACGCCCCTGAAACTTTCTGAAACACCCTTTAAACTCATTGAGATTTTTTGGAACCCCTTTGAAATCCCCTGGAATGAATTTGAAGTTTCTTGAATCTCCCTGGAACGTCATTGAAAACTCCTAAACTGGTCCTAAAATCCCATGAAACTCGTTAAAACTCCCTGGAGTGCCCTGGAAACTCCCTGAATGACCAAAATATTAATGCGCACTGTAACGCCAAAAACTAGCAATAGCCAATATCTTACAAAAATATTGATGTTAACTATATAAGTCTTTTATAATAGAGAGATGCTCCTTCTTCTTATTATCTGCACGAAAAACTATTGAAACATCTCTTTAAAATTTCGAGTAATTTAATAAAAACTTGAACTTTTATTGCTTAGTCCATACAAAGTGTTAGGCGAATGTGATCAAGTTTATTGCTAATTTCTAATTTTTAATTGTGCAATAATATGGCTGGCGGTCCTGAAATTCCCTGAATCCCCTGACACAACCCTTAAACGCATCTGAAAGCCTCTGAAAATTCTTGAAACTCCCCGAGACTCCCTGGATCGCTCTTGAAACTCACTGCAACGCTTCTGAAACCCCCTGGAATGATCTTGAAATCCTCTAAAACTCCTGGAACGTCTGAAATTCGTTGAAATTCTCTATAACGCCGCTGAAACCCCATTAGACTTCCTGGAACGCTCCTGAAACCCCTTGGAACGCACTTGAAGCCCCATGAGAACCCATGGTATACCCCTGAAACCTTTAAAACTCTCTGGAACGCCTCTTAAACCCTAAATCCCTTGAAGCACCTAAGCCCCTGAACACCTCTCTCTGAAATTTTCCTAAAGCCATCTGTTACGCCCCTGAAATCCCCTTAAAATTCTCTGGTACGCCCATAGCATAACCTTGAGATCCCCTTAAACAGGCATTCTTGGAACTCCCCGAAGCTCTCTGGAATGGCCTTGAAACCCTCTTAGACCTTCTGGAACAACCTTGAAATTGAAACGCCCCTAAAACCTCTTGAAGCTTCCTGGAACGCTTCTAAAATTCTTGGGAACGGCCTTGAAATCCCATGAAATCTTTGGAATACCCCTGGTATGCCCCTGAAACTAACTGAAGTGCCCATGGAACCCCTTGAAGCTCTCTGGAACGCCTCCGAAACCCTTTGGAACGGCCCTTGAAATTACCTGATACCGTCAGAAATGTGCCTTCAACTTTTTGAAACCCTCAGATGACCCGTGGAATGCCTCTGAAACCCCGTAGAGCACTCCAGAAACTCCCTAGAACACTCCTGGAACACCCCTGAATTCTGAAACCTCCTATGAAACACCACAGAAATTCCCTGAGGCGCGCTTGAAACTTAAAAATAAAATGAATCCCACTTTAATTAAGGATTGAGCGGATTTTTTTTTTGCACGCCTGGGTAAATCTAAAAAAAAACTCTCAGTTATGGTACGAGGTTCGGATATGCCACGGGAGGTCCAAGGTGCCCGGCCTTCAGAAGACCCCAAGCTGACAAGTCACGGTGCAGGTAACGCAGCTGAACCTGACCCACTGTGACGTAGCTCAGCAACTGCTTTGTCCAGCAATTTCTGGGTGAGGGACAGATATCGTTATCATAGCGAACCCTCAGTACCCGCCGGTAATGGCAATTGGGTCGCGCAAGGGTCTGGAAAAACGGCGGCGATATGGACGACGGGTAAATACCCCGTTCTGGAGGTGGTGTCTACTACCTATGAGGGCTTCGTGGTCGCCAAAGTAAAAGTGGTCTTCTTTGGTAGCTGTTATGCGCCTCGGTGGTGGTGAATCTGCAGGTTACGTTGATGCTGGGCTGTATGAGACCATGTTGACAGGGCGAAGGCCGGTGGTGATAGCGAATGACTTCAGTGCCTGAGCCGTGGAATGGGGAAGCCGTTTTGCGAATTAGCGGGGTCAGATCCTGCTAGATGCGTTGGCTATGCTAGATGTCGATCTTGCCAATGTCGGTACCAAAAGTGCGTTTAGTCGGAAAGGAACGGAGTCGAATATCGTAGTTTGAACTGGCCTCAAAAATAGTTTGAACTGGAGGATAGAGATAATTACACTCAGAGCGATCTTCTGGCGGTTCGCTACAGTATTGACTACACCAACAGCAGGCAGCGCGTAGAGGAATAGTCGGTTAGGCCAGGACCAAGCCCTCGAATGTAGAAGACAATATACTTCAACGACAGCATCTGCATCGTTTCGTTCATGCGGTTTCTCCCCAATGTTTAGTTTGTGCTGGTTTAGAGGAAACGGAGGAACACGTTTTGTTCGTGTACCGACGTTTTCGCACAATAATGCGTGACCGCATGCTTGCCACAAGCGGGGAGGGGGAGGACACAACTCCGGACAATCTTGTCCAGAGGATGTGTAGGGATGAGTTTGGCTAGAACGCCGTTTCAACGGCTATCACCCACATCGTGTGCGAAAGGAATCCCCGGTAAAGGCCGGGGCAGGTGGAGACCCTACTGTGAGCAACCTTCTGGTGCAGCTGATAGGGCCTGAGTGGTTGTGATACCCTTGCCTTCAGCAGGTCAGATCGGGTCAGAGCAATAAGCGCTGACGTAAAAAAAGAGCAGTACCATTTCCACCCGATCGCAAAGTGGAAGAGAGGGACTGTCATCACTTTTCGCCATCGTTAAAAAAAATCTAACTCTCACTTGAAAATAAATTGTTCTAGTTTATTCAAATCGTTTAGATTAGGTGTTACAGTCGTGCAGAAGCTGTCACCAAAATGGATTCCATTTAATCAGAAAATCAACGTTCCAGTTTGCTGACAGCCATTTTAGTTATGTTTCCCATTTATTTTTCTCATTTAGCAGTGTTGTCACACTTCATTTCTGTTATTTTATTTCCATACATACTACTCTACAAGCAGGGACAGGCTCTAAACTTTTTTTGTTCCATTATCGAATGTTTGGCTTTCATTTTTCCGCTGCTACCATTTTTCCGTAACAATGATAATTAAACTTTACCTGTGCTGCCAGAGCGGACCAAGTTGTCCAACCAAATGGAATTCTATTTGTTTGTTCTAGCAATACGATGGCGGATTCCCGACCACCGCGTGTCATGCAGTCGTACGCGTGATGAAAAAAAAACCTACAGACTTGGCGTGTGCGAAAATAAGGGGAAAATGCAATTCAAGCTTTAGACAACGTGCGAATGAGTGTTGCTGCACACGCAGAGCAGTCATCGCCCGTCAGCATCGCACGTTTATCCGTCAATCATCACGCAACGGGTTGACAGGCGCAGCTCTGCTTTGCAGTGTGAGAACTGAACACTGCACTGACGGGTAGGGTAGGTGCACCGGGATTTAACTACTGTATGCGCGCTGATAGAAAAAGGAAATATAGGGTGACGATAGGTATTATCGACAGGTTTGTTCTATTCGTCATGAGGGGTTTTTGTCAGCCAAATTTCCTGAAACTTGGACGTGTAATTCAGCTTGGTTGGGAATGATTTGAGGCCAACTCTGAGCTCAGTTGTTTTAACAAAAAACCCCATGACAAAAAGAACAAACCTGCCGAAACTACACTATTTCCCCTATTAGGGGGATTAGGGGCATTATGGACACCCTAAGCAAATGAGTGTGTTAGGCCTGTATAACAGACAAAAACTTAACATATTATCAGTTGGCTTACAACTTTAACTTGTTTCCTACGTATTTCAATCATTTGCAGCTTGTAGAATGTCATTATTGTGAAGAAATAATGAATTGAAAACCGTGTGTTTTTTGGAGCTGGCAGGAAAGGTACGGGGCGAAATGGACACCCATCGGGGCATAATGGACATCCCTGCATATTTTATGCTGTATCATTGAGAATATCAACCAGTTAAGTAATTTGCCAACGGAGATCAATACCACAGATATAATTCTCCATCGTAGACGAGTTTACATAACTTCAAAGTTAATTAAATAAATGTTAGGCTAAAATAATCGGACTGAATATTTTCAAACTCTCTCAAACGCCTAACAGTATGCAACGCGTGTACATCTATTCATAATTACCGGTGTTCATTTCGCCCCGAATAGACTACAACATTGAAATTGCTGTTGTCAATGTGTTTTGATCAAAAATATAATACTTCATCCATTGCTAAATCTACGTATACACGTAGATAAGCTAACAATTCACTTGTTTGTATGGTGGACACACTCAGTCACTTGTAATACCTTATTTGCTGCTGCTTTCGAAATTATAAGAAATCCACCATATAAAAAACATATTTCAATTTCAATGATATTTTGGTTATTTTGAAGGAATATAAATGATACTTTTGAAAAATAGAACAATGACTTGTTCCTTTACACTTATGCATTGAAAATTTTACATAAAAGTCAACGGTTTCAGCAAAAACAGGGGTGTCCATTTCGCCCCGGGTATCCATTATGCCCCTAATCCCCCTACATGAACAGTAATAGAGCATTTGCAGGCCATAACATGAAAAAAATGCCATTTTTGACTCGACTTTTTATTTTGAATGTGATTTTGTTCATGCACTGGGTTTCGTGAATCATTCACTTCTGCATCAATAGGGTCTTGTACCATTTAGGCAGGTGTACCTATTTTGGGCACTTGTCGCTATTACTAACTCAATTTCAAACCAATTGATTTGAAATTTTGTCCAGAGTTAGGTACGTACAGTATCTAACTCTGTACAAAAAATCAAATCAATCGGTTTGAAATTGACTTAGTTATAGCGACAAGTGCCCAAAATAGGTACACCTGCCCAAATGGTACAATACCCTACATAACTATTTTTTTCTCACATAACTTTTAAAAACGGGTACGAAAAACAACCTAAAAAAAAAATTCGAAAATGGTATGTTGAATTCAAATTTGAAGGATTTTCAGGCAAAAAAACACTTGACCTAATATTTATATTGAATATGTTACCCTTCGATATTTTTTATTATTTTTCTGTAGAAAACTCACAAGTTTAAAAGAACATTTCGATCAAGAAAAGAAATGTATATGTTTTTAATAAGAAATTATACGTAAAATTTGTTTTTCGTAAAAATTATAAAAAAGGAATTGTTTCAAAAATTAGAAAAATAAACATAATAAAAATAAAAATGTCCAACTAATTTTCAGATTATCCATTTGAGATTCCACAATTGTGTCATTGTTGTGCAAAATTTTACTTTTAATATTGCCTGATTAACTAAGAGTTCCCCAATGATCTTTGTAGAAATTTTTGCTGATAAATTCCCCAACAAAAAAAAGTAAACATTTCTTTTGTGGAAATGTTATAAATAAATGACGCAATTTCACAAGGACAACCTAAAGAATATCATATGATATAGGATATCTCGGCAATATGATCTTCTATTTAAATAGATAATTCAACCAATTTTTGAAACGGCTCAAAAAACTTATAACTTTTTTTACGAAAAAAGGTCCGTAGGGAATGGCAACCGCCTGCTTATGTAAACTGACAACATTAACGGAAGGATTGATGTTTGCTGTTTTTGATAATGATATGTATTAGTTTGTGTGGATAAGTTGATCGGGGCCTAGCACCGACGTTTGAAGTTGTAGTTAACAAATGTCAAAAGGCCCTTTTCAAATGTTGGTCCAGTGATTATTCATTGAACTATTCTGGTCAAAATTATATTTTAAGAATGCTTTGATTATTTGTAATTATTTGGGAATTCTTCCATATTTTTGTGGAAATGTCTCTGAATTACTAAAAGGCTGTTCATAAAATTTACTTCCAAGCCTTCAAAGAACTACAAAGTTTTCAAACTTCACTGAAACTAAAATCACTTAAGGCGGTACTGAATGCCTTCCTAATTTTTTGGTTTTGTTTTTTTATTATTAAAAACCAAATCGTTATTTGGATATCGGGTATCATACACATTTAGGGGAAGGATCCAGTTATCTCCTGATTTTTTTTTGTGGTGGAAAATGTTTTTCGTTCTTACAAAAACCATTTTCAATCCAAATTTCATAAAAAAAATCGTTTAAAAAAAACAAAGAACATTTTCCTCTAAATGTGTATTAGGGTGGAGCTAATTTAAAAAAATGTCTCCGGGATATGATTTCCCATGTGGAAAGTGATCCACTAGTTGAAATAAGTGAGCTGTACAAAAATGAGCGATTTCGGTTGATATTTAGAGGTGGCGCAAAGGGTTTAAGGTGAAACATCAAGAAATCCCATTGCAATTTTTCATACAAACGTTAGAGGCACAAATCAGACGAACAAAGCATCGAGCCAAGCCGCACTTGTTTTTCCTGGCTTTTCTCACTTCCAAAAAGAGGCAGCTTTTACAAATCGAGAGCATTTGTTTACAAATTTTCAAGATTGGTGCTCTTGAAAACGTGAGTAGGGGACCAAGTCGGCCATTGTGGCAGCCATGTTTGTATTCTCTGAAGTTTCTCCTTAAGTAATTTTTTTACTAGAACAAACCTCCAAAAAATATTTCGAAATTAATGTTCAAACATAACATTTCTAGACTAAACCGGTGATTTTAGAACCCAATTGGGCCAAATTTGTGCTCAAAATTACGATATCTCTACTGGTTTCTGAGATATTTGAAAAAATATGTAGTATTTTGGTATTTTTTGGGTTAGATACCAAAATATGACATTTTTTTCAAATATCTCGGAAACCAGTGGAGATATAGCAATTTTGAGCACAAATTTGGCCCAATTGGATTCTAAAATCACCGATTTAGTCTAGAAATGTTATGTTTGAAATTTAATTTTGAAATGTTTTTTGTAGGTTTGCTCTAATAAAAATTTTACTTAAACCCTTTGCGCAACCCCTAAATATCAACCGAAATCGCTCATTTTTGTACAGCTCACTTATTTCAACTAGTGGATCACTTTCCACATGGGAAATCATATCCCAGAGACATTTTTTAAAATTAGCCCCACCCTAATGTGTATGACAACCGATTTTGAAAATATTGCATCTTTATTCATTAAAAAATCAAATCCTAAAAAAACAAATCAGTTTCGCCTCAAGGGATTCTACCAAGAGATCTATCAGATTTTTTTTTCTGTTCAAAATTTACAATCCTAAAATAGTTTCGGGAATTCATATAGAAGTTCCTTTGATGTTTCTTAATACACTTATTTCACTCTGTGTAGCTTTCAAAGATTTCCTTGATGAGTTTGCAAGTAGATTTGTGCTGATTTGTGTATTATTTATTATAACTCTTTCAAATATATGAAAACAAATTTGGAACATTCCCAGAAAGCATTTTTTTTTTGTTGAATATTCTGGTTCAAATACATCAAGTCTACTAAAGTGACAAAATTATTTGTTATTTTTTTCATAAAATTGGTCAATTTTCGGCCCTGTAATTTTTGATGGGTTTGGACCCTTACGAATTCAAGAAAAATTTCCCTGAACATTCTGAACAAGTTTTGACGCCTCCATAGGTGTTGAAACGTGACTCTAAGGAATAGGCCATTTTTCTTTCATTTTCCTGGGAATATGAAACTCACTTCTTCGATTTTTTTTGTCATATTCTTGCACCCACATAACATAAACTTCTTGTCGACGCTCTCATTCGTAAGGAAAAAAAAAAAACTTTGTGATCAAAGAAAGGGCGGAAGAGGCTCTTGTATTATATATAGTGATTATTTGCGCCCTCATAAAGGTACAAAAAATGAGAAAAAATGAAATTAATGTAAGAAATGCCTTAAAAAAAGAAATATTTCAAGAATTCTTTCAGAAATCCGTCCCAATAGTGCACGAAAATAGAGTGAGCAAAACCAAGAGTGACTAAAATTATATTTTTTTAAATATTGACCTATCATATGACATGTACCAACCAAAACCTTATACTGACCGTAACAGAACAACCATTCCATAAGACAAAGAAAAACCAGTATTTTTTTTCCTGAAGAAGACACTGAACCCGGTGTCGAAACGTCGGACAAAATTAAATAGTTTGTTCCAATAAAACAAGACTGCAAAGCCGAACCTATTTCCGTTCATCAGAGGTTTATTCAGGAAGTGCTTTAGTGACTCCACTTATAATTTCCACAGGAATGTGTCCTGGATTTTTTCAGAGATTTATCCGGAAAATCAAGCAGGAATTCCTCTTTACAAAAGCTAGGCGTGTCTCCAGGAATTCTTTCATTAATTCCTTCAGAAAAACCCCAAAAAGTTTTAGGAATCTCCATAAAAAACCTCAATATACTTTACAAGGAACCCCACTATTCTGAAGGTCGGCTCCAGAGCAGTGATGCCAGATGATTTAAAAAAAATCTGTGTCACTATTTTCAAAAATCTGTATCCCATACAAAATTTGAGAGAAAAATCTGTATCTCATACAAAAATAAAATGGTCCTCAAGCTCCAAAATCTGTATTTAATAGAAAACTTAGTCTGTATGGAACCTCAAGAATCTGTTCAATACAAATAAATCTGTATATATGGCATCTCTGTTCCAGAGGCACATTCTCTTCCATTTGAAAAAAAAATGTGCCAAAAAATCCCACCAAGGATTTCCTGAGGAGTTTCTCCCGGTATATCTTCAGGAAATCCTTCGGAATTCGTCCTGGGATTCCTCCAATAGTATCCATGGGATTTCTGATATTCCCTTAGAGATCAACTAAAGAATACTTCCTGAGATTTCTACAGGGATTTTTAGAAGAAATTTGCGATCAAATGGCTTCTGAAATTGCTTCAAAGATTCCTTCAAAAAATATTTCCAGAGACTTAGAGTTTTTATTAAGAATATTACCAAAGAATTTATCCAATCTTCTTCCTTGCAGTTTTTCAGAAATTATTTCAAAGTTTTCTCAAAAAAAAAGCCCTATGGGATTACTTCGGAAATGCATCCAACTGTTCCTCCAAGAATTCGTTGAAAAATTCCTTCAACAATTCCTGCAGAAATTTGTACAAGGATTCTGTTTTGAAATTGCCTTTGCGATTCCGTTTGAAATAACGGGGATTCCTTCAGAGATTCCTGCATGGAGTTTTATCAGAAGCTCTTTCGGAAATTGCCCGAAAAACCACTGGAAGAATTCATAAATGAGTCCCTGAAGGATCTTCTATATAGATAAATCCCTGGAGAATTGCCTTGAGAAATCTCTATTGAAAAAAAAACTCTTGATAATACCTTTGAAGATTCTCAAAATAAATTCTTGGAAAAATCTGAATAAAAATCGTGATGTAATTTCTGAAGTTATCTTTGAAGCATTTCTTGGATGAATGTCTACTCCAAGGAAAATACCTATGAAAGCTTGGGAGAGTTTTCGGAAGAACTCTTCTAAAAGTATCTGCCAAAATCCAAACAGAAGTTACTGGGGGAATTATTTGTGAAGTACATCAAGAATCAATCCTGAATCCTGAATTTCTTTTAGAGGGATAAACTTTTGAGGCAAATCCTGCTGAATCAAAGAAAAATCCTGGGGGAATTCTTTACTTCAAAATAAATTTCAAAAAAAAGGTATCTTTGAAAGAATACTTGGAAAAACTAGAGAACCCTATTCAAGTAATCATAGACGAATTTCTTGATTTTTTTTTAATAATAAATTCCTTAAGCATCACCGACAAAATTTTCTGAATTTCTAAAGAGTGCATTAGAAAAACTATAGAGAAATTTCAGAAAGAATCTCAGAACCTCTGTGAATAAAAATTGAAATTTTTGAATAGATCTTTGAAAAAAAAATCCTTAATTAATGTTTTGAGAAGTTTTCAGAAGAATGTCCTAATAAATCCCAAAGAAAAATCCTTGGCGATAATTCCAATAATGTTCTTGGATGAATTCCTTCTGAAAATTCTAAAGAAGTAAATGGGATGAAAATTATTCCACATAGAATAATTCACGGATGAATCTTCAAAAGAATACTTGGCAAACTCTTGCCGAAAAGTAATTCCTCTAAGAGTTTTTCTAGGAGGGGTTTCCCCAGAAAAGTTGTTTTCATTGAAAAGATTGAATACAAAATAGTTTTGGAAACCTTGAGTAACCAGCTCTGATTGTTCCACGACAGCACTGCTCTGGAGAATCCTCAGACGTATTTCTAAAATTTATGGAAGAATTCTCTAAATTACACAGCGAAACAAAAACTAGCTACATATTGGTCTGTCTCAAGAGCAAACTTATGTGTCTCCGTCGGATTTTGGGCTGCTGTATCCGAATACGGACCCAGATTTGCTCCAGAATGTCACGTTTCTTAGCCTTACCTCTATTTTTAGGGTAAAAAACGATTTTGGGGTTTCTAGATTGCAAGCTATTAAGCATGGAAATATTATTATTATTTTTTTAAGAAACTAAAACGTAAATTGGGAAATTAACATGTTCATTAACGACTCATGCAAAACATTTCGTTTAACAACATCAAATTTGATAGTTTTAGGCATTTTATGTTAGGTGCAATATTTTCCATACAATTCACCCTCCAAAAATGCTTAAATCCATCAAATTTGATTTGGTAAAACAAAATATTTTGCATGAGTCTTTAATTTAAATGTTAATTGACCAATTTATCCTTTGATTGTTCAATAAAATATTTCCATGCTTAATGACTTGCAATCAAAAAAGCCTAAAATCGTATATTTTGCCCTGTAAACTGAGGTATATATACCTATATATAGCTATAGCTTAAAATTGTGACGTGCTGGAAAAAAACTGAGCCCAGATTCAGCTTCAGTGGCCCAAAATCATAAAATAATAATTTGTTAACAAGAATTGATTTTCCTTCAACCTTGTTCTGAAAATAAAATTACACTGTTGAATCAACAGTGTTGATAAATGCATTGAATACTAAAAAAGCTTATGGCTATGATAACGATGCAGATGAGAAGGATGTCTTATTAAAGATAATTGTTCTACTTTTTCAAAAATTTTGTGCCATATCTTCTACATCATGGTTGAAACCGAACAGTATCCAGATTGTTTGAAAATTGCAAAAGTTGTTCCAGTTTTCAAAACAGGTGATCCTAATTCACCCGATAATTATCGTCCCATATCCACTCTCTCTGTCTTCAATAATTTTTTTGAAAAATTATTAGTATATCGCTTAAAATCCTTCTTTACAAAGCATAACATTATCTACAGTTTACAATACGGTTTCAGGCAGGGTTGTGGTACTAACACTGCTATCACAGAACTTGTTGATTTTCTTATTACTGAAATCGATGCAAAAAAACGTTAGGTGCCTTGTTCATTGAGCTAAAAAAGGCGTTTGATACGTTAAACCACGATATTTTGCTCGGAAAACTAGAACGATACGGAGTGAAAGGAATTTCTTTGAACTTAATTAAAAGCAATTCGTATCGATTTGCCAAATCAGCAGCACACTACAAAAAATATCAGGGAAGCAACATTGCGCCTCTTTTATTTCTAATTTATATAAATAACCTTGGCAATTTAGCATTAAAAGCTACTCCCCGCTTATTTGCAGACGACTCCACCTTATTTTATCCCTGTTCAAATCCAAGTTCAATTACTTATCAAATAAATGAAGATTTGAACATATTGCAATATTACTTTACCAGCAATTTGTAAACACTAAGGGGGCTATTTTATAACTCGAGTCGACCGTAATTTCAAGTGACTCGATAGTAGTCGAATAATACAAAACGAGTTTGTCGATAGATGTCGAGTAAATAGTCTGGCACAACGAGTGCTCGATACACTATGACGACTCGATGAAAACGGTCGGTCCCCTGTCATTTCATAGCAATCAGTGCCTGCTGCGCGCAGCAATCAGACAGCTGATGTGAAATTTTGAATTTTTACCAACAATATGGCTTTGTGAGCGTAAGTATTTTTGCAATTTCTTCGTAAAACTACTCGTATTTATTGGGATCCGTTTTTAACCCTCAATCAGTTGCGCAAAAAAAAAAGTTACACAAGCGATCGCGTCGGGTACACGGCATACGCTTTCAAATATGGCTGCTGTATTAGATAGAATATTGGTGTATGTATTCGGCATAAATGTCCAGCTGATTATGAGAGTTTGGTAGTGGACATGTATAACCGGCCAACCCGAGCTGGTCCTGTCCCGGGTGTCAAAATGGCTCCCGTGGGAACCTGGGCCTTCAGTCAGGGCCGCCTTGATCAGGGAACAAAACCGGGCATGCGCTGGCTCTATCTTGATGATTTTTCATATCCATCATCTCAGTAAACGTAAAAAGGATCAAAGGCCACCCTGGCCAACCCGTGGCCTCTGGAATATGCTCTGGAGGAGCCTGCCTCGAGGACGCTTTGGCCACAGCGCCAGGTCTTCTTTCCTTTAACGTTTATCCCTCGGTTTATCTCGTGTTTTGGGGACCAAAAACTGATTCTTCGTCTGCAAGCATCTAAGAAACTGCAACAAGGAATCACGTCGGAACGGACCGATTACACTCCGATAAGATCATTCCGCCAGGAAAACTACATGGAAACTGCTGCGAGAATTACAAATCAACTGACGGTTATCCAGAGAGGTTGTAGCATCCTTAACCGCGAGCGGAACCATTAATTGCTATCCGTATATTAATGCTTTGAACTAGAAACTGCCACTGTTGGGAATTCATTCTGAGAATGCATCCAGGAATGCCTTCCGGAGATTCCTCAAGGAATTCCTCAAACTCTCCAAAGAATTCCCTCTAGATTTCATCCAGGAGATTCTTCCAGTAATTCAATCCTGGAATTCCTTTTAAGGATTCCTGCAGGAGTTTTTAACGGGGATTTGCTTCCGCGGATTCCTTTTAGACTTGCTTCCTGGATGTTGTGGGAAATTAGAAATTTATTACAGAGAATTTCCCAGAAATTCATTCCGGGTGATTCCGCGTAAATAGCTTCCGAACGCTTTTGCACAAGTTACCTCCAAAAAGTCCGGAGGTTTCTCCAGCAGCTTCTTCCGAAAATTCAAACAGATATCACCTAAAGAATATCTCCAGAAATTCCGACAAAAATTCCTTCAGGAGCTTCTCCGTGAAATCCTCCAGCAATTCATCCTGAAGTTCCTTCACAAGATCCTGCAGGAGTTTTTACAAGAATTTCTCCTAGACTTCCTACGGGAAATTCTTCTCGGAAGTTCCTCAAAAATTTCCGCCAGGAGTTTCTCCGAATATCAGTTGAAAATCAGGCAGTTCCTTAAGAAATTTCTTCAGGAATTTTCCCAGTAAGTTCCTCCAGGAGTTCTTCTAGGGATTCCTCCAGAATTTCCTCCAGGAATTTTTCCAGAAAGTTCTTCCAGGACTCCTCCGAAAGTTCTCGCAGGAATTCTTCCAAAAATTCCTCCAAGTTTTCCTCCAGAAGTTCCTGCGGAAATTTCTCCGGGAGTTCCTTCAAAAAATCTTCCGGGAAATCCTTCAACATTTCCTCCAGGAATTTCTTCGAAAATTCTTCCAGAAATTCCTCCGAAAATTCCTCCAAGAATTCTCCATGGAAATTCCTACGGGAGTTTCTCCAGGCATTGTCCCAAGAGTTTCTCCAGATGTTCTTCTCCGTGAGTTCCCACAGGAATTCTTCCAAAGGAACTCCTGGAGGAACTTCCGGAGGTACACTTGGAGGAACTCCTGTAGGAATTCATGAAGGAATTTCCGGAGGAATTCCTGGAGTAATTTCCGGAGAAATTCCTGAAGTAATTTCCGGAGAAATTCCTGGAGGAATTTCCGGAGGAATTCCTGGAGGAATTTCCGGAGGAATTCCTGGAGGAATTTCCGGAGGAATTCCTGGAGGAATTTCCGGAGGAATTCCTGGAGGAATTTCCGGAGGAATTCCTGGAGGAATTTCCGGAGGAATTCCTGGAGGAATTTCCGGAGGAATTCCTGGAGGAATTTCCGGAGGAATTCCTGGAGGAATTTCCGGAGGAATTCCTGGAGGAATTTCCGGAGGAATTCCTGGAGGAATTTCCGGAGGAATTCCTGGAGGAATTTCCGGAGGAATTCCTGGAGGAATTTCCGGAGGAATTCCTGGAGGAATTTCCGGAGGAATTCCTGGAGGAATTTCCGGAGGAATTCCTGGAGGAATTTCCGGAGGAATTCCTGGAGGAATTTCCGGAGGAATTCCTGGAGGAATTTCCGGAGGAATTCCTGTAGGAATTTCCGGAGGAATTCCTGTAGGAATTTCCGGAGGAATTCCTGGAGGAATTTCCGGAGGAATTCCTGGAGGAATTTCCGGAGGAATTCCTGGAGGAATTTCCGGAGGAATTCCTGGAGGAATTTCCGGAGGAATTCCTGGAGGAATTTCCGGAGGAATTCCTGGAGGAATTTCCGGAGGAATTCCTGGAGGAATTTCCGGAGGAATTCCTGGAGGAATTTCCGGAGGAATTCCTGGAGGAATTTCCGGAGGAATTCCTGGAGGAATTTCCGGAGGAATTCCTGGAGGAATTTCCGGAGGAATTCCTGGAGGAATTTCCGGAGGAATTCCTGGAGGAATTTCCGGAGGAATTCCTGGAGGAACTTCCGGAGGAATTCCTGGAGGAATTTCCGGAGGAATTCCTGGAGGAATTTCCGGAGGAATTCCTGGAGGAATTTCCGGAGGAATTTTTAGAGAAATTTCCGGAGGATTTCCTAGATGAATTCCCGGAGCAATTCCTATAGGACTTTTCGGAGGAATCCCTAGAGGAATTTCCGGACGAATTCCTAGGGGAATTTCCAGAGGAATACCCGAAAAATTTCCGGAGGAATTCCTGGAGGAATTTCCGGAGGAATTCCTGGAGGAATTTCCGGAGGAATTCCTGGAGGAATTTCCGGAGGAATTCCTGGAGGAATTTCCGGAGGAATTCCTGGAGGAATTTCCGGAGGAATTCCTGGAGGAATTTCCGGAGGAATTCCTGGAGGAATTTCCGGAGGAATTCCTGGAGGAATTTCCGGAGGAATTCCTGGAGGAATTTCCGGAGGAATTCCTGGAGGAATTTCCGGAGGAATTTTTAGAGAAATTTCCGGAGGATTTCCTAGATGAATTCCCGGAGCAATTCCTATAGGACTTTTCGGAGGAATCCCTAGAGGAATTTCCGGAGGAATTCCTAGAGGAATTTCCAGAGGAATACCTGAAAAATTTCCGGAGGAATTCCTGGAGGAACTTCCGGAGGAATTCCTGGAGGAACTTCCGGAGGAATTTCTGGAGGAACTTCCGGAGGAATTCCTGGAGGAACTTCCGGAGGAATTCCTGGAGGAACTTCCGGAGGAATTCCTGGAGGAACTTCCGGAGGAATTCCTGGAGGAACTTCCGGAGGAATTCCTGGAGGAACTTCCGGAGGAATTCCTGGAGGAACTTCCGGAGGAATTCCTGGAGGAACTTCCGGAGGAATTCCTGGAGGAACTTCCGGAGGAATTCCTGGAGGAACTTCCGGAGGAATTCCTGGAGGAACTTCCGGAGGAATTCCTGGAGGAACTTCCGGAGGAACTCCTGGAGGAAATTCCGGAGGAACTTCCGGAGGAATTCCTGGAGGAATTTCCGGAGGAATTCCTGGAGGAATTTCCGGAGGAATTCCTGGAGGAATTTCCGGAGGAATTCCTGGAGGAATTTCCGGAGGAATTCCTGGAGGAATTTCCGGAGGAATTCCTGGAGGAATTTCCGGAGGAATTCCTGGAGGAATTTCCGGAGGAATTCCTGGAGGAATTTCCGGAGGAATTCCTGGAGGAATTTCCGGAGGAATTCCTGGAGGAATTTCCGGAAATTCCTCCAGGAATTCCTCCGGAAATTCCTCCAGGAATTCCTCCGGAAATTCCTCCAGGAATTCCTCCGGAAATTCCTCCAGGAATTCCTCCGGAAATTCCTCCAGGATTTCCTCCGGAAATTCCTCCAGGAATTTCCGGAGGAATTTTTAGAGAAATTTCCGGAGGATTTCCTAGATGAATTCCCGGAGCAATTCCTATAGGACTTTTCAGAGGAATCCCTAGAGGAACTTCCGGAGGAATTCCTGGAGGAACTTCCGGAGGAATTCCTGGAGGAACTTCCGGAGGAATTCCTGGAGGAACTTCCGGAGGAATTCCTGGAGGAACTTCCGGAGGAATTCCTGGAGGAACTTCCGGAGGAATTCCTGGAGGAACTTCCGGAGGAATTCCTGGAGGAACTTCCGGAGGAATTCCTGGAGGAACTTCCGGAGGAATTCCTGGAGGAACTTCCGGAGGAATTCCTGGAGGAACTTCCGGAGGAATTCCTGGAGGAACTTCCGGAGGAATTCCTGGAGGAACTTCCGGAGGAATTCCTGGAGGAACTTCCGGAGGAATTCCTGGAGGAACTTCCGGAGGAATTCCTGGAGGAACTTCCGGAGGAATTCCTGGAGGAACTTCCGGAGGAATTCCTGGAGGAACTTCCGGAGGAATTCCTGGAGGAACTTCCGGAGGAATTCCTGGAGGAACTTCCGGAGGAACTCCTGGAGGAACTTCCAGAGGAACTTCCGGAGGAATTCCTGGAGGAACTTCCGGAGGAACTCCTGGAGGAACTTCCGGAGGAACTTCCGGAGGAATTCCTGGAGGAATTTCCAGAGGAATACCTGAAAAATTTCCGGAGGAATTCCTGGAGGAACTTCCGGAGGAATTCCTGGAGGAACTTCCGGAGGAACTCCTGGAGGAACTTCCGGAGGAACTCCTGGAGGAACTTCCGGAGGAATTCCTGGAGGAACTTCCGGAGGAATTCCTGGAGGAACTTCCGGAGGAATTCCTGGAGGAACTTCCGGAGGAATTCCTGGAGGAACTTCCGGAGGAATTCCTGGAGGAACTTCCGGAGGAATTCCTGGAGGAACTTCCGGAGGAATTCCTGGAGGAACTTCCGGAGGAATTCCTGGAGGAACTTCCGGAGGAATTCCTGGAGGAACTTCCGGAGGAATTCCTGGAGGAACTTCCGGAGGAATTCCTGGAGGAACTTCCGGAGGAATTCCTGGAGGAACTTCCGGAGGAATTCCTGGAGGAACTTCCGGAGGAATTCCTGGAGGAACTTCCGGAGGAATTCCTGGAGGAATTTCCGCAGGAATTCCTGGAGGAATTTCCGGAGGAATTCCTGGAGGAATTTCCGCAGGGATTCCTGGAGGAATTTCCGCAGGAATTCCTGGAGGAATTTCCGCAGGAATTCCTGGAGGAATTTCCGCAGGAATTCCTGGAGGAATTTCCGCAGGAATTCCTGGAGGAATTTCCGCAGGAATTCCTGGAGGAATTTCCGCAGGAATTCCTGGAGGAATTTCCGCAGGAATTCCTGGAGGAATTTCCGCAGGAATGCCTAAAGGAATTTACGCAGGAATTCCTAAAGGAATTAACGCAGGAATTCCTAAAGGAATTTGCGCAGCAATTCCTAAAGGAATTTCCGCAGAAATTCTTAGAGTAATTTCCGGAGGAATTCATAGAGGAATTTCCCTCCGGATATTCCTTTAGGAATTCCTCCGGAAATTCCTTTAGGAATTCCTCTTAAGATTCCATTTGGAGGAATTCCTGAATGAATTTCCGCAGGAATTCCCAAAGGAATTTCCGCAGGAATTCCTAAAAGAATTTCCGCAGGAATTCCTAAAGCAATTTCTAAAGGAATTCTTAAAGGAATTTCCGCAGGAATTCCTAGAGGAATTTCCAGAGGAATTCTTAGAAGAATTTCCGGAGGAATTCCTAGAGGAATTTCCGGAGAAATTCCTGGAGGAATTCCTCCGGATATTCCTTTAGAAATTCATCCGGAAATTCCTTTAGGAATTCCTCCTAGGATTCCATTAGGAGGAATTGCTGGAGGAATTACTGAATGAATTTCCGGAGGAATTACTAAAGGAATATCCGCAGGAATTCCTGAAGCAATTCCCGCAGGAATTCCTAAAGGAATCTCCACAGGAATTCCTAAAGGAATCTCCACAGGAATTCCTAAAGGAATCTCCACAGGAATTCCTAAAGGAATTTCCGCAGGAATTCCTAAAAGAATTGCCACAGGAGCTCCTAGAGGAATTTCCGGAGGAATTTTTAGAGAAATTTCCGGAGGATTTCCTAGATGAATTCCTGCAGCAATTCCTATAGGACTTTTCGGAGGAATCCCTAGAGGGATTTCCGGAGGAATTCCTAGAGAAATTTCCGGTGAACTTAATAGAGGAATTTACGGAAAAATTCTTAGAGGAATTTCTGGAGGAATTCCTAGAGGAATTTCCGGAGGAAATCCTGGAAAATCTTTCGGAGGAACCCCTGGAAGAACTCCCGGAGGAGCTCCTGTAGGAACTTCAAGGAGATGGATTTGGAAAATCATGAAGATAGAGCCGTCGCATGCCTAGTTTTTTCACCATGGCCTGACCGCCCTCTAAACAGGCTTCTCCAGGTTACATTCCGATGATCACGGGATGGCCATAGTGGCCATTAGTCCGTTTTATGGCTTAAAGATGATGGATGCCACAAAAGTTCATCTTATTATATGTAGTGGCTTAATTTCCCCAACCGCGGGGAGGAAAAAAAGATGATGGTTATGAAGAATCAAGAAGATGGACCGTCGCATGCCTAGTTTTGGCGTCCACGAAGAAGGCACCTTAAGGATGCACTCCGATTGCCACGGGTTGGCCAGGGAGGAAATTGGACCTTTTTACGGTAACCAAGATGATGGATATGAAAAATCATGAAGATAGAGCCGTCGCATACCTAATTTTGGTACCATGGTCAAAACGTCCTCGGAACAGGTTCCTCCAGGGCATATTGCAGTGGCCACGGGTTGGTAAGGAAGGCCATTGTGCCTTTTCATGGTTACTAAAATGATGGATATGAAAAATCATGATGATAGAGCCGTCGCATTTCTAGTTTTCGCGCTATGGTCAAAACGTCCTCGAAATAGGCTCCGGCAGAGCACATTCCGGTGGCCACGGGTTGACTAGTGGTTGGCCAGGGAGGCCATTTGACGTTTTCCGGTGATCAAAATGATGAACATAAAAAATCATGACGATAGAGCTTTCGCATGCCTAGTTTTGGTGCCCTGACTGAAATATTCACGATCCAGGTTCCCGCAGGGGTTATTTTGACGCCCGCAACAGGACCAGACTGGATTGGCCGGTTTCACATGACCACTACGCACTACCAGCCACGTATCACCCAGTTGGACATGTTTGCCGCAGGCACCAACATTCAACGACGCGGCCGCTCGTGTATATTTTGAAATTTTGTATGAAGCGTAACACAGTGCTAGACCCCCTCCCTCGGGAACGTTCAAAAATTACGTCCAACATTTGGGGGGGGGGGTCTACAAAAGTGTGACAGTACGTGTATTGGGTATAGGAAAATAGCGTGACAGAGGGGGGAGGGGGTCTAGAAATCCCAAAAAATGATGGACGTAATATTTGAATCTTCCCCTCCCCCATCAGCGTTACGTAATATTTGAACGAACCCTAAAGCTTGTGTAAACAAGGTTCCTCTCACTAAACTGTCAAAATCGCGAATCGACCACTCTTCTGCTGTCGACTGTCGAGCTAGTCGATTTCTGTGATAGCTTTTCTGCTCGACTCGACAGTGATAGCAGGCGACCCGATTTAATCGACTCGAGTTATAAAATAGCCCCCTTGTTAAGAGTCTTTTGGTGTGGGGGTAAGTAGAGGGTCGCATTAAAAAAAATCTGTCGGAAACACATGAGTTTGCTTTTGAGGCAAAAACAAATATTGCGCTGTGTAATTTTTGGGAATGTTTCCAAAAAAATTCTCAAAGTGGACTTGAATCTGAAAAAAAGAATGCCCGCCTGGAGATCAACCGGAATAAAATCCGGCAGCTAACAATCGTAGGAAGACCTGAGCTTACAATTGGTGCCACCTCAATATCTGTTGGATTCATGTCCAATAACAAATCCCACAATCAAAACAAAAACCAAAATAGAAACATTATTGCAACAAGCATGGTGGAGAAAGGTCGGCAAGCCTCGTTGGATAAATGTACGACCCGTGCTGAAAAAATCAAGTTTTTACAACTCGTCACATAAATAACTATTATTTTATTCTAAATAAAACCAAATCAATTTGCCGGGGCCCGTGGCGCAAGTGGTCACACGTTTGCTTCATAAGCAGATGGTCATGGGTTCGATCCCAGCCCCGGCGCTTTCGTCAGTTTCTCTTTCCCCCTGAGAGCAGCTGACACTATCCCTTTTCTGAGCCCTAGGCTCAAACGGAACCGGATAGGGTCTTGTACCATTTGGGCAGGTGTACCTATTTTGGGCACTTGCCGCTATAACTAAGTTAATTTTAAACCTAATAACGTAATTATTGGCACACGGTGACTTACGTACAGTACCTAACCCTATACAATATTTCAAATTAATTGGTATTAAATTGACTTAGTTATTGCGGCAAGTGCCCAAAGTAGGTACACCTGCCCAAATGGTACAAGACCCTACTTAGACATCGGCGGACGGCAACTAATAAGGCCGGAACAAATCTTATTTTCTTCTTTTGTCACTTTGCTCGTTGACTCGTCAAGGGGAGGGATAATAAATAATAAATGTATTTAATGAAAAATTGCCCAAACAATTAGGCAAAATCGTGAAACTCATCGGATTTGTTAAGAAATTTTCTCGACGACTCTAATTTCACTTCAAAATTTTAAAATTTCTTGAATAATTTATTTGTGTTCCCCCTCAAAATGTTGAATTCCGACAAAATATTTCCGAGGGGGGGGTGACATAAGAGAAAATCGAAATTTGTGTCAGCCTAATGAACCCCCCATCGGACTTGAAAAAGGAACAACCAACAGCCACACATCTACATCCTCGTGCTCATCATTCCACCACGATAGGGTAGAAAGTGAAAGCAGCGCGAAAAGCAACCAGTTCGATATAGTAGAATAAAAGAATACATTGATTGATTGATTTGTCTTTGTTATAGAGACTAATAGAATACATTGAGGCGCAGTACAAAAGCGGAAGTGCAGTTGCCAATTGGAATCGCTCACACAGTACCCTAGTGGACAAAAGAGCTGTACATTAGGTTAAGTGGTTAAGAATTAAAAAAACCCTAAAAATCAATTAACTGAAGAAAGGTCATTAAGATTTTTGATTTTTATTTTTTAACGCTGTTTCTTGCACTGTGTGTCAAGATGGAAAAATTATGTATAAACTAAATTAATTCTCATAAATGATTGGATAATTAAACAGATAAAGATAAACAGCTAAATTTTGAAGAAACCCATTTTTCCCAAAACCGATGCACCTACCCTAACTGGTGAAGCGAAGACCACACATCCAGAAGATTGATTCCAATTGAATCGCCAAACTGCTGACATCAACACCTCGTTCTCAATCAATATGGATGAGTAATCTTCGAACTGATGAAAGCTGCAAATTGAATGTGCGAGGATAAAACCAGAGCGAAATCGAAAGAAATCAAGCGCAAATGGATCTGTCCTACTCGAACCCGAAGCTTGCATGTGGAATGATTAAGCTTTATTTTAAGCTTATTTTGTGCAATATTTGTTCGTTTTTTATTTTATTTTTTTTTATTTTTGAGGGGTGCATTTCTGCTGTTAACATCATCGGATTAATTATTTATTCATGGTGGTCATGCTGATCCTGTTATTTGTATCCGGTTTTCTCTACGGAATCTACTGTGTGTCGTGTTACCGTTTTATTTTTTTCGTTTACAAGAGCATGCAATTTTACTTAACCCGAATTTTAATGGAATCGCATTTTTAATTTTGTGTTTTTTTCTCTGTTTCCGGTTTGCACTGGACACCGTCGCCGTCCGCCTCTTCAGTTCGAGTGACTTTTTAATTGACAATTACTGCCTGCCTCTGGTGAGCAGTAGAGGCCATGTTTACTTTTTGTATTGAAGCGAAGTGCGTTTGTGTGTTTCGTATGTTGGAATTACTTGCATACATGCTGGGTGAAATTATAGAGCTCAAGCGGAACGTGCCTAATTGATAATCATTATACTCAGTTTCGTTAATGTGTCAGCTATACATGCTATTTTAAAAGACATTTGTTTTACTTGAACGGGTTTTATTCAGTTGATCAACACTACTACACAGTATTATCGTTTTTTTATCAATCAATCATTAGAAATACATTTATGCAAATTTTGCTTTTTAAGGTGAAGCATGCTTTACAGTTGAGATAAGATTCATTTAGAGTACACGTCGATTTAAGTTTCCATCAATTGAAGGAGATCATTTTTACTGGGTGTGTCTCTGTTCCGGTTTTCCGTGGGCAGTGACCATTGCTACCACTACAGACCCCATCGATTTAATCAAACGACCACAAATTATATCGGAACAGCAATTAATAACATTTATTTCATTTCAATCGATTTATTCATCCCGGCCTCAGCTGAAACTGATCATACCACAGATCCGTTTCCAACGAGCAATGTATGTGGTTTGTTCCACTTGCCGCGTGTTTCGCGAACACTATAGAAAGAGATAAATCTAGAGTTTATGTTCCGGTAAATATTATATAAATCAATTTTTTGCAATTTCTCATCGTAATAGGCTGTTTTACCTCACGCAAATCTGACAGGAAAAGGCCTACTTTCCCACACCAAATTAACAGTGCTGTAATGGTTCATTACAGCACTGATTTGCGTTGCGTAATGAACCATTACAGCACTGTTTTCAGTTTTGGTCAACTTCTTGATGCTTTGTGGACGCAGTTTTGAAAAATAGGGACAACTGCACAGTATAACCTGTTATGTTCAGATTTTCTTAGACATGGCTATGGACATCAGTGTGCAGTTTGATGAAAATGTTTTGTTAAAAACTATCCTCAAGGGTAATTTATGAAATTGCAAAAAACGTTGTACACAACTCGGTGCAGAACTCGATTTTTCCAGCACTCGTCGTAATTATCCAACTCGGCAAGCCTCGTTGGATAAATGTACGACTCGTGCTGTAAAAATCGTCATTCTGCACCTTGTTACGTAAACTACTATTATATAATACTAGCTGTCCCGGCAAACGTCGTTCTGCCTGCCTACTGTGTTTTTTGACATGCAGCTCCATAGGGACGTCCCCGGCGAAGTCATCCGTATGGAAGCCCCCCGTTCCAGAAACCGGAGAGGTCTCGCACCAAGCTAAGAACCTTCCCCGGCCCCCGAAATACCCACATACAAAATTTCACACCGATCGGTCCAGTAGTTTTCGAATCCATAGCGGTCAGACAGACAGACAGACAGACAGAAATCCATTTTTATATATATAGACTAGCTGGCCCGGCAAACTTTGTCTTGCCCGGTTGTGGTGGTTTGACAACTGTTGAGGTCATTGCAGCACCGCACTCTAGATTGGTTTAATTTCAATCGTGTCAAATTTCTTCCCAACTGATGGAAAATCAGTAATTTTACAATTTTTCTACTTTTTCAATAGATTTCCGTAACTTTTTGTACATATAAACACAGCCACCACGAATACGAATCGAACCGTGCAAGAGCCATGCTGATAGGTTTATTCGTTCTTGAGTTTTGTTGCCTCAAAGGAACTTCAAACTCATTTTTATATATATAGATGTTGTTTAAAACTATCGCAAAAAATATCTTCTTTATTAGTTGATGCCTTTAAAATATCCCTTATTTTATCACCTAATAGCCGTGCTTTAAAAACAAACCAGAAATTTATCTCTTTCCGAGTGTGCCCGGATGCATTTCTTCCCACGCCAATCTCACGCCTTTGCAAACAATATGGGTCATTCCCAGGAAACAAGCACTCATCATAATTAAGCACCGGCGCTGCGGAGGGAGGGCAGTGTTGTTGCGGTCTTCCCGATGTTCTCCTCAGGGTATGAAGTCGTATGGACCCAATGGCCGGCGGTGTACTGGACCCACCATATTAATTTACGCCGAAAACATAACCTCAATCGGAAAACAGCCTGCCACACCCCACACTCCGGGAGGGAAAGAGCAATCGAAGTTTGTGGCTTTTGCGTGCGGTTTCGGTAATTCAGTTTTGCTGTTCTGGGAGGACAGTTGTACCGACGAGGGAACTGGAGGAGCGTAATATTACACACACTTGATTGAGATCGTTTGCACAGTTATCTGTGAAGGATGTTTCGTGTTTTTTTGAGTATACCTACCGCTTGTTTGTGGCCGAGGAACTTCGAAGTTTAATTAAAAACAAATATTGAAATCGGCTGTGGTCATTGACCTTTTCAGAGAGAAGCAGCAGCTGTGTTGTGTTTCGAGCATAAAAAAATAACATTTTTTTTTATTTTCAAACGCAGCACTTGACTATGTGTATGACTTCGTTGCTTTACTTGAAAAAAAAAAAAATATATATATAAAAATAAAGGCTATACGAGCCGCAGTGGTATGAGCACGAATTATTCTTTCTAAAGGAATCTGTTGAAGATTTTCTGAAGGAAACTTTGGTTGAATTTCTAAAGAAATGAACAGGACATTTTATAAAAAAGTCCCTGGAAGAATTCTCACAGGCTTTTCTGAAAGAATCCCTGGAGAGATTTCTCAAGGAAGCTCTGCAGGATTCTCTAGAGGAATCTATGGAAAACTATTGAAGGGTTCCTAAGTAATCCTTAAAGAGGTAATTTTGGTATTTCTAAAGAATGTAATTGAAGTTTTTCCAGGAGAAACCCAGGGAAAAATGTGATACATATAGAAGTTTTGAGAATTAGGTATATCAATCCCTTGAAGATTTTTTGAAGGAATCTGTGGAGGAATTTCTGAAGGTTTCTTGGAAGAGAAATTGGCGGATAATCTAATAAAATCTATGACGAAATGTCGGGAGGAATCCTTTAAGAAATTTCTAAACTTTCTTTCCTGGAAGCCTCCCTGGAGGAATTTTCAAGAAAATCCTTCAAGAAATTTCGAGAGGAATCTCAAGAAAAAAAATCGATTTGATTTTTTTTAAAGAATTCCTTAAGGAGTTTCTGTTAAAATTTCAGTTTTTGAGAATGTTTCAAAGAAATCATAAGAGGAGCTTCTGAAAGATTTTTAGAAATATTTTCTGAAAAAAAAACAGCTAAAAATTCCGGAGAACTACCTGGTTAAAAATTCCAATGTATTCCTGCATTTGTTATGAAGAAATGAAAAAAAAACTCAATGATAGTTTGTTTAGCGATTGTGTATCAATATCTTTCCGTGAGTATGTTTTTCGTATTCAAAACGAGGTGAAAACCGATCCATCCTCTTTCTCGTGTCACTTCACATTTCGCCGGAAATATCATTTGGAGACAGAACGAGCCACGATATCCGAGTTTCGGTGCAACTTTTTGCTGATTTCTTCAAATCTGTCCACTACAAATCTTGGCTTCACATCACGAGAACGCCGAGGAAAGCTCAGCTGACAATCTCCGTATGAACACCAACCGATCAGGGTGCAAAATGTTCAAAGTCATTGACTGAAAACAGCACGAATTTGATTATTTTTGCACTCAACATTCAAAACAAACATTTTCACACTGTTGAAAATGCTTTGACATCCAAGTGCACAACAGAACATGTGCTCGATGAACAAATTGAGATTTGAATTATGAAAAGAAATCCACGTACTCCGGTGAGACTCGAACTCACGACTTACAATTCGCCAGACGAGCACACTAATTGTCATACCAATAAGAATTTTCCCAGCAACAGCCTCTTCCCGCGTTTTCTTCATATCTCTCTCTCTTCTCTTCTTGGCGTAACGTCCTCATTGGGACAAAGCCTGCTTCTCAGCTTAGTGTTCTATGAGCACTTCCACAGTTATTAACTGAGAGCTTCCTCTGCCAATGACCATTTTGCATGCGTATATCGTGTGGCAGGCACGAGGATACTCTGTGCCCAAGGAAGTCAAGGAAATTTTCTTTACGAAAAGATCCTGGACCGACCGGGAATCGAACCCGTCACCCTCAGCATGGTCATGTTGAATACCCGTGCGTTTACCGCCTCGCCTATTTGGGCTATATGGGTTTTCTTCATATATTCTTTCTGGAAATTTTCCATAGAGTTTTTTTTTTCTTCAGAACTCCTTTGAGATTCCTCAAGAGATTTTTTCAAGGATTCCTTCTTGGGTACCTTCTGAGACTTCTTGAAAGATTTCTTCAAGAATCACTCCTTTGTTCCTCCAAGAGTTCCTCGTGATTCATCAAGAGACCTCTTCTGATCCTTCAGATATTTCTTTCTCGATTATTCTAAGATTTTTTTTTTAAACTTCTTCGAATAATAATCTCAAATATTCTCCGGGGAGAGCGATTCCAAGCAACAGCATCAAAATTAAGGAAAATTTTTAATTCATGATTTTCTATTGAACTGAAACTTTGCACAGTTTTTCAGTTCCATCTAAATCGCCATTTTTCGATATCAAATTTTTATTTAGAGCCACGACTAACTTTTCAAAAGGGTGTATGTGAAAATGGTTCAAAAATATTCAAAAATATGCACAGCAAAAACGGATTGTTCGATTGTTATGAATTTTTCAGCAAAGTTAGATAGCTAAATGGTGATTTCTAAGAAAATATACACTGTGAAAAAAAATCTATTTTATCATTGAAAAACATCATTTTTGTCACAAAAACTCAAATATCTCAAAACCCTATCTTTTTACCAACTTGAATTTTTTAGGGAAAACGGTCCATTGTATTAGCAATCTACCATAAAAATTTGGTGATGGTAAACTAATAAACAAAAAAGTTATAACATTTCAAAAATTTCACAATTTTTACATTTAGTAAAAATAATTTTTCTGTGTAAATTATTTCGGCCGGGAATCGCGATTTGATGCTGATTTTATTGTTCAGCAAAGTTAGATAACTAAATGGCGATTCCTAAGAAAATATACACTGTGAAAAAAATCTTTTTTAACATTAAAAAATATCATTTTTGTCACAAAAACTCAAATATCTCAAAACCCTATCTTTTTACCAACGTAATTTTTTAGAGAAAACGGTCCATTGTATTAGCAATCTACCATGAAAATAAACAAAAGAGTTATGACAATTCAAACATTTCACAATTTTCACATTTAGTAATAATTTTTTTTAGTGTAAATTATTTCGGCCGGAAATTGAAGTTTGATGCTGATTTTATTGTTAATGGCCTTGCGTGAGTAAAACAAGTTGTTTTTATTATATATTATATATACATATAATATAATATACTATGTACCGTAATGTTCCGATTTTATCACGCCCTCCGCGCATTAGTCGTTTATTCATTAATTTGCTGTTACATTTGAGGACAAGTGTTTTCCCTCTTCTTCAAGATGAATGTTGAAAGCGTGTTTTGCAACGTTAAAAATATTGAAATGGGTATAGATGTTGAAGAATATTACAGGGCATTTTTGAAAAGGGGCGTAATTAAATTGTTTAAACAGATGTCGCTGATGGCAATTTCTCAGTTGTTGTCGTTTTCGAACTTCCTGCGCCCTGCTTTACCGATGATATACAGATGGCTCGTTTGTCAAATTCTAGACGGCAGGACGTGCAAATGCGTAATTTTGTACACAATGTGGACATTTGGGCATAACCAGTCTCTTTCAGTTTATCTATGGTGCTTTCGGTGAGATTTCGTAACTCTTTTGAACATTTTTTTTCATCAAACGGTCTACAATAGAGCGTTGAGTTGAAGACCTTTGAGAAAGCGACTGTTCATCTTGTTCGTTAGATTATAATAAACAAAATCACTTATTAATTTTAACTTACTTGTTTGGTGTTGGTGGCTGAAGAAAAAAAATACTATACAATTTTTAATATTCATAGCGGTAGTATTTTTTTGTTTTTTTCGTGAGCATTGTCAGGTATGTATACAAACAAACAAACGTAACACTGGCGAAATTTTCATTGACCACGCCTTCAACGATCATTTTGAATCTTGGTTGTGGCTTTCATAACAAGAAGAGCGCCCATCGTTTTTCTTTGCGTTTGACGTTTCACACTAGCGCCTTCTGATGACGATATTGCACAACACAGTGTTTCGTGAAACATTTCCACCAGGTGGTGATAGTGTGAACTGGGCGATGAATTTTCACTAAAATTGTTCTAGGCGTTTCGTCTGTTTGTCTGTGGTATGTACCTCTTATGCATTTGTTGTTGTTGAAGTTACTCGCATTCTTCCGATCATAAAGTCTGTTCTCTAAGAGGGATTTTTTTTGCGGATAAACTAGACGTATACGCGTATAAAAAAACTTTTATTATACAGCTTTTGTCTTAAAAATAAATTCAACTCCATTTTTCTTATAATCAACAGCTTTTCAACACTATCAAGGGATTTTTTCACCAGTCACGTACAATAAAAAGTATGACAATCTCAATATTTTTGATCACAACACTGGATCGCGTCTAAGTTTTAAATAGATACTATAGTAATTACGAATAATCAAACTAAAGTATCATGAAAACAACTTGTTTAATTCAGGCGGTAGCCTTTACAATAAAATCAGCATCAAAATATAATTCTCGAAATAATTTACACAGAAAAAAAATTTTTTTTGTTACTAAATGTAAAAATTGTGAAATGTTTGAAATGTCATAACTTTTTTGTTTATCAGTTTACCATCACCAAAATTTTATGGTAGATAGCTGATATAATGGGCCATTTCCCCTAAAAAATTGAAGTTGGTAAAAAGATAGGGTTTTGAGATATTTGAGTTTTTGTGACAAATATCATATTTTTTCAAAGTAGAAAAAGAAATTTTTTACAGTGTATATTTTCTAAGGAATCATCATTTAGTTATCTAACTTTGCTGAAAAATTTATAACAATCGAACAATCCGTTTTTGCTGTACAGCTTTTAGAATATTTTAGAACTATTTTCGCATACACCCTTTTGAAAAGTTAGTCGTGAGTGAATATGAAGGTTTAATATAAAAAAATGGCGATTTATATGAAATTGAAAAACTGTGCAAAGTTTCAGATATTTTTGAAATGGTCGCTCAGGATCGACTGACATGACTCCGTGGAATTCCTCGGGATTCTTCTCAGGATTCCTGCAAAGGTTACTCTTGTAGTTCTATCAGGGATTTTTCCTGATTGTTCTAGAGATCACTCCACGATCGTTCCAGTAAATCTTCAGGAATTCTTTCATCCTGATCATTCACCAGGAATGTCAGAAGTTTCTAGATTTTCTTCAGGGACAGATTTTTTAAATATGATCTAGGATCTATAGGGGAATAATAAAATTAAGAGATGAACAGAGTTATCCCTCTATGATACCAACCAAGCGGAGTGGTACTATTTAATCTGACGTTCCGAATATTGATTTGGGTCTTCTTCAGGGTAAAAAAGTTGGATGATTTAGTATAAACCTGTTTATAATTTATCCTGACCGAAATGTCAACCATAGAGAGAAAATGATGTGTATATTGCCCTATACAGGAACCAGATTTGCTGGTATATCTCAAACATAATGGAAAAACTTGTAATTGAAGGCACAAAATGTTGCTAATTGGCAAACTACGAGATGAAATTTTTGAAACAATTCTACGGAATAGAAAGCCAAACTGACTCCGAAGCGACTAACAACAAGTGAGAGCGAGATGTTTTTTTTTATGAAGCCGAGAACTACGCTCGCACTCCCCATATCTAGCCACCAAGCAGTTTTTTTTTTGCTGGTTTCTAATTTAGTATGCATCGAGAGCACGTCTAACCAATACGGAGTCATGGGTTCAAATCCCACCAGAGCTCGATTTTTTTTCACAAATTTCATTTCTCAATTTGCCAATAAGCCACATTTCGTGCCTTCCAATTACAAGTTTTTCCAGTATAGAGGGATAACATTGCCATTTTTTGATCTTCGAAATCCCCCTAAAACCCCCTCTGACCTCATGTAACGCACCTAAAACCCTCAGAAACCCCCGAAAATGCCTTGGTAACGCTTGAGAAACATCTCAGAAACTCGCCAAAAATCATCTGAAGCTTTCTGAAATGCCTTCGAAATCCTCCTAAAACCCCCTCGGACCTCATGTAACGCACTTTAAACCCTAAAAACCACCGAAAATGCCTTCGTAACGCCATGTAACGCACCTGAGATCCTCAGAAACCCCAGAAAACTCCAAAAATCATCTAAAGCTAACTGAAATGCCTTTCAAATCCCCCTAAAACCCTCTTGGACCCCATGTAACGAAACTGACCCTTTGAAATACCCCTGAAGCCATTTCAAGCGAGTGTTCCCATCCCAAGGCCTTTTCTCTTTTTTATTGACGAGATATTTAGCTCTAGACTAGTTTATCTCGAAACCCACAGTTTTACTTTCGAGGGAAGAGGGTGAGTTTGTCCAGAGTGTGATTTGATCCCATCACAGTGCTAAGGATTGTAGAGGCCAAGGGCCCGAGCGGATGTGGGGGCTTTCCGGAGAAAAAAAATATTTGTTTTCAAACAGCATTTGCGCAACCTGAAACAAAAGGAGTATCCAAAATGAGGTTTTTGTGGGAGCCTGACCCCCTTAAATGTGGGGGCCCAGCCTCCATCGATAACCCTCCCCCCTACATCCGGCTCTGTATTATTTGCATTTGTAAAGAGATATGAACGCAACAGTTTCATTGACAAAGAAATCCATTTCATGACTGTGGAAGTGCTAACTGCATATTTATGATGGAGTGCCGGGTATGCTCCATTAGGGTCGTAATGTTGGGGAAAAAGTATAAACGAAAAGTAAACATAATTGTAAACGAACTCTGTTACTGTGAACAATTGATTTACATCACAACTTATGAAATCATACAGAGTAGCTCCCTCCCACACGCAGAAAATTGGCGCTTGTTTTAAACAATAAAACGCATGGTTGATTTTCAAACTGAGAATTTACTTATTCCAAAGTTATATTTAATTGTTTTCATTTAGAGTTTATCGATAAAAACAACCGATTACCATCATTTCATATAATGTCAAAAAATTCATTTGTTTCAACAAAATAAAAACCATAAGCATGTTCCGAAAGCACTCACACATCTATAAAATGCTTACCCCAACATCGCCACAACGAAGAAGGTGCAGCAAATCCATCACGCCAACTTCCAAGTGCAGCTTTGGCCGTGATGGATACTCACGACAGCATCCACAAAAAGTTTCGCCTTTTTTGTCTTTTTTTAGTCGTTCTTCTCCCCATTCGCTTACCGACGGTCTAAAAATAGATTTCCGAGCTGCCGCAGTTGCTGCCGTCACCAACACAATCACATTCCGGGTTTGTTAGTGGCAAAAGTGCAGTCGTTTGAATCAATCCATTATATCATGTTGAAAATACCATATCTCTGTTTGTTTTAACAAACTGTCAAAAATTTCGACAAATGAAAATATTTGTATTATCAAACAATAGAACAGTTCAGTTTAAACTAGAAATCAGTTTGCCGGTTGATTTGAACTACAATTTAATTGTGTTTACAAATTATTTTTCTGCGTGCAGGAGTTCCTTCTTGAATTTCATCCGGCATGTTTCTTCATAAATGTCTTCCACGAGTTTCTTCTAGGAATGGAAGGCAATTCTTTATAAAATTTTTCTGGGGGTTTATTTAGGACACCTTCAGAAGGTCCCTCTGAGATTATACTAGGAACATGTTTTCTAGAATTAAAAAACAGATTCCTTTCAGGAATTCTTCAACAACTTCTTCCGGTATTCCTATTGTAATTCTACCGGAAACACCTTACAGGATTCCTACAAAAACCTCTTTCGGGATTCCTCCAGGAATTACTAGCCGAATTGCCATAGGAACTCCGTCCAGAATTCATTCGGGAACACCTTTCGAAATTCTTCCGGGAATTCCTACCAGGATTCTTTCAGGAACTGCCAATGGCGTAGCTAGGTGGGAAGGGGTCCCCCTAGGAAAAAATCTTAGATTGATTAGGGGAATGGGTGGGAACTGCTTCCAGGATTACGTCATTTGGAACTTTTCCGTAATTTCTGTGGACACTCCCTCTGGGATTCCTCCAGAAATTCTTTCCGGAGTTGCTGCAGGGATCATTCCAGGATTCCTATGGAAATTTTTTCCGAAAGTTTTTTTTAGAAACTGGTTACGGGATGTCTTCAGGAACTGCTTCCAAGATTTATCTGAGAACTTTTTCATTGGATTACTCCAAGAGATTCTTCTAAAGTTCTTCTGGAAATTCATTCTGGAATTCTTCCAGATGTCACAAATGGAAATCCATCAGGAGTTTATTGGAGAAGCTTTTTAAGAAGTATTTCAAATAATTCCTTCTGAAGTTTTTTTTATTGGAATTCCTTATGGAATTACTCTCGAACTTCTGCATGGCGTTCCACCAGGATTTCTTGCGGAATTCCTGCAATCATTTCCATCCAGCATTGAGAGTTTCATTCTAATTAGTTTGTCCCGAGAACAATGTTCTGACAATATATGCCAATGAGACTGCAAGTTTAATTTCCGAAATGTATCTACAATCATTTGCAGGATAGACTTCGTTCGAATCTGTTCTTTGTCGACCCCTGGTATTCGTCAACGAAGGACTATTTAAGAGACCTTTCACACTTGTGACCAGGGATTGGCGACATGCACCGTGAGGTGCGAAAAAAGCATGTGCTTCACACAATCTCAAGTGCTTGTCTCCCGTTTTGCCGAGAGACAGAGACGTATGAGTGAGAGCTATCGTAATTGTGCGAGAGACAAATTGCAGCACTAGCTCTACGGTGCAGGGAGTAACGCACGGTGCTTGGGACTGTGCTTGCCAACAAACAGAAAAAATCACTTAATAAATTAATTAGAGAGTTTGTGTTTTTGGCAAAGTTGTTAAGCTTGTCAAGGACTGACAAGTGATGGGTCTTTTGATTCGAAATTTTCCCAATTATGCGTAGTGTCAAGCAAAGTGCAAAGCACGGAGACAAGCACAGAGGGAGTTCATACGACAGTATGTGAGAGACAGGAGACCTCAAGCGCATGGCAAAGTAAGCAGGCAACACACAACCGATTGCACGTACTCGTCTCCTTCTGGTTTGTTGTGCTGTCTCGTAGCAGCGTGTGCGAGTTTTGAGTCGCACCGTATCCCTATTTACTACACTCTATCCTTTGCTATTTTTTGTAGCTCTCAGACCACGTTGAATTGACAGTTGCTCGAAACCTTTGCATATCGTTCCGATCCATGATTTCCTGTGCTTTAGAAATCACACTCTCTTCGTCCTACAACTTCTTCCTGCGATGAATTCGTTTCACTTCTACTTTTTCTGCCTTGTACCGCTGTCTTTTGAGCTGGGTACCGTCCAGTGGCATTTAGTGAGGTGAATATCAAATAATATGCGAACAATATCATCCGATGCGAGAACGACAATCATCTGAAAATAAACCATCGTTGTAACTAAATCAATTTTGAATTCTGAATTCAATAAAACAAATGGTCCCTATGGGACCTTCCCCGATCCAACATTAGCGATAAAACGTTATGATTAAATATGAGCCCCATCCACGTGGAATACTCTTCCAAATCCCAGATAGGTCAATTCCGTCAGCCGTGAAATCACATCGTATAGTGTTTCATTCCGAAAATAAAACAACATACGAGTTCCCTTCACTGAGGCCCAAAGGACTCGCTTCCCGTCGTCATTCTCCATCCGAGGCCGAACGGCCGAAAAGCGAAACAACCCAAATAATCATAATTTTATTACCGTGTGTCGGCGTCGGGGGAGCAGGAAGCGAGCGTTCGGGTTTCATGCTCTCTCTAGCCAGTAGTAGGGATAAAACTGAGGACGACCAGGCCTGATCCCAGAAGCCCAGCCGCCATGTGAGGAATAATAATCCAAAGATTGTTGATCCAGCACCTCCACCGTATCACCGCTGCTCAACCGTTTGCCCACTTTTACGACGTGACAATGCGTGCGTAATGTGATCGGTGGTAATAAAATGATTCACTTGTCGCGCCGCCGGTTTGAAAAAGGGGCAATCACATGAATTGAGGTGATTTTGTTCTCGATAAGTGCAATTCGATTTGAACGGAAGCAAGAGTATTTGTTTGATACAACAAATGTGATATGTTGTCAAAGCATAATAAGAGAATAAGGTTTTATCAAAGTTTTGTTACAGATTCAAAACATTCTGAAACGAAAATTATTCGGGTATTGTCTCTGACCAGGAAAAACTATGAATGTAAAAGATAATTTAACAACTACAAAATTTCACTTACTTTGTTAGATAGTTTTTTTTTTTTCACGCCATAATGGATTTATTTGCTGAATTATGATGAGTGCTTGTTTCCTTAAGGACTTTTTCAGTGCCTGTAGTAACAGAAAAACTCCAGCAATTCTATCTTCAACATGCTTTTTCCGTTTTGATCTCCATGCCACATGCTTTTCTTTAACTAGGGAAACAGGTTATTTTGTTTACATCGAGAAGTTACAGTTTGTTTTAAAGTTTGTTCTTTAACAGTGATTTTGCTACGAGTTTAAAAATTGCCAATCGGGATTAGTTTATCAATTCACTTTACGGTTAGTTTTATCTGCGATACATTTTAGAGTTACGAGATTCACATTTTACTTGAACGACTTTTAACTACTTCAAAATGCAATCAAATAAAATCATCTCTTTGTCAACTTATGTGTTCTTCAAGGGTGCAATTTATTCGATTATAAGTATTTCTTTGGTTGATTACATCCAGTTGGTTTGCGCTTATATAAAATCGATTGATTCACTTGTGTGTGTTGTTTTTTAGATATACTTTAAAAGCAATTTCCTTTAGATTGAGCCTCAAACCTTGTTCTCAGATTTGTCTCGTTTTTTTGTCTTTCACTGTGTATAAAAGATATACTAGAATAATATTGCCCCAATCCTTTGGTTTATAAAATCTAAAAGTTCCGTATCAATTCTACCCAACTACGCACAATCAAATTTCACCACTGTGGATGAGGGTGATGACTCAACATCAACCCATTCCACCCAGTCGGATTCCGTGTTTAACAATTCCAGGATTGGACATTTCTCGCTAGATCAGATAAAATACGTTCAAAAACACAATCGAAAAATAAAAACTTTAAACAGTTTGACAGTCTAACATTTAAAAAATCTACTTCCTGCAATCAGGGCGCCGTGCCGCGATGTCTGTCCGCATGCCAGCGTTCAACGTTTCGTTCTTTCGACTAACAACACGGGGAAACCCGTTTTGCTTTGGTTCGTGGTCTCCGAGCGCCTCATCGTTGTTGTGGGTGGTTGGTTGCATTCCTAGTTCACATTTCAACAAGCTTTAAAACCCTTTTCTATATACTGTTTTTTTGAAGGGTGATTCCGCGATTTGTTTTCCTCTTTCGTTATGAAACCTGTTGTTGTATGTTTGTGTTGCTTTATATTTATGATTAGCTAGAAAGAATATGCTTCTGTTTCATATGAACTCTCTTCGTTTTCTTTATTTTTATTTATTTTTGTTCCTCAACTTGGTGCTACAGTGTTTAATGTTTTGAGTTTTTGTGAGTTTATTTAACTTGTTTTTTGGTGTAATTATTGGGTGTGTTTATTGTTTCGAAGGTTATACTTTCTGTTGTTACGATGTGGTCTGTGTCTTCAGGATTGTGGCAAGCATCGCCTTATCAGTTGTTGTAGAAAATATGTCTGAAACGAAAATAATAGAAAATTTAATATCGTTAGTCACCACATTCTATTTGTTTTTCATTTACATGAATCATACAGGGTCTGAGTGCTATAAGTAAACTCATGCTCCCAAATTCATCATATTCAAAAACAAGCGATTATGGTACCTGTTCTGCCCATATTCGCATAGGTGACGTAAACGCCACATAGGTCGAAATCCACTTTTTCAGCTTAACATATCCTACACCATGTGTAGCATATGTTCCAATCATTAAAAAAATATTTTTGTTCTAAAACATGTGAGTTACACTGAAAAGAACGTTTTGACGTAACCACCATGTGGTCGCATAACTGACGTCTGTGTACAAGTAAACTGAAATCTCCCCATAAAACGTGATTGAACATCATTTATTGAGATAATTTATTGACATAAACATAATTAATACTTGAGATATCTAATTATTTGATTTCAGATGCCTGAAAATCATTTTCAATATCAACAACTTTTATAGTGAATATTATCAACTATGTTTAATACTTATTATGGATGCAATGTAGATACTGAAACATTTATGATGCTTTGACAACAACATGCGCATAATAAAACAAATTGATAGTTGATAGCCTACAACTCGTAGCGCTGAGTTTACGCCGATTGCAGCAATCGCGTCCACTGGTCTTGGTCCTGGGTCAATCGCTTCCAGTCGCCATGAGATTTTGGAGTCCTCTTAGGGCTGCAAAATGCAGTTGAGGAGAACCTAAAAGGCCAACGTGCGCGCCCTATCACGAACCCAATGGCCCCTTCCTGGTTGTCTGCTAATATGGTATTAGCTTTTCGCATACAAGCTACGTGCCCAGCCCACCGCAGTTTGCCGTGTTTTATCCGCTCCATATATTAGTTACCCGATTTTGTCAGCCTATTTCGGGGACACATTTTTTGTTCTCCTTAAAAACCTAAATAGTTTTTCAAACGTTTTATCTCTCTACACACCAAAAATCGATTGATGGTTTCAGCAAAATTTTGCTGAATTTTGCCGAGCTGAAGGTTTCAGCAAAAATTTTGCTGAAATTCAGCAGAATTTTGCTGATTTGTTCAGTAAACTCTGCTGATCACCAGTAACATTTTGCTGAAATTCAGCAAACTTTGCTGAAAGTTCAGCAAAAAATTTTGCTGGACCTTTCAGCTCGACAAAATTCAGCAAAATATTGCTGAAAGCGTTTGGTGTGTATGTACTTATAGCCTCACAGCAGTAGTTTAATGATGAACATGATTGAATTGGTTAAAGTTTGACCGTAAATTAATAAAAGCAAAAAGTTTGCGGGGCTGACAAAATTGAGTTCATACTGTATCGATTTATGTGTATACTTGGTACAATTCGTAGTTCATACATCTATCGCTTCCTCTGAATTACGATGTCAACTCCTCAAACCCCCTTTCAGTTACTTACTAAGCGCTTCGAGCAAGCTCAGTGAAACCCGAAACGTTAGTTTTTGTGGCACCTGATTGATAAATTAAATAGTAAACTCATGGTTAGCCACGAGTTTGGTTTGTTTTGTTCCAAAACCATCATTGAAACAATACTACTTTGTTGATGAAAACTTACAAATACATTCTGAACTGTTGTAGCTTTTCAGTCTAACAGAAATGAAACAGCTAGTTTGGCATAGCCGTTTTAGTTCTGTTAGACTGAGAAAGCCACAACCACAACAGTTCAACATTTCCTCCTAGTCGTAAACCTCCTCCAAAACTTTTAAATAAATAAATTCAATCCATATCTATCTGATTAAGCGTTGGGTGTATGAGCTTTTGATGTTTATTAATTTAATTGCAAGAAAATTTGTATTTAAACTGAAACTTAGTATAGAGGAATAGTAAAAGGTTATTAAAATTAAATTAGTTTCGTAACATTTCGTAATTTGTCGAATTTGAGAAACAATAAATGAGGCATGCGGGCGATACTTAATGTTTCAGTTTATCAAGTAAATCGCGAAAAATTGTAAATATTGCTGATGTATTTGTTCATAAATATTTAGTTACGTACAACATCATGTTTTGGATAAGGCATAAAATAGCCTTTTCAACATAGGCTGACTTAATTGTTAGATGCATTGGAAGAAGCCGGAAGGATCCATAGCAGAACCTGGGGATTAATGTAAATTTCGGTATTTTGCACACATTCAACGATATAAGAAAAATGGACTAGGCGATTTTTTTGACAGGTAAAGATAAGCCAAGGAATTCGACAACTCCAAACTTTTCGACGTTGTTTTGATGCAAGTATTCCATCACCATGAGAGAATTTTAGTATTTCAAGAAATAATGCCCATTATCCCAACTTCTTGCAGGACATTTTCCCATAATTATTGAAAAACAGTTGGTCCGGTCTGATTTAAAGCCGACCAACTGTGAATCTTTCTACACTCGACTGCACTATCAGATAGTTACCATTTTCAGAATGTGGCGTGTTATCTTTTTTTTCTGAAACCTCGGTCAGAACAACTTCTTTCGAATCGGTTAGAACACCGGACATTTCGGAAAAAAAGTCTAACACGTGTTCAGATGTTTGATAGCTAACATAACGGTCATAGCAATCTGGTTGTTACGTCAACTTATCCGTGTAATCATTCATCAAAACGACTGAATGGTCGCATAAACTGACGTAAACGTTTTTAACGTGGAAAAATTACATGAAACATCTTGAAATCATTGCGGCTCACTTTTTGTAGCTGTAATTTACGAAACTGACAGATTATTTCATTTAAATAATCGGTGCATATGTAAATCCGGAAAAAATCTATAAAATCGTGTTTTCCCATCAGAGCAGACGTTGGTGGTTACATCGACTATGCGAACATGGGCAGTGTTGTTTCCATTCTTTTTTTTTTTCATGCGTGCACACGTCTAACAAAAAATATATAAATAAGAATCAAAATAAACAGCGCTTCATTTCTGTGTTTTTCGTAGGATGAAAACGGGAGCCACATGCATAATAACCCATACCCTATAAAACCTTAAAAAAGGATAACGAGCAAAAAAAGCTCGAAGCCACAATTTGGCGAGCGAAAACACGAGGAGCCAAAGCCCAGTGAACCACACGTCGCATAAGGATGTGTATCCGAAATCGTACTTTCTTTCAATAAAAATCATATTCGTAAACAATGCTAAATTCTGCTGCAAACATGCTAACTGAAATTGTATATACATCATGACTGTGATATCCACTTTAGCGGCTGTTCGATATGAAGTTGATCATCAATATTAACTTCTTTTCTCGATCAGCCTAGATAGCTGTGTAGTGTCGGTAGCGATTGTCTCAATTGGCTAAGAATAACACTACGGACCGCCTGTTCCGGTGGTAAGAATCCACCAACAGGTGACCCCTAATTCATGGTGTGGTGCGGCTTTATGCTTACCGTGCCTAGGAATGAATGGCTAGGGGGGGTCTAATAAAAACCTAACCGCTAGCGGAGCCTGTGGAGTACCAGGGCGCCCTCCACAGTATGTAGCCCTTACTGCGCTAACCGGAGCAATGGTGCAGTGGACCTTGTGTTTCTCCGAGACAATCAGCTGCCCTTCTTTAGTCACACTTGAGGCTAAATAAGAACGGGATTATGAAGATGTTGTTGATTAGTTTAAATTTTCACCAATATGGTTTCGCATTATGCGATTTACACAGTGTATTCTGTGTATCCTCGCCTTTGGCGTTTTCCAATCGATACCGATTTGGTTTTATTGTTGCTGTTCTTTGTTGTGCTGTTGTTGCGAAGAGTTTAATCTTACCTAGTTTGGGTAGTGGCTTCGGTTAAGATAGCTCAGATCAATCTTCAGCATAAAAGAACAGCAACGATCAATCTTTGCAGACTTATGCAAAATGGTACTGCCCAAGTGGCCTTGGTACAAGAACCTTACTTTCGTAAGGGAAATTTCTATCTAGGAAACCTTGTGAACCCGGTGTTTGCCACTTTCAGTAAACATGAAATGGCAAACTCGCGTGTCATGCCTCGAGCCTGTGTGCTTGTCAACAACGCAATAGTTGCTACACTCATCTCTGAACTAACCACCAGAGATGTATGTGCTATCACAATTGATGTATCTGTTGGAAACCTCAACAGGAAATACGTCTATTGTTCTGTGTATTTACCGCATGATGAACCATCCCCTACGGATGCTTTCAAACAAGTCAGCTCAGACATTAACTTGAGAGGCTCCAGTTTGATGGAGTACTTAAGTAGTACAGATCTTGCATTACTTAACATAGGCAACCGCCCAACCTTCATGGTATCTGCTAGAGAGGAAGTGTTAGATATAACGCTTTGCTCTAGCAGAATTAGTCACGAGCTGACCAATTGGCATGTGTCAGATGAAGAATCTTTATCTGACCATCGCTACATCTTTTTTGAACATTTAAATGTTACTTCGCAAACATTGCGTTTCAGGAATCCTCGGTCAACAAACTGGGATATACTGATTTGGTTGCAGCCAAATTTCATGGAAATTCGCCATTCATTGACACTCCAAGTGATTTAGATGATGCCGTTGATACTACAACGACCTTCATCATGGAAGCTTTTGAAGAAGCATGCCCTCTACGGTCTGTGAAGATCACAAGAGGAACCCCTTGGTGGAACTCTGATCTGGCGAAACTCAGGAAACAATGTAGAAAGAGTTGGAACAGACGACGTTCGGCTGGTTCGGAGGCTTTCAGGTCGGCTCGCAAGGCCTACAGGAAAGCTCTCCGGTCTGCTGAACGATCTGGCTGGAAAAACCTTTGTACAAATGTTTCCAGCTTGAGTGAAGTCAGTCGGTTAAACAAAATCCTTGCGAAATCTAAGGATTTCCGGGTGAACGAACTTCGTTTGCCAAATGGCGATCTGACTTCTTCTGATGAGGAAGTTCTGGAATGCTTATTCAGCACACACTTCCCTGGATGTGTGGATATTACATCTTCGGATGATCCTGATGTCTTTTCTTGTAGTTATGATTCTTTAGCTTCGGCTCGGAGTATTGTAACTATAGAATCGATTGAGTGGGCTCTTAATAGCTTTGCTCCTTTCAAATCTCCTGGGGCAGATGGGATTTATCCTATTTTGCTTCAGAAGGGGTTTGATTATTTCAAACATGTTTTGAAAAAACTACTTGTTTGCAGTTTTGCTACAGGGTATATTCCTAAATCCTGGAGGGATATTACTGTAAAGTTTATTCCGAAAGTGGGTCGTGCCTCGTATGAAGAAGCAAAGAGTTTCGGACCTATCAGTTTGACCTCTTTTCTTCTGAAATGCTTAGAACGCATTGTGGATCATCACATCCGTGATGTTCATCTGGCCAACGTGCCTCTTCATGTGAACCAACATGCCTACCAATCTGGTAAGTCCACTGTGACTCTTTTACACAAGGTTGTTTACGATATCGAGAAAGCATTCGCTCAAAAACAAACTTGTTTGGGTGTTTTCTTAGATATCGAGGGTGCATTTGACAACGTGCCTTTCGATGCCATATTGGAAGCCGCACGGAGTCATGGTATATCTCCAATGATTTCCAATTGGATTCACCAAATGCTCGAAAACCGAAATCTCTTCTCGACATTGCGTCTAGCAGGGATTAGGAAATTGAGTGTTTGTGGATGCCCCCAAGGGGGAGTCTTATCACCGCTTTTGTGGAATCTCATAGCAGATACGCTATTGAGGCAACTCAATAATAGCGGTTTTCCTACTTATGGTTTTGCCGACGACTACCTAACATTGTTAGTTGGTATGTGCATCAGCACCCTTTTCGACCTGATGCAAAACGCCCTTCAGGTAGTTGAGGGTTGGTGTCGCCAATATGGCCTTTCGGTTAATCCGAGTAAAACATCTATTGTTCTTTTCACGGAAAGGCGAAACCGTAATGGCGTTCGACCTTTGCGTCTCTTTGATTCTGAAATCGATGTGACTGAACAGGTAAAGTACGTTGGAGTCATTCTTGATTCCAAGCTTTCCTGGACACCTCACATTGAGTTCAGAATCAAGAAAGCTTGTATGGCCTTCGGGCAATGCCGGTGTACTTTTGGTACAACTTGGGGTCTAAAACCCAAGGTTGCCGCGCGCACACGTGTTTTGATCTGCTCGTCACATTTGCTCCGCGTTCGCCAGATTGTTTTTGCGATTTGGCTGACGGTTCGACCGGTGCTACGCCATCCGGATGGTTTACCGCGTATCAAAAAGTGTTAGTTCTGCTAGGCTTTGTGTGAATTTAATTAACGAGAAAGTGATTTATTGATTTCGGGTAGAAGTCAGAAGATTTTTTTTGTGCAAATTTAGTTTCGCGGCCGCTACGCCATCCGGAAGTTTTCGTGTCTTGTGTACGATTGGGTTGCTAGCAGTTCGGTTAGCTTTCGTTGTGCGGGTTTTCTTCGTGATTCCACCAGTGAAACGGCCGACGCAATTCCACATCGTGAAAAAAATGTACTAGTGTTCATTTGAAAAAATATGGGTATTCCTCGGAAGATTTGAATTTCAAAAAGTGAATATGTTATCTAAAGTGGATGAAAATGCACGCATTCGGAATGTGGTCTAGCGATGACCGATTGTTCGCGTGACAGGGGTAAAACGGGTGGAAATCAAAATGAGTGGTTTTTACCTGGGTGGATGTTTCCATAGTGATGCAGTGCTGCCTCGGATGGCCTTTGGTGTATATTTTGTGCTACATGAAAAACTAAACACGTGGGTTTGATTTTGCCGACTGAAGTGGAGCTACGCCATCCGGTGAAAAGTTTACTGGAAAATTTTTAAAAGAAGAGTTTGCGATTGTGTTTATCCGACGGTTTTGCCAGAGTATGACAGACTACGAGTAACTTGGTGAGATCTTTCCTATCAAAATGCTTAATTTTATTTATGTATACGTGTGAAAATTACTACACTAAATACGCGCCAGAACCAAAAATATAAATTTTTGTTTCAGGAAGTGTTAATGCATTTCAGATATCCATATGATATCCGGATGCATTAATGCGGGGCTTACTGTTGCAGAAGACGACCTCAGGATGCACGTGCGAGTCAAGGCATACCTCGAAATGGGTCGTTAGATGTACAGTAGAGCTATCACCTTCCATCTCCAGGACTAAAAATGTTTACGTCTATGCATAAAAGTGAATGGCCAAAATAGACGCAGACATTTTTCTTCCATAAAAGCACTGCCGGTCAGTGGGCGATGGATTGTACATACATACACATACACACAACTTGGGGTCTAAAACCCAAGTATATCAAATGGATTTACACAACTGTGGTTCGGCCAATATTGGCTTATGGATGTCTTGTGTGGTGGCAAAAGGGTGAAGTGAGATCGGTCCAATCAAAATTAGGTCATCTCCAAAGGATGTGCATAATGGCGATGTCTGGAGCGTTCTCTTCAACTCCTACGGCAGCGCTAGAAGTTCTCTTTGACGTTGCCCCATTACACATTCATCTCAAACAAGAAGCCCTTTCTTGCACTTACCGGTTACGGGTACTCGGTCTACTAGAGGAAACTCCTGTGAACCGCACATCAACACACACCTCGTTGTTTCCACTTTTAGTGAATTGGGACAAAATTGTCCTTGCTCCAAGTGATCTTACAATTGCTTGTAATTTTCCATATAGGACATTTTCCACGAAATTCCCTTCCCGGGAAGAGTGGACATCTGGTTATCTGGAAAGAAGTATTTCAGACGGCATCGTATGTTACACTGATGGCTCCCTTCTCGAAGGTCGAGCAGGTGCTGGTGTTTATTCTCGTGAGCTAAGGCTGTATCAGTCTTACTCACTTGGTAGACACTGCACCGTTTTTCAGGCCGAAATCTTTGCTCTTATGTGTGGAGTGCAATCAGCACTTCAGCAGCACGTAATGGGCAAAGTAATATACTTCTGTTCAGATAGCCAGGCTGCTATTAAAGCACTTGCTTCGGCCAACTCCAGGTCGAAGATAGTTATCGCTTGTCGAACTCAAATCGAGGAGCTGAATTCAGCAAACGCTGTTCACCTTGTATGGGTACTTGGCCATTCTTCCATCGCTGGAAATGAATTGGCTGATGAGTTAGCTCGCACTGGAGCATCACATGACTTAATTGGCCCTGAGCCAGCTATTCCGGTATCCAAGTGTTGGGTGAAGCTTCAGATTGACACCTGGGCTGCCACTCAGCACAAACAATACTGGGATAGTTTGGAGTCATGTCGTCAAACAAAATTGTATTGTACTGAGCCATCTCTAGGGGTGGCAAAGTATCTAACAAATCTGTCAAAACAGAATTGCAGCATGCTGGTCAAAGCATTGACTGGCCACTGCCGACTCAGCTATCACATGGCGAATATTCAGCAAGCTGATTCATTTGCCTGTGATAGCTGTGAATCCGATTATGGAACTTCGTATCATTTGATATGTAACTGTCCAGTTTTCGCGCAACTGCGTTTCCGAGTATTCGGTAAACACTTATTAAGTGAAACTGACTTCAGAAACCTGAATCTTCAGGATATTCTGTTGTTCTTAACCCGCTGTGGTAAAGAGCTATAGGCTCTCTTTCGCTTTATGCGTTATTACAGTGCCCTTTTCAGGGCGCTGTTTGAACCCATTGTGGTACGCTTGTGCGTTAGTACCTTCTTCCAGGGTATTTTCCCTATTTCCCTACCTGTCCCTATCCCCATCCAAATCCTTTTTCCTTCCTTTTCCCTCAGGTAGATGATGAAATAGGCTGTTATTTTGGCGATGACACAAATGTCCCAAATGGAGGATAACGTGCCTCTGGAGCCGGCCTTCTGATACCTGATACCACCACATTCTATTTGTTTTTCATTTACATGAATCATACAGGGTCTGAGTGCTATAAGTAAACTCATGCTCCCAAATTCATCATATTCAAAAACAAACGATTATGGTACCTGTTGTTTCCATTCTTTTTTTTTCATGCGTGCACACGTCTAACAAAAAATATATTAATAAGAATCAAAATAAACAGCGCTTCATTTCTTTGTTTTTCGTAGGATGAAAACGGGAGCCACATGCATAATAACCCTATAAAACCTTAAAGAAGGATAACGAGCAAAAAAAGCTCGAAGCCACAATTTGGCGAGCGAAAACACGAGGAGCCAAAGCCCAGTGAACCACACGTCGCATAAGGATGTGTATCCGAAATCGTACTTTCTTTCAATAAAAATCATATTCGTAAACAATGCTAAATTCTGCTGCAAACATGCTAACTGAAATTGTATATACATCATGACTGTGATTGCTTTACGATGATCTATTTTGAAAACAAATCTAGCCGTAAATAATGCGATTCAAAATCACTGAAGTGATGTAGAACTGGTTGATCATATATTGGGATACAATAGGGATGAACAGAATCACTGTCACTTATTAAAAATGTTCACACAAACTTTATACCGTGGTAGGGAGCTAATTACTGGTTAAAATGTGGCTTTTGCTGCAAGATGTAATTTGTAGCTGTAGAACACGGAGTAGTCTGCCTTTAAAACAATATTCTTTATTTAAACCACATCTGAAGTTAATCACTAACTTGCCACAGTGCTAATAAAAAACGTCAAACCCGCGGCCATCCTAATTTCACACCTCATTCTATGATTGAAATCTGACAAGTTTGGAATTAAATCGCCAAACGGAGCCTTTTCTATGCTGGTAAGAGCCAGCTCCACTGAAGAAAATGCCACTCGTTTAAAACACAGCCTGTTATTTAACAAACTCGATGAGACGGTAAGCGCCTTGGTGGAAGATACCTTCCGGAATTCACTTTGCGCAACTGTGCGGGCTGCGACTTATCTTTTTTAAGTACAGCTTCTGCGGGGCAGCCAGGAAACTATTCTAGGATGCTGATTACAACTTCCGCCGGTTTTCCCCTTGCTGAATCAAACGTTAGACGTATCTTAAATTCTGGAATTCAATTACGAGGCTTTTACTTCACAATTTTTGCAGCGACGACGACGACGACGATTGGCGATGTAATCAAGACACATTGTAGTAGACGTTAATCATACTCGTTATACGTCGTATAAACTGACAAACCATTTGTATGATAAACTATGTCAGAGATGTGTCGAACGGAATCACAGTGACTTAGACAGAATTGTCATAAAGTCTTCATGGTTGCCTAGAAAGGTTAAGTTTATATTATACATTTTTCTCTCTTTCTCCAAGAAGTAAAGATTAGTGCAGTGGTATAGTATCAGGTTGCGGATCTCAAGGTTCTGTGCTCGAGGCTAGGTGATAGCCTCGTTCTTTTTTTTTTCTTTTTTGTTAATTTGGGACATCGTAACTCTAGTCATAGGAAATCATTTTCATTGATAATCCATGGCATCGTATTAATGTTTCGTCAAGATCGTGATTTGTCGTCTGAAGTATGTATATGGCCTCCACTTTGGTACGTATATAGCATATTTGTGCATTTTATACGAGTGGAAAGGTTCTTATATAGTGTTGTAAAACATAAATTATACAGACCAAAATGTTTACTGGGAGTTTGGTCCGACCATGTACTGTTGAACAACACTTGTTCACGCTATAGAATGAAACCTAAATTTACTCACGGTTTGGAATCCGCAGATCGCAAATTGCTCAAAACATTGAGCAAAACCATACCATTATTCTCCTGCAATACCATCATTTCCACAATAAATTAAAAAAAAATACATTTTAGTGAATTTGATCAAAAAGTGACTTTTCTTTCTGTTTCACCAGAGTGTGAATTCTATGTTTTCAAACGATCCTCGAAGGTACGCAGATAAACTAAAAGTTTATTTAAATCTTGCAATAATCACAATTAATTTCGATTCACTTAATTAAAATCAATCAGATTTATAATAAAAAAAAACCAGATTATTCCACCTAGTGGTGATAGTGCCTTTCTCGTCAAATATGTACTCATGATGTTTCCATCGACGTTGGCCGAAGTGTTCCTGAATCCTGAGAACACTTTATACAGAAAAGCAACAATTTTAATATAGCCATTATAGATTTGGGAAATTTATTGATGGTATCCATTCCGATGTTACACAGATAAAAATAATGATATTTACATATAAACTTAATTTTAGTCATGTAAACTTAGTGTTATGTTGGTTTACATGATATATCATGTAAATTTGTGTTATATGTCATGTAAATTCTCAGAGTCATGCTGAATTACATGACATATAATAGAAGTTTACATGATATTTTATGACTTTCACATGATATGTCATGTAAACTTCTGTACTATCCCACGCTCCAATCATGTGCATCATATGTCACAAAATTTTACATTCTTTCTTCGATCTGTGTATGTTCGACGACAAAACAGAATTGACAAATATAAGACCTCTCAGTTGACTACTTGACTACCTTTACTTTATTCAAAATCACAGATCATTTACAATCTTCGACTAAGTTTTTTTCAGCATACTTTGGACTATTTTTTTTAAATTCTTGGATATACGATTCAGGTAAAAGTTGACCTCCTTATTGAAAAAATGCAGAAAAGGGAAATTTTCCTTTCAATTTCAATCGCTATGAGAAGAACGGGGGTTCAACTAGTCGCACCAAAATTGTGAGCAGTCATTTTAGACGCAAAAGGAATTGAAAAAACTTTATTTGGAGTTGATGCGATCAAATTCTAATTTTCCCATTAATGGTTGATACATCCTACTATATTTTCACAACGCAGGAATCTGAAATGGTGTGATTTGATGAGATCGCTTTGGTCACGATTTTGATCTCTCCCATATATGAAGGCTTCAACAATTTCTTAACTTTTTTATCTTACCCAACGTTCGCCAGGCTATAAAAAATCTACGATTTTATTTATCGCTAACATTGATTAAGTTCACTTTCATGATTCCGCTATTTAATATGCCGCATGCATGGGTTTGGTTCAATTTTACGTTTGACCACTCCCGGCGGAAAACTTGGAACTCATTCTGTTGGCGCAGTTTGGTGGATGACGAAGTGAAGGAAAACAGTCTTTCAGTTGTTATACTGAACAGCTTTAAAGCTAAAATATATTTGAAATAATTAATTTTCATTTGATAAAGTAATCGATAATAATCTTACATATCTGTATTCTCCATAGAATTAGTATGGCTACGCAACGTCTTCCAAACTAATTGTAACTGTAAACTAACATTATTTGCACTTACTACGTGCCGAATCCATTACACAAAACACTACCAACTCGCTGAGCAAACAATTAAGCTGACTGTGCCCTGTAAAACTAATCTTCTGCACAGGCTATACAGGCTATAATTGATCTGTTGGGAGCACCGATATACAAAAGAATCCCTGGTTGTTTCACCATGTCGATCGATTGCCGCTGCACAGTGGTTGCGGCAACACATTCCATGACACTATTAATTGTCCCAAATATGGTCTCAGACTGTTTTCCTGTCTGTTCATCAGGTTACCTAAAAAGCTACGAATCAATGTGCTGAATGCATGGATTGACGTTTGAGCAATACCGGCGGGACACTCGGAGCCCATTTTGGATCACTACCGGTGGTTTTCTAATGTGATATGAGGGTATTTTCTTGCTAACCCTTGGATAAGTTATTGAAAAGCCGAGATTTTATGTGTCGCCCAAATATGGTCTGAGACTATTTTCTTGCTAACCGTTCATCCTAATAAATCATTTGATTTGTCGCATGTATTGGTTTTCTTGTATATTGACCATTTCCGGCGGGACACCCGGAATCGGTTCCGTAACAAATTCATCATGTTACCTATTTTTTTTTTCCCTTCTAAACCATAGGGGGATAATCTGCTCAACAGACACCCTAACAGAAGGTTAGGGTAGTGTAGGTCTGACAGGCCGTCTTCTACAACAAAAGTAAAATCCAGGACTACTCTCTCCTCGTACCCACTAAACCATTCCTATGGTCGCCAAACCCTACGTCTCTCCGGAACCACCAAGAAGGTATTGCTTCAGAGAGGGGCTAGTGCACATCGCACCCACAAGGTTAGCTGCGTAGCCTGCAGCAACGAACATCGATGACTCGCTTTGGAGAGTCCATCACGGTAGCATGCTGGCGCTTAGCCAGTTTCCCGAGTGGTCCTCGCCACTCCCTTTGTCCTCGGAAGGCGGGCAGGGTCAACCCCGCCCGCGCCCTACTGCTGAGCGGACATCAAGAACTGATGCCCACGTGCAACCCGATCTGACCTGCCCGTAAGAAAGGGTATCACTACCCTTCAGGCCCTATCAGATGCACCCGTAGGTTGCAGACAGCAGGATCGCACCTACCCCGACCCTTTCCGGGGACCCCTTTCCAACCGCGGGCTCGGATCCAACCCAGTAGACCGACGCCACGACAGCACCGCTACCGGGACTTCCTCTCCGCGGCCACTTAATCGTTGTAAGGGTCGATCTCGACCGCAGGGCACCGGTATGACCTACGATGCCGACTCCGAACCCCTGGACCACCTCTTGTACTGCATCTGGACTAGCCATTCTCCGAGTCCACGCGCCACCTCCTCTGTAGCTCCCAGACGATGTGGGTAATAGCCGTTGAAACGGCGTTCCAGCCAAACTCATCCCTACACATCCTCTGGACCAAGTTGTCCGGAGTTGTGTCCTCCCCGCATGTGGCAAGCATGCGGTCACGCATTGTGCGAAAACGCGGGCACACGAACAAAACGTGTTCCGCCGTTTCCTCTAATCCATTGCACACTGGGCATTCGGGAGAATCCGCATGCCCGAAACGGTGTAGATACTGTCGGAAGCAACCATGACCTGTAAGGACCTGTGTCAGGTGGAATGTGACTTCCCCATGGCGCCTATTAATCCAACTATCTACCCTCGGTATCAACCTATAGGTCCACCTTCCTTTGGTGGAACTGTCCCACGCGCGCTGCCATTTGACCATAGAGGCCATCCTGACAGTCCTGCGTATGCCTCTTGTGCCGCGTATTTCGAAGCACTCCATGTCCTCACTGATAAGAATGCTGATAGGCACCATACCAGTAATGACGCAGAGAGCGTCGTGTGACACGGTACGGTACGCGCTCGCAACCCTCAGGCACATAAGCCTGTAAGTACTTTCCAGCTTCCGTCGGTAGCATTTAGTACTTAGCGCGGTGCCCCACGCCGGGCCGCCATACCTAAGTATGGATGTAGCAACACTAGCCAGAAGCTTGCGCTTACTGGCGTACACCGCAGAGCTATTGGACATCATCCGGGACAGTGCCGCAATAGCTGTGGAGGCTCTTTTACAGGCATAATCGACGTGGCTACCGAAGGTAAGCTTATCGTCGATCATCACGCCCAAGTGTTTGACGGAGCGCTTTGACAGGATAGTACACTCTCCTACACTGATCTCCGTCTGCTGCTCCGACTTCAGGTTGTTAACAACCGTCACCTCTGTCTTGTGGTGAGCCAGCTCCAGTTTCCTGGACCGCATCCACGCTTCCACAACCTTAATCGAGTGGTTGGTAGTCAACTTTACCTCCTCGATCGTTTCACCGTAGACTTCGAGCGTAATGTCGTCGGCAAATCCGACAATCACCACTCCCACTGGATACTCTAACCTCAACACCTCGTCGTGCATGACATTCCATAACACCGGACCCAGGATGGAACCTTGCGGGACTCCTGAGGTTATGTGAAAGCACTTCCGACCCACCTCCGTGTCGTAGACTAGTACACGATTCTGAAAGTAACTTCCGAGAATCTTGTACAGGTACTCCGGTATCCCCAGACGCAGGAGCGCATTGGCAATAGCAGACCAGCTGGCGCTATTAAACGCATTCCTTACATCCAGAGTCACTACCGCGCAAATGCGAATTCCCCTCCTCTTAGGCTCGAGTGCTTTCTCGGCGGTTTTTGTAACCGACAAGATAGCGTCTACGGTGGACCTCCCCTTCCGGAAGCCGTACTGGTTACTCGAAAGACCATTTTCGCCCTCGGTGAACCGCAACATTCTATTGAGCATGATCTTTTCGAGCACCTTCCCCGCCGTGTCAATCAAGAATATTGGTCTATATGCCGACGGGTCTCCGGGTGGTTTCCCCGCCTTTGGCAATAGTACCAGGCTCTGCCTCTTCCAAGCTTCTGGGAAAACTCCCTCGTCCAGGCATTTCTGCATAGCAGACCTGAACATCTCGGGAGCCTCTGCAATAGCTACTTTTAAGGCCAGGTTCGGAACTCCGTCCGGACCTGGGGCCTTACCTACGCTAAGGGACTTAGCTATCCCCGCAAGTTCCACATCGGTGACCCTTTCCTCATCGCCAGCCCCAGTCCCCGGCTGTCCTACGAAAGGAGGCCAAGGACTAGGATCATGACGCGGAAAAAGTCCTCCAATGATCCCCTCCAACATCTCTGGAGATTGCTCTGTAGGAGCCATAACGTCTTGGCCATAACGATCCTGTAGGCGTCACCCCACGGGTTCGTATTGGCACTCTGACAGAGACCCTCAAAGCAGGCCTTTTTGCTTGCTCTTATCTCGGTCTTAAGCGCGGCTTTTGCAGCGGCGAACACCACCCGCCGTTCGTTTCGCTCTTCCTCTGATCGTGCTCGCTGCATCCGCCGCCTAGCCCGTAGGCAGGCGCGGCGCAGGTCCGCAATCGCGTCGGTCCACCAGTAAGCCGGTGGCCTCCCATTTCTAGGGTGGACTCGCCTAGGCATGGTCGCATCACACGCACGTTACCTTATTAGATCCCTAATGTGGTCTTAGCCTACTTCCTTGATTACTAGCCATCAGGTTATTTAAAAAGCCCTGATTTGATGTGTCACATTGATGGGTTTAGTTCACTTCTACATATGGCCACTTCCGGAGGGACACAACGAACCGGTTCCGGAACACTACCGGGTCAGATATGGTCTGAAGCTATTTTCTTGCCAACCGTTAATTAGGTTATCAAAAAAGCCACTCTTCGATGTGTCGCATGCATGGCTTTGGTTCACTTTTATATTTGGCCACTTCCGGCGGGTCATCCGGAATTGGTTCCGGAATACTACCGGTTCAGATATGGTCTGAGACTATTTTCTTGCCAGCCATTAATTAGGTTATCAAAAAAAGCCGCGCTTCGATGTGTCGCATGCATGGGTTTGGTTAACTATTATATTTTGGCCACTTCCGGCGGGACATCCAGAACCGGTTCTGGAACACTACCGGTTTAGATATGGTCTGTGACTATTTTTTTGCTAACCGTTCATCAAGTTATCGAAAATGCCGCGGTTTGATGTGTCTTATGTATGGGTTAGGTGCATTTTCATGTCTGGCCCCTTCCAGGGGTACCAGTCCGGAACACCTAAATGGACATAACTACGGAACGGCTGCACCGATCCGAACCATTTTCAATAGGAAACAATGGGACCAGATTCCGCGTCGAATGAACCGTCGATCATTAAAACCGGTTGAGGTTTACTGCCAAAAAGTGATGTGAGTTTTTTTTGTCCGATGCGCCATGGGGAAGTTACATTCCACCTGACACAGGTCCTTACAGGTCATGGTTGCTTCCGACAGTATCTACACCGTTTTGGGCATGCAGATTCTCCCGAATGCCCAGTGTGCAATGGTTTAGAGGAAACGGCTGAACACGTTTTGTTCGTGTGCCCGCGTTTTCGCAAAATGCGTGACCGCATGCTTGCCACATGCGGGGAGGACACAACTCCGGACAACTTAGTCCAGAGGATGTGTAGGGATGAGGTTAGCTGGAATGCCGTTTCAACGGCTATCACCCATATCGTCTGGAAGCTACAGAGGAGGTGGCGCGTGGACTCGGAGAATGGCTAGTCCAGATGCAGTACAAGAGGTGGTCCAGGGGTTCGGAGTCGGCTTCGTAGGTCATACCGGTGCCCTGCGGTCGAGATCGACTCTTACAGCGATTAAGTGGCCGCGGAGAGGAAGCCCCAGTAGCGGTGTTGTCGTGGCGTCGGTCTACTGGGTTGGATCCAAGCCCGCGGTTGGAAAGGGGTCCCCGGCAAGGGTCGGGCAGGTGGAGACCCTGCCGTCAGCAACCTACGGATGCATCTGATAGGGCCTGAAGGGTAGTGATACCCTTCCTTTGCGGGCAGGTCAGATCGGGTTGCATGTGGGCATCAGTTCTTGATGTCCGCTCAGCAGTAGGGCGCGGGCGGGGTTGACTCTGCCCGCCTTCCGAGGACAAAGGGAGTGGCGAGGACCACTCGGGAAACTGGCTAAGCGCCAGCATGCTACCGTGATGGACTCTCCAAAGCGAGTCATCGATGTTCGTTGCTGCAGGCTACGCAGCTAACCTTGTGGGTGCGATGTGCACTAGCCCCTCTCTGAAGCAATACCTTCTTGGTGGTTCCGGAGAGACGTAGGGTTTGGCGACCATAGGAATGTGTTTTAGTGGGTCGAAGAGAGAGTAGTCCTGGCTTTTACTAGTGTTGTAAAAGACGGCCTTAACCCCACACTACCCTAACCTTCCTGTTAGGGTGTCTGTTGAGCAGATTTATCCCCCCATGGTTTAGAAGGAAAAAAAAGACATCACTTCAATTCGTCGAGCTGAGTCGATTGGTATATGCGACTTCATCCTCCGGGCCTTCTATCAACAAGTCATTTTTGGAGTGAACATATAGCCTTTCCAGTACACTTTGTGTACGAGAAAGGCAAAAACTGAGATGACTTATTGAATAAATCCTCAGAATGATTTGGAGGAATCCTCAAAGTTATTTGTGGTGAAGATATCTAAGGAATTTCTCGGTGAAATATTAGCGATATTTCTGTAGAGATTTTCAAACAAATTTTTAAACTTCTTTGAACAAACCTTGATGTAAATATTGAAAGAATCCTAATTGACAGTTATGGGGCAATTTCTGAAGAAGTAACTTTTCAAGGCATTTTCGTTAATTTTTCGAAGGAATTCGTGAGGATTCATGAGTAACGATTTTCAGCTACTACGTGCAGTGCAATTTCGCACCACAACGTGATTGCCTCCGAAAAGCTAGTTTTTAGGACCCATTTGGCTTAATTTTTTAATTTTTTCCTAATTCCCTCGATATACACTCCCGATCAAAAGTTTGGGTCACCCCCTCAAAAACATGTCTTTTTTTAGGTCCATATCTTCGCCAATTTGCGTCCGATTTCAAAACCCTAAGTCTCATTCAAAAGATAATAAGTCAAATAAACTTTGAGCATGATTTAAAAGAAACTTAAAAAAAAATGTAGGTAAACTTAACCCAAACTTGCCAAATTTTCGAAAAAAATGAATATAAACTTACGGCAGTGTCGCTGGAAATTGGGTCGACCAAATTTTAGGATGAGATTGGTAATATAACCCATTTTTTATTAGCTTTCAACTACTTTTTACAGAACTTAGCTAAATAATCTAGAAAAAAAGTTATCAAGTTAATTAACCCTTGATGTCATCGACCAAAAGTTTGAGGTCACTATCGTAAAACATTTAAAAGTGATTTGTTGATATCTTTGTCATCTTTCATTCAATTTTTATTCTTCTTGGCTTATTTGAAACAAAATGAATGATACTTACTGCATAGACATCGAACCACACAAATTTGTTGAAATTTACATGCTAAAACTTAACGTAAAGTTGCCTCATTTTTTGAAGTGAGGTGAAATGTGTTAACTTTACATAACATTTTTATAGACAAAAATCGTTAAATACGTTAAGTTAAAGACATCAAACGTAAATTTAGTTAATTATCTTTGAAATGAGCCAAAAATAATTAAAATTGAACTATAGATGACGAAGACATCACCAAATCCCTTTTCCATGTTTTACGAAAGTGACCCCACACTTTTGGTCGATGACATGAAGAGTTACTTTACCTAATAACTTTTTTTTCTAGATTTTTAGCTAAGTTCTGCAAGAAGCAGTTAAAAGCTAATAGAAAATGGGTTATATAACCGCTCTCATCTTAAAATTTGGTTGACCCAATTTCCAGAGACACTGCCGTAAGTTTATATTCATTTTTTAGAAAATTTGGCAACTTTGGGTTAAGTTTACATACCAATTTTTTGAAAAAGTTTCTTTTAAATCATGTTCAAAGTTTCACTGACATATTATCTTTTGAATGAAACCTAGGGTTTTGAAATCGGACGCAAATTGGCGGAGATAGGGGCCTAAAAATGACATGTTTTGAGGGGGTGATCGGGAGTGTATATGTCAAAGAAGCAAATAACTACCAAACATTAAAAAATATGATGCCGTTCTAAAATATCCTACTTATTACGTAAATAAGAATGTTCCAGAACAAAAGCTGACAAAAACTCAACTTTTTAAGGTTTCTTAGATCACAAATGTGATAATTACAAATGTTTCCTTTAATTTTATTGGCATACGTTGTTCGGAGAACTTGTAGCAATCAAATACAAGTAGGACAAAGCCATCGAGCAACCGAAACTGCAACACACTCACGCTGTATACGACAAGCGAGGTTTTTTGGTAGTGTTGCACTTTTTACAACAGCGCGCGTCCTGAAGGGTTAAAATCCGTGTTTTCTTTGTTTGTACCTCTTCCCGAGCAGGAGCGAATAACTGACACACAACTGTAGCATACCAAAGTCAGGTATCATACCAAGACGAGGTATTGGTCGATTTCTCGGGTATTGAAAATAACTTGTTTTGGTATTGTTGAAATACCTCAACGAGTTATGGGTATGGTGTTGAGGACTGCTTGAGGTACATATTATTCAATTATTGATTGATTGATTTGTCTTTATTAAAGAGACTTTCAGCCCTTGGCATTATTATTCAATTATGGAAAAATCGCTATTTGTATGGAAAAATCGCCGATTATTATTTAGGTATTGCCATACCTGATGTCATTATTGACGTGTTATGCGCAGAATATACACCAGTTATTATTTTAGGTATTTTACCTCTTATTCAGGGCTTCTCGATACCTCATTCAGGTTGTAGGTATTCGAATTTCCATACCTGAGTTCGGTATTCTTCAGCTATTTTCTCCTGCTTGGGTTTCAACCGGTAGGCCAGTTTAGAGTCAGTCTAGTTAGAGTCTGGCGGACTGTCACTTTCGATCGGAGCCAATCGAGCATGACGTCACGGTGTAGAATTTATCGGTGAGGACACCATGACGTCATGCTCGATTGACTCCGGTCGAAAGTGACAGTCCGCCAGACTCTAATTATAGGGACTCTAGGCCAGTTATGGCTATAGTACCTCAAATTCGCCATAGTCGATTTTTAACCTTTAATGATGCTAACCAACAAGAAAAGTTTTGTGAACAACAGATCATTTTCACAAAAGATGATTGCAATCATTCAAACTTCACAATAGAAATAAATTATTTTCCTTAATTTTTCGGCTTCCTTGCACCCTATGTACCAGTTATGGCTAATCCCATAAGGAATGCATGTAAATACTGCAAATTGGAACCCAAATTAACAAATGTGTCCATAACTGGTGCAGGGTTCCTATCATTGGCACACGCCGTAATAAATACTAAAAGTAGTTTTGTACCCGTTTCTATATTTTTCCTGTAAAGTATGAAAACTAATCAACCATTTGACATTTCAACATTCGACGGTCTTCTTCTTATTTTTGTAGAAATAGTTCTTCTTAAGTATTGCGATAACTTGTGCAAGCACCCTTGTTCTTTTTTTATACAAGATGCCTAAAAGAATATTTTACTCGGCCACTCCATAGATCCTAATATCTATTACTCTGATTTAAGTTCTTGAAACGTTTTAAAACTCATCAAAAGAACTAAACTTTGTTATAGTTAATCCATGTTATCCCCTAAAATATGTAGATGTAATACTTGGTTCTGAGTAGAGCGTCGCTTTGAAAGCATTCCACAGCTCGAGCTTTTCCCGTACCTACTCCATGGACACTTGGACAGCCATTGAAGCGGATCGTCAATTTGAATAGCTCCTCTATGAACCCAGTAAGTAGCTCTCTACAGCCGTCGTCATCGGTCCTCTCTAGACTCGAATGCCACTTGCAGCCTTCCCTGCACTGCACACCATCACCCTCACTGGACCGGAGTACACAGACGGAAGGCAGAACGAATGAAAGAGTAGAATAAGAAGCCACACAAACGCTTACCATAAAGGGACCCTCCGGAATGGAACGTTCATAGTTACTAACACACCTTCCTGTATTGCCCGTAAACCCTCCCCTCGTTCGAGCATCGAGCTTCGAGCTACAAGTCGAATGGAAATTGCTACAGCCCTACTATAGAGCCCGGGATCCCCATTCACAGCGTTGACGTTCTTTTGCGCTTAACTCCGCCTCGGCTTTGGTCAGCCTCCCATCAGCTTCGATGAAACGCTCGACTCGCAAAATTGAATGTATTTAAAGAAAGCATTACCTGCCACTCACTCGATTGAAATTCTCACAGCTTGTTCCTGGTATGGTACCAAACGAAGGTAAGCCGGGTGCAACCGTTGTTGGAAGGTGCTTTTCGTCGGGTTTCCAGAATTAAACAATTGAGACGACGCTTTCGGTGCCATGAATGGAAAGTTAATTAGGGAAATCGAACGCAAAACGGTGGAGCAAATTGGTTTTGTTCTTTGTTTTTCGCAGAAAATTTTCGTTGATTGAAATTGTATTTTCATGTCAATATTTTTGACAATTAAGCCTAAGGGGGCATGCCGAGCTCAAACTTCAGTATGCGAGAGTTCTTTTAGAAATGTGATAATGTGCATGAAATAAATATATCAGGGTTACATGGTCAGTCAACCATGAGCAGAAAAGTTCGAGTATTCAATAACACTATTGCACTATAGCCCCCCAGTGTGTAAGTCGCTGAGTGGTAGATGTATATTACCCGGTTTCAATTTTGAAAAGAACTTCAGGTAGAATCGCTGGATGAACTCCATGAGGAAACCTCGAAGAAACTTCTGGAAGAATTCCTGAAGGAGTTCGTAAATGAGCTTCTTGAAAAATCCCTGAAGGAGCTTCCGGAGCAGTCCCTGAAAAATTTTCTGGCAAAATCTCTATATCAGTAACAGGGAATTTATCTGAAGGTATTTCCGTAAAAAGTTAAGAAACATCCAGAGGAACCGTTGAAGGAACACACGAACGAATTGCTGAGGAAATTGCTTATGAATTTCAAGAAGAAATTCCCAGGCAAATCCCTGAAAGAGTTCCTTCAGGAATACCAGAATGTGTTTCTGGAGGAACACGCTCAGAAAACCGTGCTGATAAACGTGAACAAACAATCGCAAATATAAGAACAAGCAAATATACACCGTGAACTGGAACTAGTTCCAGCTGTCAATATGAGCGTTCTAGAAAACGTGAAATCTAGTTCACGGTGTACATTTGTTATTGTTGTTATCGGTGCTATGCATAGTTCCCGTTTGTTCCCGTTGCCGTGACTGAGAGTTCACGTATATCGGAACGGATTTTTTTTGCGTGAATCCATGATGGCGATATTGAATGAGTCCCTAGAAATTCTCTCCAGCAATTCCAGAAAAAAACCTCGAAAAATGCCAGGGAAAATACCTGAAAGTGTTCATGGAGGAATCCTTCAAAACACCTAGAAGAGTTCTTGAAGAATGAACTCCAGGGAAAACAATCATGACAGGTTTTCTAGAGGGATTCCTGAAGAAATTTCTGAAAGATTTCAAGGGGAAATTCTTACAGAAACCCAGAAGAAATTCCCAGAGAAATCCTCGCAGAACTTCATGATGAATTAATTAAAAAACTCCTTAAAAAATCTCTTGCAGACTTCCCGGATTACAGGGTAAATCACTCAAAGATCTTCAGGATAAATCAATAAAAAATCCAGTAGGAATCCCTGAAGAGTTCCTGAATGAGTTGGTGGATTTTAATTCCTGATAGAATTCCTGGATTCCGCCGAAGTGGTTTCTGGAAAACATCTTGTATTAGTTTCTGGAGAAAACACTTGAGGTATTCCTGAGAAAATCCCTGAAGGAATTGCAAGAGAAATCCCTGCAGGAGTTTTAGATGGGACCCCCGAAGCATCTTCCAACGAATCCTTGAAGGAGTTCCCGGAAGAGTTTCTGAAGGAGTTCTTGGAAAAACCTCTCCAGCAATAACGAGAAGAAAAAATACTGAAGGAATTCCTGACAAACATCCCAAAGAAATCCCTGATGCACTTCCTGACGAATCTTTGAAAAAAATCCTGGAGATACCCCTGAAGGAATATCTGGAGGAGTCCCTCACGAAATTTCAGAAAGAAATAACTCCAGAAGGATTTTTTGAAAAATCTCCCAGTATCAGTATCTGATGGAGCTCCTGCAGAAATCCACGAAGGAGTTCCCAGAGAAATCCTTGAAATAATTTGAGAAGAAATACCTGAGAGAGTACCTGAAGAAATCTCTCAATCAATTCCAGGAAAAATCCCTGAAGAAATTCCTGGAGGAGTCCCCCCAAAATTATAGAAAAAAATGCTGCACAAAATGCTGAAGGAATTCCTTAAGAAATTCCCGAAGAAGTTTATGAAGAAATCCTTCAAGGAATTCCAGGAAAAATTGGACAAAGATTTCTAGGAGAAATTTCTAAAGGAGTTTCTGGAGAATTCCTTGAAAGAGTTACTATTGAGAAATCCCTCAAAGAAGTAGTCCTTCAAGGAACTTCAAGAGAAATTTCTTAAAGCATTCTAGAGCATATCTCTGGGGGAATTTCTGGAGAAATTCTTAGAGGAAAATTAATGGAGAAAGTAAAGAAAAAGCCTGAGGGCAACTCCAAAGTATTTTTTACAAAAATCCTTGAATGCACTCAAGGAGAAATCCCTTTCGGAGTTTCTAGAGGAATCTTTTAAATATTTTCTGAATGAATACCTGAATAAATTCTTGGAGTAATTGCTCTAGAAATGCCTAGAGGATTCTCTGAAAAACTTCCTGAATAAACTCCTGATGGAATTCCTGGGGAAATTTATGAATGAGCTCCAGGAGAAATACCTGACGGAGTTTTTAATGGAAACCATGAAGGAACTTGTGAATGACACCCCGGAACAATTTTCGGGATAAATTTCTTTATTAATTCCTGAAAATTCTTGGAACCATTTTTTGGAGTTAACCATTACGTAAGGGTTTATGGGGGAGCGGGCATTTGAGAAAGCTAACGCGCCATACAAACATAGTAGGGTTCTTATACCAAAACATCTTACAAAGGAGTGAGGGGGTGATGCGAAAAAACACCCTTACGTAATAAATGGACAGCCACTTTGAAGAAATTCCTGAAGGATTTCTTGGATAGTTCCCTCTGTTTGAAGGAATCTTTGAAGAAAGTCCTCGTGATATCTCTCCAGCAATTTCAGGAGTAACGTTTAATGAAATTCCTGAAGGAAAAGGAACCACTGAAAGAGCTCATGAATAAATCTCCCTGAAAGCGGATAAATCTCTGAAGTCGTCGATGGAAAAAATCGTTCCAACGAATTCAGGAGAAATTTCTCCAGTGATTTGAGAAGAATACTTTTAAAGAATTCAAGAAAAAATCTCTGAAGGATTGCAGGAATACATTCCTTCTGCACTTCATAGATGAACTCTGGAAGAAATCACTGAAGGAGTTCCTGGAAGAAACCCTAGAAAAATAAAAAAAAAAACTCTTATGAAACGTCAAGCGAAATACCTCTAAGAATTCCAAGACGAAAAAATCCTGGAAAAAATATCCTTCAGAAGTCCATGAAGGATACAGAAAAACTTGTAGTTAGAAGACACAGAATGTTGCTAATTGACAAATTGAGGGATGAATTTTTGAAAAAAATCGCGTTCTGGTGGAATTCGAACCCACGACCCCGTATTCACTAGACCGGTGCTTTAACCAACTAAGCCACAGAACAGGTGATAATTCTGCGGAATTAGCAACATTCTGTGTCTTCTAACTACAAGTGTTTCTGTATGTTTATGACATACCAGCTAATCTGGTAAATGCCAGTAAAGGGCAACATATATCAGTGTACCCTACCTTGCGTCATCGGCGCTGTGAGTGTGCAACAATAGACGAGTTTCTAGCCGTGCAACAATTGGAAATATACCCTATTTCATTTCAGTTTATTTCAGTTCTTTTCAGTTCATTCCTGTTCATTTCAGTTCATTACAGTTCATTTCAGTTCAATTCAGTTCATTTCAGTTCACTTCAGTTCATTTCAGTTCATTTTACTTCATTTTATTTTATTTTAGTTTATTTCATTTTATTTTATTTTATTGATGCGCAAGGGGTCATGGGGCCAAGTCTCCAATGCAAGTCCAAGAACTCACATCGTCCATAATACACCGTGGAATTTGGGAGTAGGCATTGCAACCTCTTTAGCCATGCGGCTTTTTAGTTTTGCGTGGCCTTAAGGGTAAGGAAAGGTGGATCTTGCGTGAAAGAATGTGTTGCTAATTAAAGGGTCAACGTTATTTACCTTTGTGTATTTTCACACAAAATAAACAAATTTGACGATATTGTGCTTGGTTTTCAGTGAACTAGCGTAATTCTTATTCTTGTGTCTTGAACATTGGAAGCTAGGTTAATTATAATTTCAAAAAATTGTGGAAGCATTTCAATAGAAGCTTCAGAAATATCTTTTGAATCAATTCAAGTAAGAGTTGTGGAAGAAATTCTTGGAGGAATTCCAGAAGCAAAATATTCCTGTTCTGTGAGCAAAGAAATATCCCGTACGTGTATTCGCTACAAGTTTGATAATATTTTTAAACTTAACATTCCAATTCCAAAACGTCAAACTTGATGCACGTGCAGAGATCCAAGAATCGAATGAAATTCACAGTTCTCACTGCTGTGATCAAAGATACAGACAATCCAATCCATCCGGGCAATCGAAATTGTCGGAACGGAAAATCCCACCCAATAAGTGACTCGGAGAGCAATCGTTTACTTGAAAGCTACATTCACACAAAGGCGAGTCACAGTGAGCACACCGAGCAAGCAGGCAATGGTCAGCATTGCGGAAGGAGACTCACAATATGGTTCCTTTCCCCCATCTCCTGCTTCACCCCGCCGTTCAATTACTTTTTTTCGCCACGAACAAACCAACTTACATACCGACGATTCCCAGCAGAGAGAGCGAACTCTAGCTCCGTAGGAACCGATACGAGATTTATGTACACAATTTATCCGATTCCTTATTCATGTGGTGTTGCATCGGATCCAGCGTTGTCATTTTGGTCGTTGTCGGAAGGAATCGTTGAATGTAGGAAAGTTATACACAGGGTTCATTTTTACTCTTGGCTCCTGCATCGAAATAATAAAAAAGGCAACACCGGGGAAAACTTAAGCAATTCCTTCGGTTGTGCAGCCATGGTCATTCAAAGGGAGATTGTTGCATTCTCTGCACAGCAGCAGAGGGACTGGAAACTGGAACTCGAAGGAAAATCATAAAATTCAATTGCCATTGCATATTACTAGTTGAATATTCTGCTGTTCCTGTTCCTGCTGATTCGTGACGATGGGGAGCTGTTTCCATTCTGTTTCTTTATGGTTGAATCGTTATTCCGACTTTTCCGGTGAAAAAAGGTAAAAAAAATATACTTAAAAGCTTCCGGAAAAATTGGCTTTCTCAGTCTTGGACTATTCAAAACGGTGAGTTTTGCTTTGCCCAAAACTGCACTTTAATTTTCTGGGCTGGATACTGAGGGATGCCAAGTCGAAGATGATTTTCTTCCTAATTTGCACTCCGGATTCTTTACCGTCCATTATGCACGTAGTTTGCACCACAAACTATGAAAATCTGTAGAAGTTCGAGAAAAAACTACCAGGAGGAATTTCAGAAGGAATTCCAGGAGGACTATCAGGCCGATTTCCAGGAAGAATTTCAAGAAAAATTCTAGAAGGAATTCCAGGAGCCAGGGGATTGCAGGAAGAATTTCTGGAGGAAATTCTGGATGTATTCCTGGAGGAATAAGAGGAGGAATTCCTGGTGGAAATCTAGGAGGAACTTCAGAAGAAATTCCAGGAAGATTTTAAGGAGGAATTCCAGGTTGATATCTAGTAGGAATTCCAGGAGGAATTCCAGAAGGAATTCTCGGAGAAATTCCAGGAGGAAGTCCAGAAGGAATTCTATGAGGAAATCCAGGAGGAGTTACAGGAGAAATAACAGGAGGAATTCCAGGAGGCTCTTCAGGGGAAATCCCAAGTGGAGCTTTTGCAGTTATTTCAGGAAGATTTTTTGAGAAATTCCAGCAACAATTTTAGGAGGAATTCCAGAAAGAATTTCAGGAGGAATTCCAAGGTGAACTCTAAGAGGAATTCCAGAAGCCAGAGGAATGCCTGGAAGAATTTCTGGAGGTATTCCTGGAGGAAAAGGAGAAGAAATAAGAGCAGGGTTTTTTTGGAGGAATTCCAGAAGAAATTCCAGGAAGATTTTGAAGAGGAATTCCAGGACAAATACCAGGAGAAATTCCAGTAGAAATTCCAGTAGGAATTCCAGTAGGAATTCCAGTATGAAATCCATTAGAAATTCCAGTAAGAATTTCAGGAGGAATTTCAGGAGCAATTTCAGAAGAAATAACAGAAGGAATTCAAGGAGAAATTCCAGGAGGAATTCCAGAAGCGATTCCAGGAGAAATTCCAGGAGGAATTCCACAAGTAATTTTAGGTGAATGTTCTGGAGGAATTCCAGGAGAAATTCCAGGAGGGTTTTCTACAGGAACTTGTGGAGGAATAACACGAAGAATTCCAGGGGGAATTTCAGGAAGAAAGCCAAGTGGAATCTTTGTAGTAATTTCAGGAAAAATACTCTGAGAAACTCCATCAGGAAATTCCAGGAGAAACTCCAGAGGAATTCCAGATGAATTCTAGAGAAATTCCAGAGAAATTTCAGGAGGAATTGCAGAAGGCATTTCAGAGGAATTACAGGCTAAATTTTAGGAGAAATTTCAGAAGAAATTTCAGGAGAAATTTCAGAAGAATTTTTTTAAAAATTCCAGGAGAAATTTCAGGAGGAGTTCCAGAAGGAATTCCAGGAGGAGTTCTAAGATGAATTCTTGCAGAAATTCAAGGAGGAAATTCAGGAGAAACTCCAGGAGGAATTCCTGGAGGCATTTCAGAAGGAATTCCAGGAGAAATTCAAGGAGAAAATCCTGGAGGAGTTCCAGGAGAAATTCCAGCGGAAATTCCAGGAGGAATTCCTGGAGGAATTTCAGAAGAAGTTGCTTGAGGAAATTCAAGAAGAATTCCTGGATGAGTTCTTCTGAAATTCCTGGAATAATTCCCAAAAAATCCTGGAGGAGTTCTCTAAAAAACCCTGAAGAAATTCTTTAAGAATTCCTGGAGGAATTTCTGGAGGAGTTCCAGGAGGAATTACTGGAGGAATTCCAAGAGGAATTAAGAGTAAAATTCTTGGAGAAGGATTCCTTTAAAAAATTCCAGAGGAATTTCCTAAGATTTCTCGAAGGAATTCTTAAAGTATAGAGCAATTATTTAAAGAATTGTGGGAGAAATTCCAAGAGAATTTACAGTAGTAATTACAAGAGTTAATCCAGGAGGAATTCTAGAAGAAATTCCAGGAGAATTCCAGGAAAAATTCCAGGAGAATTCCAGGAAAAATTCCAGGAGGAATTCTCCAAGAATTCCTGGAGGAATTCTCCAAGAATTCCTGGAGGAATTCCCCAAGAATTCCTGGAGGAATTCTCCAAGAATTCCTGGAAGAATTCTTCAAGAATTCCTGGAGGAATTCTCCAAGAATTCCAGGAGGAATTCTTCAAGAATTCTTGGAGAAATTCTCCAAGAATTCCTGGAGAAATTCTCCAAGAATTCCTGGAGAAATTCTCCAAGAATTCCTGGAGAAATTCTCCAAGAATTCCTGGAGGAATTCTCCAAGAATTCCTGGAGGAATTCTCCAAGAATTCCTGGAGGAATTCTCCAAGAATTCCTGGAGGAATTCTCCAAGAATTCCTGGAGGAATTCTCCAAGAATTCCTGGAGGAATTCTCCAAGAATTCGTGGATTAATTCTCCAAGAATTCGTGGAGGAATTCTCCAAGAATTCGTGGAGGAATTCTCCAAGAATTCGTGGAGGAATTCTCCAAGAATTCCTGGAGAAATTCTGGAGAATTCGCCAACTATTCCTGGAGGAATTCTCCTCGAATTTCTGGAGGAATTCTCCTCGAATTTCTGGAGGAATTCTCCAAGAATTTCTGGAGGAATTCTCCACGAATTCCAGGAGGAATTCTCATCGAATTCCTGGAGGAATTCTCATCGAATTCCTGGAGGAATTCTCATCGAATTCCTGGATGAATTCTCCAATAATTCCTGGAGGAATTCTCCACGAATTTCTGGAGGAATTCTCATCGAATTCCTGGAGGAATTCTCATCGAATTCCTGGATGAATTCTCCAATAATTCCTGGAGGAATTCTCCACGAATTCCTGGAGGAATTCTCCACGAATTCCTGGAGGAATTCTACAAGAATTCCTGGAGGAATTCTCTAAAAGATCGTGGCGGAATTTCCTAAGAATTTCTGAAAGAATTCTTCTAGAATTCCTGGAGGAATTCTCTAAGAATTTTTGGAGTAATTCTCCAAGAGTTTGTGGAGCAATTCTCTTAGAATTCCTGGAGGAATTCTCTCAGAATTCCTGAACGAATTCTCTTAGAATTCCTGGAGGAATTCTTCAAGAATTTCAGGAGGAATTCTCCAAGAATTCCTGGAGGAATTCTTCGAGAATTCCTGGAGGAATTCTCCAAGAATTCCTGGAGGAATTCTCCAAGAATTCCTGGAGGAATTCTCCAAGAATTCCTGGAGGAATTCTCCAAGAATTCCTGGAGGAATTCTCCAAGAATTCCTGGAGGAATTCTCCAAGAATTCCTGGAGGAATTCTCCAAGAATTCCTGGAGGAATTCTCCAAGAATTCCTGGAGGAATTCTCCAAGGCTTCCTATAGGAATTCTCCAAGAATTCCTGGAGAAATTCTCCAAGAATTCCTGGAGGAATTCGCCAAGAATTCCTGGAGGAATTCGCCAAGAATTCCTGAAGGAATTCGCCAAGAATTCCTAGAGGAATTCGCCAAGAATTCCTGGAGGAATTCGCCAAAAATTCCTGGAGGAATTCGCCAAGAATTCCTGGAGGAATTCGCCAAGAATTCCTGGAGGAATTCTCCTCGAATTTCTGGAGGAATTCTCCTCGAATTTCTGGAGGAATTCTCCACGAATTTCTGGAGGAATTCTCCACGAATTTCTGGAGGAATTTTCCACGAATTCCTGGAGGAATTCTCCACGAATTCCTGGAGGAATTCTCCACGAATTCCTGGAGGAATTCTCCACGAATTCCTGGAGGAATTCTCCACGAATTCCTGGAGGAATTCTCCACGAATTCCTGGAGGAATTCTCCACGAATTCCTGCAGGAATTCTCCACGAATTCCTGCAGGAATTCTCCACGAATTCCTGGAAGAAATCTCCAAGAATTCCTGGAGGAATTCTCCTAGAATTTCTGGAGGAATTCTCTAAGAATTTCTGGAGGAATTCTCCAAGAATTCCTGGAGGAATTATCCAAGAATTCCTGGAGGAATTCTCCAAGAATTCCTGGAGGAATTCTCCAAGAATTCCTGGAGGAATTCTCCTAGAATTTTTGGAGAAATTCTCCAAGAATTCCTGGAGGAATTCTCCACGAATTCCTGGAGGAATTCTCCAAGAATTCCTGGAGAAATTCTCCAAGAATTCCCGGAAGAATTCTCCAAGAATTTCCAGAAGACTTCTCCAAAAATTTCTTCAGGAATTTTTCAAGAGTTTCTAGTAGAATTATCAAAGAATTTCTGTAGAAAATTTTCTGAAAATTCCTCGAAGAATTTGCCAAGATATTTTGAAAGTTTTGCTGTATTTTTGCCTCCAATTATTCCTTCAATTTTGCCTGATTTTTTTGGAGAACTCAGCCTGGAATTCCTTCAGGAATTAATCCAGGAATTTGTATGGATTTTTTTTAAATCTATTTGTTACTTTACTTTATAAGGAATTCCTATGGCAGTTGCTGCTAAGATTCTCAGAAATTCTTCTTCAATAAATCCCAAGATTTTGATGTGCATTGATTTTAGGTAGTTATATGTAAAGTCAATATATATTTTTCCGGAATCCTGTACTGGATCGCAACACCTCCAGCAAATGAAATGTTCATATCACTCCTCAACGTTCCCGGAAAAATCCTTCAATCAAACGAACGCCTTAATTAAGTTTAGAGACACTAACCTCAAATTGATTACTCGCTCTCTACAGACAGACAGGTGTGCTTCGATGGAACAACTTCCTTCCTCAATCGGCGGAACATCTTAGTTGGATTGAAAAGTTACACCTACCGCTGGCGTTGGCTGCTGGAAGTGGAAGTTGGAATCCCTTTTCTGTTCCGAAGATTGCCCTTTCTTACGCATTTTCCGCCTTACCCCGACATAGTTTAGTTTGAAGCTAGCAGGTTGATTAATTACCTCCATCAGGGGTTCCGATCCGGAGGCCAAGCCAAGCAAGACAAAGTTTCCCATTTGTCTCCCTTGGGGAAGCACTTCAGAGAACGTGGGGCGAGGGGATAACGATTTCAAGTGCTTCCGGTGCTGGCTGCCTGCCGGGACTGATCCGCACTTTGTTCAAACGATTTGCTAAAAGTTTTCTAATCCTTGAGTTGGTCATGGTTGGGAACAAGAAGCAAGGGATTATTGGCTTGGGCGTCCCTTTGAGTGCTTTGAGGGGCACATGTGGGAGCTTGTAATGAACTTAACATTTTCTAGGGAATTGCGTTCCCACAGGAGCAAGCATTTGCTTGCACTGAGAACTCCAAATCTGTTTAGGTTCCTCCATTTAGGTAATGTTACCTAAATGGAATTTGATTGTGTTCAGAGCAGTTGGAGTACTCAACATTACAGATAAAGTTGGCTTACGGGAAAAAAAGCTACTCACACAACCTCGGGTACCATCAAGGCACCCAGTAAACCACGTATCGTAAAACGATATTTATTCAAAATCGTATTTTATTCTGTTCGAAATCGAAATCGCAGAAAATGATAAGTGTTGCAGCAATAATGTCGAGAAAACTTGTATAGAAATCAGTATTGCGATGTGTTTACGACGGGCAGTTATATTGACAGCACAAGCCGCAAATAGAGCAAATCAAAATCGTAACTAGTCAATGAAAATGCTTTATCATATATCAAGTCAGACAAGCATCGAGCGTAATCGTAATGACTACAATGAAATTGTCACACAACAAACCAAGACGATAGTGAACATAAATCATTATTGCGATTCGGGCAGAACTTTGTTGGTTTTCAATACAGGACTGGAAAAATACTTACATGACAAAATGTTTAATTTCCACACCCCTGTAGTACATGCAAGCAATGAACAGATCAGCAGTCAATGCAATTAGCATAGCACAATCCCGCTCCCCCACATCACTTCAACCGGTACGGTGCTACCCACAATTTGGCACTTATCCCGCTTACCGCGCCGCCGTTCCCGAATCCGTTTTCACCCGAGTTTTCACCACACAAAAAAATCTTAATTGTTCCTCTGTTGATTGCAATTATAACACAAAATGATAGAAACTAGTCGGAAATCAAAATTGGGGATGATATTCACTTGATCCTTTGAAATGCTTGGGTGCTGCATATCGTTCCTCCAGCTGTATGGTGTTTGGATGAGGACATCTAATCTGCACATCCTTTTTCCAGGCATACAGGGCACACCTCACCAAAACGTTGTTGTTTTCTCTGCTGCCGATGACCACTCCACTAAGATGTTCTGAATGTTAAACGCAGCTTTCCACTAGAAACGAAAATAATTTGCGATAAACATTTTTCCGCGACGACGGACGACGACGACGATGGCTGGAGCGCGACGGCACTGTTATGATGTAAACAAGACAAGCAGCATAAAGCGCAATCTTAAATCGTTAGAAGTTGTATATCTGACAGATCTTAATTTACACATCAGGTCTGAAAAGCATGAAATGAAGTCGCAAAGACTTAGAGAAAATAGCGACCAAGTCTGCATCAGCACCATTTGGGAAAATAATCAGGCTTATGATACGGGCAAGCTTTAAGTTTAAGTTGGCCAAATTTCCATCTCTCTTCAAGAAAGATGAGTTGGTACCGAGGTACAATGTTGGATTCTGGATCTCGAGGTTCTGTGTTCAATGCTGGATACTGACCATGCAATTTTTTTTTAACTTTTCATCAGTAATATGGGACATCGTATTACTTATCACTGAAAGTCGTCTTTATTTTTCCGACGATACTTTGGGACATCATATTACTGTTCAAAGGAAGTCAAGACAAGTCGTCAGAAGTATATATATGGCCTCCACTTTGGTACGTATATAGCCATTTCGTGCACTTTATACGAGTATGTTGGTTCTTATATGAATATGTATAACACAAATTATACAGACCAAAATGTTTACTGGGCACTATCAAGATCTATCAAGTTTTGAGTTAGAAGAATCATTAAGGGTCTATAAGAACTCGCTTGAGTATGGGGCATCGAATCTACGAGGTCTACTAGTTGCATCTAAGAGCATTAAGAACACATCCCCAAGCATCTATATTGTATCAAGTGGTGGGTTCTATAAAGGCGTAAAAGTAACCGAGAAGTCCCTGGAGTTAAGGCCATCTGATCTACAAGTGTAATCAACGACCTATTGGAGCATTATGAATGAAATTTATGCTTACATACCGTTATGTAGCTATGTACTATCAAGTGGTGAGTTCATTGTCAGTTTGAGGATCTCCAAGAACTTCCTTGAGTATAAATCGTCGGATTTGATGTCTCCAAGACTTTTACGACTAAGGCTCATACTCACACAACCTCAGGTAACTATGATCTATCGAGCTTTGAGTTCGAAGAATCTTTAAGGGTCTCCAAGAACTCCCTTGAGTATAGATCGTCGAATCTATGAGGGCTACTAGTTGTAGCTAAGAGCATAAAGAGTGAGGTTCACACTCACACAGCCCCAAGCATCTATAATCTATCAAGTGGTGGGCTCTATGATTGTATAAGAGTATCCGAGAACTCCCTGGAGTTCTGGCCATCTGAACTACAAGTTATGCTTACACAGCCTCATGTTGCTATGTACTTTCAAGTTGTAAGTTCATTGCCAGTTTGAAGATCTCCAAGAACTTCCTTGAGTATAGGACATCGGATCTACTAACGTATTTGGTTGACCTTAAGAGATTTACGACTAAGGCTCATAGGGCTTGTGAGTTCCAAAAATCATTCAGAGTCTCCAAGAACTCCCAATCTACGAAGTTTATTAATTGTATCTAAGAGCATAAATAATGAGACTTATACTCACACAGCCCCAGGCATCTATGTTCTATTAAGTGGTGGGTTCAATGATTGTATAGGAGTATCCGAGAACTCCCTGGAGCCAAGGCCATCTGATCTACAAGTGTAATCAGTGAACAGTTTGAGCATTCGGAATGAAATTTATGCTTACACAGCCTTATGTAGCTGAGTGCTATTAAGTGGTGAGTTCATTGCCAGTTTGAAGATCTGCAAGAACTTCCTTGAATATAGGTCATCGGATCTACTATTGTATTTGGTTGTCTTCAATAGATTTACGTAATAGAAGACCATTAGGGTGCCTTGAATCGCTTTGAAACACCTCTAGAACCCCCATGAAATCTTCATGAAATTTACCTGACATTTACAGGAGAAATTCCAGAGGAGTTCCAGGAGAAATTCTAGAGGAATTCAAGGAGGAATCCCAGGAGAAATTCCAGAGGAATTCCAAAAGAAATTCCAGAGGAATTCTAGGGGAAATTTCACAAAAATTCCAGGAGGAAGTCCAGAAGAATTCCAGAGGAATTCCAGGAGAAATTCCAGAGGAGTTCCAGGAGAAATTCCAGAGGATTTTCAGGAGAAACTCCAGAGGAGTTTGCAGGAGAAATTCCAGAAGTTCCAGGAGCAATTCTAGACGAATTGCAGGAGAAATTAAAGAGGAACTCCAGCAGAAATTTCAGAGGAATTCCAGGAGAAACTCCCGAGGAAATCCAGGAGAAGTTCGAGTGGAATTCCAGGAGAAATTCTAGAGGATTTTCAAGAGATATTCCAGAGGAATTCCTGGAAAAATTCCAGGGGAATTCCAGGAGAAATTCCAGGGGAATTCCAAGATAAATTTCAGGAGGAATTCAGGGTGAATTCTAGAAGAATTCCAGAATAAATTCCTGGAGAAATTTCAGAGGACTTCCAGGAGAAATTCCAGAGGAATTCCAGGAGAAATTCCAGAGGAATTCCAGGAGAAATTCCAGACTAATTCCAGAAGAAATTCCAGAGGAATTCAGGAGAAATTCCAGAGGAATTCCTGGAGAAATTTCAGAGGAAATCCAGGAGAAATTTCAGGAGGAATTCCAGGAAAAATTCCAGAGGAATTCCAGTAAAAATTCCAGAGGAATTCCATGAGGAATTCCAGGAGGAATTCTAGAGGAAGTCCAGAAGAATTCCAGAGGAATTCAGGAGAAATTCCAGAGGAATTCCTGGAGAAATTTCAGAGGAAATCCAGGAGAAATTTCAGGAGGAATTCCAGGAAAAATTCCAGAGGAATTTCAGGAGAAATTCCAGAGGAATTCCAGAGGAAATTTTAGGAGGAATTCTAGAGGACGTCCAGAAGAATTCCAGAGGAATTTCAGGAGAAATTCCAGAGGATTTTCAGGAGAAATTCCAGAGGATTTTCAGGAGAAATTCCAGAGGACAGCCTCTGAACCCCCTGAAACCACTCTGATACCTCCTGAAACCCCATGAGCCTCTGAGGCCCTTTTAATCCTCTTGAAACGCTTTGAAATGCCTTGAAACGCCTTGAAACGCTTTGAAACGCCTATGAAACCCCCATTAAAACTCCGTTAAATTCACCTGCGAGCCTCTGAAGCCCCCTTAATGCCTCTCAAACCTTCTAAATCATCCTGAAACGCATTAAAACTCTTTGAAACAATTTGAAATGCCTCTAAACCCCCATCAATATCTTCGTAAAAGTCACCTGAGAGCCTCTGAAGCCCCCTAAAACCCCTGTGAAATCTCATGAAACGCCTTGAAACGCTCTGCAACGCTTCTGAAACCCCTACGAAACCTACGAGAAATTTACCTGCGAGCCTATGAAGCCCCCAAAAGCCCTCTAAACCTCCTGAAACGCCCTGAAACGCCTAGAATTACTTTGAAATACCCCTACAACCACTGTGATACCTTCTGAAATGGCCTGAAACACCCTGAAACGCATTGAAATGCTTGAAACGCTTTGAAACGCCTCTGAAACCCTCATGAAACCCCTATGAAATTCACCTGCGAGCCTTTTAAGCCCCTTCAAACTCATCGGAAACCTCCTGAAATGCCCTGAAACGCCTTGAAATGCTATGAAACGCCTCTAAAACCCCTATTAAACCTTCATCAAATTCACCTGTGACCCTTAAATCTCTTGAAACCCCTTGAAAGGCCATGAAACGCCCTGAAACGCATTGAAACACCTCTGAAATCCTCATGTAACCTTCGTGAAACTCACCTGAGAGTTTCTGAAGCCCCACAAAACCTCTCTGAAACCTCCTGAAATGCCCTGAAACGCCTTGAAACGCTTTGGAACGCTCTGAAATTCCCGTGAAGTTCCTCTTCTCAAATTATCTTGCAACCTTGAAATCCATTTCGGTAATGAACTGAATCCAGTTTGGTAATGAATCCATTTAGGTAAAATTTCTAATTGGGCAGTGCCGACTCGTTACCTAAATGGAGTTTCGAGTGTAGTTAGAAATTTAAATATTTCATTTTCCTATGAATCTGAAATTCAGGTCGATGTAAAGGCTTCACACCGTTTTCCACACCATTGGTTTTCTATTATACTGACCAGTCAGTGGTTTTATTATACGACGTCCGCCCGAGCGTTCTGCTTCGACAAAACTATTCATAGCGGTGTTGCCTTCTGTACGGAAGGTGGTTGAAATTCATAAGGGCTTTCAGATTGAATAAATATTTTCCATTTCCCTCACTACTAGGTAGTGCATTGAATGCACTTTTTGTAGCGATTGTGAGATATGTGGTCGACGGTGTCCTGCGTAGTGCCGGACCGAAACGAGCAATCTTGGAAGTGGTATCATTGTACCTTCCTGAGGTCTCTTTATTATGCTGCTCAAAGACTACGAGCTGGGAAAAGTGACTTTTATGTGGTCATATTGTATTGCTTACCATCAAAGCGTGGACGTCAAAAAGTGAACATACTTTTATCACCTGACCAGCATTTTACGATTCATGTTAGCAGAAATAGTTAATGTTCGCCGAAATGCTTCTTTCACCTTTCAACCATATTAGGTCTTAGAATCATAGTCTTCTGGTGTTCAAGTTCTTTTAAATTTAAGCACATTTTTACCATTAAATAGTTTTGATCTTCGCTGTGTTTCTCTCTGCAAAGCAGACTGACTCTATCCCATATCTCCCCTTTCATTTACCAAGGTAATTATAATTCCGCTCCCCATACTCACCTCTAATCTATCCTACTAACACAATGAAAGCAGTGTTCCTTTTGTTTCGTTTTTTCAATTGGTAGTACACTTTTTCTCTCCTCGTCCTCCACCGCAAAAATGCATAAATCACCTCGTGCTTAAGCCCCCTGCAGGATGTTTTCCTTCTGCACCGACCCGGCGCCATTGCTCTGCAGTAGGTCCAGCGAGGGTTGCAGAATCAGCGGCGATGTGATCACCTGGATGGGTCTGGAAAATTGAAAAATGCGAAATAAAAACGGCGCAAGGCGCTTTATTGCGGCAGGCTTGGTCCGTTCCGGGTCATGTAAATGTTCACAAATGTGAAAGTGTGCATGCATGCAGGTAGGAAAAGTACTTACTCTCCCATGGGGGCGGTCGTTCGGGATCCGTGCATGGCTTGGGCTGTTCGGGCGCGGGCAATCAGGGTCATCACGGTTCGCTTGGTTGGGTTCATACTGGAACGTGGTCCACCCAGTAGGGGTCGTTTGCGGGCGGCTGCGAAAAGGAAATTGAAAAATAACATATAAATTGAGTTGCAGATTCAGGTCTAGTTTCTGGTGTGGCACCCACGCTGGAGTTAAGTGTTCCATGAGCACTTTTGCACAGTTTTTAACTGAAAGCTACTTTGCCAGTTGAGATTTTTGGATTCGTGTAACATGTGGTAGGTAAGTAACTCTGTTAGGAATTCATCTTCGAGCAACTTTTATCCATGATCTAGTCTAATCCACACATATGTATTTATTATAATTTTTTATGCACCATAAAAATAAACTTAAAAAAGTTACTGAAACCTTGAAATCTGAAGAAATTTTTGATATGCTCAGCTTAAAATCGACAAAATGATCACTTGCACCCCTTTGCATCTGGGCCCCTTAAATATATCCATATTGCATGATTTTAGAGCCTGAAATTCCGTTAAACAGCCAGTATTTTGAATTTTGAGCCGCCATTATTGGAGTCCAGACATCTTACCTATATAAAACATACCCATATTGCATGGTACTAGAGCCTTAACTTCATTAAACAGCCGCCATCTTGGATTTTAGGCCGCCATCTTGAACATTCTGGTCACCATTTTTTGGACTCCGGACATCTTCCTCATACAAAATTTACCCGTATTGCATGGTTTTAGGGTCCAAAACTTTATAAAACAGCCGCCATCTTGAATTTGGAGCCGCCATCTTGAATATTAGGCTGTCATCTAGAATTTTGGGCCGACATTGTGCAATTTTTTTGTCTCCAGCGTTGATTTCCGTACAAATCTCGTCAACCATGCTAAAAGTTACAAAAATCTCCGCAGTTTGATGTTTCGCATCTGGATGATGGGGCTTGGTTCAGTTTTATATACGGCCAGTTCTACCGCTGCTGGTCCGAATCACTAAAACGACCATAACTCTGGAACGCCTTCACCGATCCAGACCATTTTCAATAGCAATCAATGCGGTAAAATTCCGGTTCGATTCGAGCTATAATCCAAAAATCGGGCAATGGAAAGTGCCTTAAAAGTGAGTGAACCTTTTTTGTGCACAGACATACATACATACACACATACAGACATCATTTCGATTCGTTGAACTGAGTTGATTGGTATATGATACTTGATCTTTCGAGTCTTTTTCGCAAACTCGTTTTTTGAGTGAACATATAGCCTTTCCAGTACACTTAGTGGGGTTACGTACAAAAGGCTGAATCACATAAGGCTGAATGATCAAAAGGCTGAAACACATAAGGCTGAATGATCAAAAGGCTGAAAGCATCAAAAGGCTGAAAGATATCAAAAGGCTGAAAGATATCAACATGTTGAAAAGTTTTTAAAGTTGTAGAGAATCGAATGAAATGACATTTTGGACATTTATGGCTAATCTATTAGTCTTTGATAAACATTTGACTCGACTTGAAAATGATCATAGGAAACAAAAGAATCTTTGCTCGAAAGTACATTTGGTCAAACGGTCATTTGATCAAAACCCATTTTACGGAAGAGGAAGTATATGACATTCAATCTATTTGACTATTCATCGAATGGTCATCTGGTCACGTGAGCTAACTCTAACTGATGAAAAGACATTCAAGTGGAACATAATCTTATGGATTTCGGTATCATAATGTCTATGTCATTGTACTTTCTTCAGTATCATATCGGCCAATACCCCGCTAATACTAAATTATTTTAGCTCAAATTGGCAAAGGATTTCGCCAACAATTTATTTCCACTCGTTTGAAGTATTATGTGTGTCAACTCGGAAACTAGGTTGAATGAGTCTTAGATGTAAACAATTGTTCGGGTAATTCGGGTAAGAGGCGGTAGTTGAGGCAAAAACTATTGCTCAAAAATGTTTGAACTTTGTTCAGTTCTAAATTTATAACGCGTGCGAGCTCTAAATTGAACACTAGCGAAATCCACGAAACTGAAATGGCCATACCTCCACCATGTTTCCACAGATTTCAAACATTTTGAGCTCATTAGATTCAGAAATTCTTCTGCTATTGGGACCATATCTGAGCGTACCAGTCCGGTCAACATGGGTTTTGGAAAATCCGGATTTCCAATTATATGATTTAATACAATACAGTAACGGAGTTATTGGCATGAATTATCGAAAATCATAAAATTGCCTAAACCAATAGAGTCTGATCGTCGGTCCATCAGTTGGCCATTCCTGATTAAGTTTCTCAAGGAACTCCGGGTGACTAAACAGGTTTATTAGCATCACATGTCGACAGGAACTATTTCCCCCAATGTTGTGCGCAAAAGAATTCAGAACCGAATTGCAGCACTGCAGTGTGAACGCGTTCAATTTGCATTGAAGTTCATATTCGGCACATTGCGATCAAATATAAATATTTGAACATGCAAATTGAACGCGGCATGAACTGGAAAGAACTGAACCCGTAGCATGCTGACTAACATGTTACCCTGGTATCTGTGATACTAAAACGGTCATATTTGCGCCATTTCACCCTTCAATTTTGGCAATCTTTTGGGCTAATTCAATCTCCTTTTATTGAAGAGTGAACCAGTCCAACCATCGGGTGTTTCGAAAAATCTAAATTCCTGGAGCTGTATTTCAATATCCGAGACCACAATGTCGTACCAAAGGATCTATGATGCATTTCCCTGTGACATAACATAATAACGTCCAAACATGTAGATGCGGCACAAGGTTCTAGTCCTAGGAAAGAAGACACATGGGATTTAATGATGAAGATAAGCGCATGTGAACTCAGAGTCGAATGGGAACCGAGCGGGCGCTCTTAAGCAGCAAAAGCTCTGACAGGCAAGTTCAATGCTTTGTCGACCAAAAAATTTAAAGTGTTCAGTTCATTTTTGGCTCACGTTCTGTTCGAATGCAATACTGCTTGAAAGAATAGCCTATTTTATAAGAAGGAGAAACATCTGGTAAAAAGTAAGCAGCTTCAACACCTGAACTTAAATTATGGTTCTTTCAACATTTTAAAAGAAGGAAAACCTTTGATAAAAAAAATGCAGCTATAACATTGAAACACAGTAAGAACAGCCTATGTTCAAAAGAAGGGGAAATCTCCGATGAATAGTTTTTAAGGAATATGCGCACGCAGAAGCAATATGCGCACGCAGCAAAGTGAAAAAGCCGCTTCTTTTCATTCGGGCCGGCCGCGTCGTCGTCGTTACCGATTTGGTTGTGCTTATCTTCGTACGGGGCGGTTGTAGCATGGTCACTTTGTTGTAAATATTATTTTAAGATTTATTCAATAAATTATATAAAATGTACATAAATTGTATAATAAATTAAATGTAGTTTCATGTTCTTCAATGTTAATTTATTATTCGTGTTAATTTATTTTTCATTTGAATTTATTGTTTTCATTGTCAAATGTACTAAATTCCAAAGTTCACTATAAATGTTTTGCGATATTCAATGTCACCATTCGAAATGACATGCACTTCGAAACCGCATACAACTTGCATGCAAGTCGCCTTCTCAAGTCTAATACATGTAAATACGATTCCTGTCGTTCTATCCACTACACCACGAAACCCGAACAATCTCGAGGTTCAATGTTCAAGCCCGAACTCTCTCGTCAAAAAATAGATCGGGTATTTAAAAATAGAGGGAGCGATACAGATCATTCAGATGGTATGGAAACGAAAGAGATAGCGATCCTATCGGTTTTCATTCGTGGTTGATGAGAATTGTCGTTTGAAAAGATCGTAAAATTACTTCGGTAATTTTACATATTTCCGGCCACGAAGTCTTGGGATCCGACCTTATCTGAGGACTTACAGAACTTCTACTCGTCCATTTTGACCTGGACCGTGGAAGAGGCGGGAGTGCGTGTTCTAAGTTTAGTGTCGCGGTGTGTTATATTTGGTAATACTTAAAAAATGTGAGAAGTCTTCTAGATTAAATTAAATGTTCCTTTCCGTTAGTTAGCCAGTTCAATAACCTAAGCCAAAAGGTTACGTGCGGTCAAGTAGATTGTGTGTGCGTGTTAGTGAATAGAAAAAGGTAATTGATATTTTTTGTTGTGTGGAGTGAACTTTTTCGTTAAACGTGTCGAACAGCCGTTCGACGGCTTTTTATTCAGGATTTGATCCACGGCCGAAAGCTCGGCACACCGCACCTTTTTCGCCAAACGCGCTCTCGACCCCACGTCGCAGCGTCAAAAGTCCCGGTTTGAGGGGAAAGCCGGAAGGGAACCACCGTTCCGACAGAGCGGCCAAACCACGTTTTTCTTTGGTGTTCATGAGGTAGACACCGTACCCACCAAGCCACCGACGACCCCCATCGTCAGCTCCGCCATCAACCAACTTTTTCGGTGATCGGAACATTCATCACCGGAGGCGGCCGAAACCCACGTTTTCCTAAGTCGGCCCTGCGGTAGTCGCCTCACCGACCAAGCCATCGACGACCCCCATCGTCATAGACACCGAGGAGCAACTGCGCCGGTGATCCGGTTCGTTTAGCAACCTTCAGCGAGAAAGGCGCACCTTCCGAACCGCCGCGCACCGCGCGCATTTGGTGCAATCGACGCAATACCACCGTAGGATGCGGTAAGAATAGCGTGCTTCTTTATCAAGCCGTCCGTCGACCGCCACGCCGTCGCTTCTTCTTTGCCGGCGGCATTCATCAGCAGCTAAAAGGGTACCGTGAGTAGACAAAATCCAATTAACCATGCGCATGCGTTAGAATACTCCACACACTAACCGAGCTCGGAGAAGATTATGTGTCGATAAGTGTCGACAGAACCAAAACCAGAGTAGGAACCAATTTAAAACCGCACACACAGTAGGGAAAGCTGTAGGAAAACAATAAGTAGCATGGAAAGGAACATGCGTTAATAAAACCTAGGTTATCAAATTGAATAAATGTTTCGTTAGTTTTTCCGTTACCTTCAAATGCTGTTTTTGTAGAATGTTAGTGCTTTCCCCGATGTAACAGTTTTTGGTCTTTGAGATTTCTCACGTTCGCGTCGTTCTACCTGTTTTTTAGTTATTTTTGTACGCCAGGGTAGACTGCCTGGGAAATCAGTCTCTCCACTCACGTGTCCGAAGCTAACAGGAAAATTTGAATTGGTGAGTTCTTCCAATGATGATACTCGTGAGTGGTGTCTTTGTGAGTTGGTAGAACGACGGTTAGCATCAACCATTTTTTGAGAATCGCTTAAGGCGACCTCTATAAGTGAGATATCTCGATTAACCGTACTTTTGAGTTTTCTGTATCGTCCCTAAATCGCTATTTGGTCTCTTATAAAACAAACCCGCCCTGAGGTTGGGTTTCTTGCCGGGCAAACATAACTCGACAGGCGGTCCTCTTCGGAGGTGGCGCTTAAGCCGTCTGTTTTTGGAGCCAGGGAACGAAGCAGAAGACGGGAAAACTCTTAGCCGCAATTTGCGTGCTACACGGTTTAGTGTGATTTGCCTCCAAAGTGAAGAGGCCGTTTTTTTTTTTTCATTCGGACCGGCCGCGTCGTCGTCGTCGTCAATTTGAATGTACACATCGTCGTACCCTTGTATAGTTGTAACGGTTCAGTGTGATTTCGGAGAAGAGGCCAGTTAGTGGAAGATGCTGCAGCACATACGCACTGGACACTTCGAAGGATGTTTATTGGTGAGCTCGTTCCATTTTATCATAATAATTACTGCTAAAGGATGTATAAAATTCTGCTCTGGTTTTTGTGTATTTATCTAACAAATATTGAAAAGTTCGTCACGTCATGTGTCGGCGCTAGTTTCCAATACACATTCAGTTGATAATAAATATCTTTCTTTCATTTTTTGCATTTACACAAAAATTTGAATGGTTCGTCATCTTCGGTGTCGACATCTGTAATATTTTAGTCAAAATGAATAAATGTTTTGACTCAAGTAAAGGTTGCATGAATCATCACTTACCAAAGTGAATCCAAATCATGTGACTCTCCCCCTCCCCACTAACAAAAACTCCTTCCCGTGACAGTCGTGGAGAAAATGAGGTGATCTCGGTCTCTAGTAGCAACGTACGTCAAACTAACATTCCTTTCCTTCCTCGATGACCGTAAGGACGTGGCCGGCGCCGTTATTGACTAATAAAGTCTGGAATTCTCGAACTGTGCACATTGAGAGCGGTAGTTAATCCCAAGCTCCGTTTGTTGGTTCCTTGTGCAATTTCGATTGTTCTGGTCAATCACGGAGTAGCAACTACGAATTGTACGGTCATCTATGCTCATGCTCATGCTCATGCTCAATATGCGCACGCAGAAGCTCGGTCCATTTTACACATTGGTAAGAATGCCAACGCTGAATATATGCAAATACCTCAAAAGAACAACCTATTTTTAATAGAAGGAAAAATCACTCACGGGAGAGTTATAAGTATGCAGATATTATCATCAAACCTTTCCGCTTGGTCGTTATACTGTACTATTTGCGGCCACAATACTTACTCTTCCATCAGAGATTTTTCCCGCTTTTTTAGAAAGGCTGTTTTTTCGAGGTAAATGCATAGATCATAATTTAACCATTCAACTAGGCTGCCTAGTAAACCTCCTTAGCATTAAAATCATTATAACCCATTCGCCTTAGTGGCATTAGAGGCCTGATATCCTTCGGCATAATGACATAGCACCAACGGGAACGACATTTCGGCAGATGCCACTCCGGGGAATAGTATTCCGGAAAATATAATACCTTGTGTAATACCATATTTTAAATCATTAAACCCTCAGCTCAGATTCTATAGAGTTCATTATTATGCATATTTCAAGTTTTGGAATTTGCCATGTTTTAAGCCTTTTGTTATTTCAGCCTTTTGTATTCAGCCTTATGTGCATTCAGCCTTTTGAAATTCAGCCTTATGTTACCATCCCCACTTAGTGTACGAGAAAGGCAAAAACAATAGCTTACTGGTCCAAATGTGGGAATGTATTTGCGCTCCGTCTTGGAACTTTTGAGTATATGCATGCCTACCATATGATAAACGTGTGCAAAAATGATCACACATGGTTATTGGCAGAGAAATCTCGTAGTTGATAACAGTGGATTACTAACACCAAGCTGATTGGTGGGGACGTTACGCCATTACGAAGAAAAAGAAATAAAGATAAAAATGCCTTACTTACCTAAACTGACAGTTTTCACGCCTCGTAACGCCGGATGAAGGAATGCATTGGCTGATTCCACAAACGCTAACGTTTGGGCTTCAATATCGGTCGTTGGCAGGGCTGCAACAATAACAAATACAGAAAGAAACAATACCTCAATGAGTGTTGTATGAATCAGTAATTTCATGGGCAGCGTGTAATTTACAGCAGATTCTGATTTGATTCTGATGACCATATCATCACACCATAAAATATTATTCTGACCCATTCCATCACATGGCATAAGAAACCAAAATCCAACCAATTTACAATCGTCTAGCTAGTAAATGAAGTCCTCGTGGTCACATTTTATGCCATATCATAAATTGAACTTATTACTGCGACCACCCACATATTCCCACGAGTTGCTCCCAGAGCGGCACATTCCGTACACTTTATAATACCTACATGTCAAACCATGCTGACCCTCTTCTTCCCCTTTTCTCACCGAGCAGCACAAAAATTCCATTATCTCATAAAACTTGCACGTTACAGAGCGGCATGTACGACACAACTCGTCCTGGACTTTCCCACACTTCATAAAGTGTACCGAAAAAGTGATAAAATGATGTGGAAACTCTCACCTTCATTAAGGAAACCGATGCACATGAACCTTCCCATCCCGCCATGTCCCAACAAACGACATTCGATGCTCTGCTCTTTCGCCATGGTCCCAACTCTCAAGTCCCAGCCAAGACACAGAGGACTGACCGACCGCAAACCAGGAATAACTCATTTGGTATGCAAACTATGCACTGCTCAACTCCTCCCGGGTACCTTCATACATTGGACCCATTTCTGCCGGGTGGCGGATCGGGTGTAGCATGGCAAGTGGAGCTCGACTTGGTGGTGGTCGTTCCGCTGGTCACGTTCGGCACTTTTGTTGAGAGAGCACCTTCTCACAAGCTATCGAGGAACAGCACTGACCATCACTACTACTGACGTCTCAATGCAAATCGTCCGTCGTCCTGGATCGAATCCTCCGAGGCGGCTCGAAGGAGAAAGTTCTCGTTCGACATGGGAAAAGTTCACATCTTTATTGCCTTCATTGGAACGTTTTATCACCGACCGAGGAACCCGGAGCGCATTGCCTCACTGCTTTCTGTCGTTTACAAAATCATCTGTATGGGAAGTTTCTCTGGGTCAGGAATGCCAGGTGAAATGATTTTTTTTTCTGAGAATTCCTGGAGGAATCCCTGAAGGAATTCCTGATTCAATCCCTGGAAGAATTCCTGGTTAAATTCCTGGAGAAATTTCTGGGGGAATCCCTGTACGAATTTCTGAAGCAATTTCTGGAAGAATCACTGGAGGAATCCCTGGATGATTTTCTGGTGGAATTCCTGGAGGAATTTGTGGTGGACTTCCTGGAGGAATTTCAGGAGGAACTCCTGGAGGAATTTCAGGAGGAATTCCTGGGAGAATCTCTGAATGAATACTTGGATAATTCTATGGAGGAATTCTTGGTAGAATACTTCAAAAAATACTAAAAAAATTCGTGGAGGAATTCCTGAATGAATTCCAGGATGAATTCCTGGGGAAATTGCTGGAGGAATTCCTGAGGGAACACTTGTATGATCCTAAGAAGAAACTCTTAGACGAACTCCTAGAGGAATTCCTGGAAGAATTCCTGAAGAATTCTTGAAGGAATTCCTGGAAGAATTCCTAGAGGAATTCCTGAGGGAATTCCTGAAGGAATTCCTAGAGAAATTCCAGGAGGAATTCCAGGAGGAATTCCAGAAGGAATTCCAGGTGGAATTCCAGGTGGAATTCCAGGTGGAATTCCAGGTGGAATTCCAGGTGGAATTCCAGGTGGAATTCCAGGAGGAATTCCAGGAGGAATTCCAGGACGAATTCCAGGACGAATTCCAGGAGGAATTCCAGGACGAATTCCAGGAGGAATTCCAGGAGGAATTCCAGGAGGAATTCCAGGAGGAATTCCAGGAGGAATTCCAGGAGGAATTCCAGGAGGAATTCCAGGACGAATTCCATAAGGAATTCCAGGAGGAATTCCAGGAGGAATTCCAGGACGAATCCCAGGAGGAATACCAGGAGGAATTCCAGGAGGAATTCCAGGAGGAATTCCAGGAGGAAGTCCAGGAAGAATTCCAGGAGGAATTCTAGGAGGAATTCCAGGAGGAATTCCAGAAGGAATTCCAGGAGGAATTCCAGGAGGAATTCCAGGACGAATTCCAGGAGGAATTCCAGGACGAATTCCAGGAGGAATTCCAGGACGAATTCCAGGAGGAATTCCAGGAGGAATTCCAGGACGAATTCCAGGAGGAATTCCAGGACGAATTCCAGGAGGAATTCCAGGAGGAATTCCAGGAGGAATTCCAGGAGGAATTCTAGGAGGAATTCCAGGAGGAATTCCAGAACGAATTCCAGGAGGAATTCCAGAAGGAATTCCAGGAGGAATTCCAGGAGGAATTCCAGGAGGAATGCCAGGAGGAATTCCAGGAGGAATTCCAGGAGGAATTCCAGGAGGAATTCCAGGAGGAATTCCAGGAGGAATTCCAGGAGGAATTCCAGGAGGAATTCCAGGAGGAATTCCAGGAGGAATTCCAGGAGCAATTCCAGGAGGAATTCCAGGAGCAATTCCAGGAGGAATTCCAGGAGGAATTCCAGGAGGAATTCCAGGAGGAATTCCAGGAGGAATTCCAGGAGGAATTCCAGGAGGAATTCCAGGAGGAATTCCAGGAGGAATTCCAGGAGGAATTCCAGGAGGAATTCCAGGAGGAATTCCAGGACGAATTCCAGGAGGAAGTCCAGGAGGAATTCCAGGAGGAAGTCCAGGAGGAATTCCAGGAGGAAGTCCAGGAGGAATTCCAGGAGGAATTCTAGGTGGAATTCCAGGAGGAATTCCAGGAGGAATTCCAGGAGGAATTCCAGAAGGAATTCCAGGAGGAATTCCAGAAGGAATTCCAGGAGGAATTCCAGGAGGAATTCCAGGAGGAATTCCAGGAGGAATTCCAGGAGGAATTCCAGGAGGAATTCCAGGAGGAATTCCAGGAGGAATTCCAGGAGGAATTCCAGGAGGAATTCCAGGAGGAATTCCAGGAGGAATTCCAGGAGGAATTCCAGGAGGAATTCCAGGAGGAATTCCAGGAGGAATTCCAGGAGGAATTCCAGGAGGAATTCCAGGAGGAATTCCAGGAGGAATTCCAGGAGGAATTCCAGGAGGAATTCCAGGAGGAATTCCAGGAGGAATTCCAGGAGGAATTCCAGGAGGAATTCCAGGAGGAATTCCAGGAGGAATTCCAGGAGGAATTCCAGGAGGAATTCCAGGAGGAGTTCCAGGAGGAATTCCAGGAGGAATTCCAGGAGGAATTCCAGGAGGAATTCCAGGAGGAATTCCAGGAGGAATTCCAGGAGGAATTTCAGGTGGAATTCCAGGAGGAATTCCAGGTGGAATTCCAGGAGGAATTCCAGAAGGAATTCCAGGAGGAATTCCAGAAGGAATTCCAGGAGGAATTCCAGAAGGAATTCCAGGAGGAATTCCAGAAGGAATTCCAGGAGGAATTCCAGAAGGAATTCCAGGAGGAATTCCAGAAGGAATTCCAGGAGGAATTCCAGAAGGAATTCCAGGAGGAATTCCAGGAGGAATTCCAGAAGGAATTCCAGGAGGAATTCCAGAAGGAATTCCAGGAGGAATTCCAGGAGGAACTCCAGGAGGAATTCAAGGAGGAATTCCAGGAGAATTTCAGGAGGAATTCCAGGAGGAATTCTTGGAGGAATTCCAGGAGGAATTCCAGGAGGAATTCCAGGAGGAATTCCAGGAGGAATTCCAGGAGGAATTCCAGGAGGAATTCCAGGAGGAATTCCAGGAGGAATTCCAGGAGGAATTCCAGGAGGAATTCCAGGAGGAATTCCAGGACGAATTCCAGGAGGAATTCCAGGACGAATTCCAGGAGGAATTCCAGGACGAATTCCAGGACGAATTCCAGGACGAATTCCAGGACGAATTCCAGGACGTATTCCAGGACGAATTCCAGGAGGAATTCCAGGAGGAATTCCAGGAGGAATTCCAGGAGGAATTCCAGGAGGAATTCCAGGAGGAATTCCAGGAGGAATTCCAGGACGAATTCTAGGACGAATTCTAGGACGAATTCCAGGAGGAATTCCAGGACGAATTCCAGGAGGAATTCCAGGAGGAATTCCAGGAGGAATTCCAGGAGGAATTCCAGGAGGAATTCCAGGAGGAATTCCAGGACGAATTCTAGGACGAATTCTAGGACGAATTCCAGGAGGAATTCCAGGACGAATTCCAGGAGGAATTCCAGGAGGATTTCCAGGAGGAATTCCAGGAGGAATACCAGGACGAATTCCAGGAGGAATTCCAGGAGGAATTCCAGGAGGAAGTCCAGGAGGAATTCCAGGAGGAATTCTAGGAGGAATTCCAGGACGAATTCCAGGAGGAATTCCAGGAGGAATTCCAGGAGGAATTCCAGGACGAATTCCAGAAGGAATTCCAGGACGAATTCCAGGACGAATTCCAGGAGGAATTCCAGGAGGAATTCCAGGAGGAATTCCAGGACGAATTCCAGGAGGAATTCCAGGACGAATTCCAGGACGAATTCCAGGAGGAATTCCAGGAGGAATTCCAGGAGGAATTCCAGGACGAATTCCATAAGGAATTCCAGGACGAATTCCATAAGGAATTCCAGGACGAATCCCAGGAGGAATTCCAGGAGGAATTCCAGGAGGAATTCCAGGAGGAAGTCCAGGAAGAGTTCCAGGAGGAATTCTAGGAGGAATTCCAGGAGGAATTCCAGAAGGAATTCCAGGAGGAATTCCAGGAGGAATTCCAGGAGGAATTCCAGGAGGAATTCCAGGACGAATTCCAGGAGGAATTCCAGGACGAATTCCAGGAGGAATTCCAGGAGGAATTCCAGGAGGAATTCCAGGACGAATTCCAGGAGGAATTCCAGGACGAATTCCAGGAGGAATTCCAGGAGGAATTCCAGGAGGAATTCCAGGAGGAATTCTAGGAGGAATTCCAGGAGGAATTCCAGAAGGAATTCCAGGAGGAATTCCAGAAGGAATTCCAGGAGGAATTCCAGGAGGAATTCCAGGAGGAATGCCAGGAGGAATTCCAGGAGGAATTCCAGGAGGAATTCCAGGAGGAATTCCAGGAGGAATTCCAGGAGGAATTCCAGGAGGAATTCCAGGAGGAATTCCAGGAGGAATTCCAGGAGGAATTCCAGGAGGAATTCCAGGAGGAATTCCAGGAGCGATTCCAGGAGGAATTCCAGGAGGAATTCCAGGAGGAATTCCAGGAGGAATTCCAGGAGGAATTCCAGGAGGAATTCCAGGAGGAATTCCAGGAGGAATTCCAGGGGGAATTCCAGGAGGAATTCCAGGAGGAATTCCAGGAGGAATTCCAGGAGGAATTCCAGGAGGAATTCCAGGGGGAATTCCAGGAGGAATTCCAGGAGGAATTCCAGGAGGAATTCCAGGAGGAATTCCAGGAGGAATTCCAGGAGGAATTCCAGGAGGAATTCCAGGAGGAATTCCAGGAGGAATTCCAGGAGGAATTCCAGGAGGAATTCCAGGAGGAATTCCAGGAGGAATTCCAGAAGGAATTCCAGGAGGAATTCCAGGAGGAATTCCAGGAGGAATTCCAGGAGGAATTCCAGGAGGAATTCCAGGAGGAATTGCAGGAGGAATTCCAGGAGGAATTCCAGGAGGAATTCCAGGAGGAATTCCAGGACGAATTCCAGGAGGAATTCCAGGAGGAATTCCAGGAGGAATTCCAGGAGGAAGTCCAGGAGGAATTCCAGGAGGAATTCTAGGAGGAATTCCAGGAGGAATTCCAGAAGGAATTCCAGGAGGAATTCCAGAAGGAATTCCAGGAGGAATTCCAGAAGGAATTCCAGGAGGAATTCCAGAAGGAATTCCAGGAGGAATTCCAGAAGGAATTCCAGGAGGAATTCCAGAAAGAATTCCAGGAGGAATTCCAGGAGGAATTCCAGGAGGAATTCCAGGAGGAATTCCAGGAGGAATTCCAGGAGGAATTCCAGGAGGAATTCCAGGAGGAATTCCAGGAGGAATTCCAGGAGGAATTCCAGGAGGAATTCCAGGAGGAATTCCAGGAGGAATTCCAGGAGGAATTCCAGGAGGAATTCCAGGAGGAATTCCAGGAGGAATTCCAGGTGGAATTCCAGGAGGAATTCCAGGTGGAATTCCAGGAGGAATTCCAGGTGGAATTCCAGGAGGAATTCCAGGTGGAATTCCAGGAGGAATTCCAGAAGGAATTCCAGGAGGAATTCCAGAACGAATTCCAGGAGGAATTCCAGAAGGAATTCCAGGAGGAATTCCAGAACGAATTCCAGGAGGAATTCCAGGAGGAATTCCAGGAGGAATTCAAGGAGGAATTCCAGGAGAATTCCAGGAGGAATTCCAGGAGGAATTCCTGGAGGAAGTCCAGGAGGAATTCCTGGAGGAATTCCAGGAGGAATTCCTGGAGGAATTCCAGGAGGAATTCCAGGAGGAATTCCAGGAGGAATTCCAGGAGGAATTCCAGGACGAATTCCAGGAGGAATTCCAGGACGAATTCCAGGAGGAATTCCAGGACGAATTCCAGGAGGAATTCCAGGACGAATTCCAGGAGGAATTCCAGGACGAATTCCAGGACGAATTCCTGGACGAATTCCAGGACGAATTCCAGGACGAATTCCAGGACGAATTCCAGGACGAATTCCAGGAGGAATTCCAGGAGGAATTCCAGGAGGAATTCCAGAAGGAATTCCAGGTGGAATTCCAGGAGGAATTCCAGGACGAATTCTAGGAGGAATTCCAGGTGGAATTCCAGGAGGAATTCCAGGAGGAATTCCAGGAGGAATTCCAGGAGGAATTCCAGGAGGATTTCCAGGAGGAATTTCAGGAGGAATTCCAGGAGGAATTCCAGGAGGAATTCTAGGACGAATTCCAGGAGGAATTCCAGGAGGAAGTCCAGGAGGAAGTCCAGGAGGAATTCCAGGAGGAATTCCAGGAGGAATTCTAGGAGGAATTCCAGGAGGAATTCTAGGAGGAATTCTAGGAGGAATTCCAGGAGGAATTCTAGGAGAAATTTCAGGAGAAACTCGAGGAGGAATTCCAGGAGGAATTCAAGGAGGAATTCCAGGAGGAATTCAAGGAGGAATTCCAGGAGGAATTCTAGGAGGAATTCCAGGAGGAATTCCAGGAGGAATTTCATGAGGAATTCCAAGAGGAATTTCATGAGGAATTCCAGGAGGAATTTCATGAGGAATTCCAGGAGGAATTCCAGGAGGAATTCCAGGAGGAATTCCAGGAGGAATTCCAGGAGGAATTCCAGGAGGAATTCCAGGAGGAATTCCAGGAGGAATTCCAGGAGGAATTCCAGGAGGAATTCCAGGAGGAATTCCAGGAGGAATTCCAGGAGGAATTCCAGGAGGAATTCCAGGAGGAATTCCAGGAGGAATTCCAGGAGGAATTCCAGGAGGAATTCCAGGAGGAATTCCAGGAGGAATTCCAGGAGGAATTCCAGGAGGAATTCCAGGAGGAATTCTAGGAGGAATTCCAGGAGGAATTCCAGGAGGAATTCTAGGAGGAATTCCAGGAGGAATTCCAGGAGGAAGTCCAGGAGGAATTCCAGGAGGAATTCCAGGAGGAATTCTAGGAGGAATTCCAGGAGGAATTCCAGGAGGAATTCTAGGAGAAATTTCAGGAGAAACTCGAGGAGGAATTCCAGGAGGAATTCCAGGAGGAATTCCAGGAGGAATTCCAGGAGGAATTCCAGGAGGAATTCCAGGAGGAATTCCAGGAGGAATTCCAGGAGGAATTCCAGGAGGAATTCCAGGAGGAATTCCAGGAGGAATTCCAGGAGGAATTCCAGGAGGAATTCCAGGAGGAATTCCAGGAGGAATTCCAGGAGGAATTCCAGGAGGAATTCCAGGAGGAATTCCAGGAGGAATTCCAGGAGGAATTCCAGGAGGAATTCCAGGAGGAATTCCAGGACGAATTCCAGGAGGAATTCCAGGACGAATTCCAGGACGAATTCCAGGACGAATTCCAGGACGAATTCCAGGACGAATTCCAGGACGAATTCCAGGAGGAATTCCAGGAGGAATTCCAGGAGGAATTCCAGGAGGAATTCCAGGAGGAATTCCAGGAGGAATTCCAGGAGGAATTCCAGGAGGAATTCCAGGAGGAATTCCAGGAGGAATTCCAGGAGGAATTCCAGGAGGAATTCCAGGAGGAATTCCAGGAGGAATTCCAGGAGGAATTCCAGGAGGAATTCCAGGAGGAATTCCAGGAGGAATTCCAGGAGGAATTCCAGGAGGAATTCCAGGAGGAATTCCAGGAGGAATTCCAGGAGGAATTCCAGGAGGAATTTCAGGAGGAATTCCAGGAGGAATTCCAGGAGGAATTCCAGGAGGAATTCTAGGACGAATTCCAGGAGGAATTCCAGGAGGAAGTCCAGGAGGAAGTCCAGGAGGAATTCCAGGAGGAATTCCAGGAGGAATTCTAGGAGGAATTCCAGGAGGAATTCCAGGAGGAATTCTAGGAGAAATTTCAGGAGAAACTCGAGGAGGAATTCCAGGAGGAATTCAAGGAGGAATTCCAGGAGGAATTCAAGGAGGAATTCCAGGAGGAATTCTAGGAGGAATTCCAGGAGGAATTCCAGGAGGAATTCCAGGAGGAATTCCAGGAGGAATTCCAGGAGGAATTCCAGGAGGAATTCCAGGAGGAATTCCAGGAGGAATTCCAGGAGGAATTCCAGGAGGAATTCCAGGAGGAATTCCAGGAGGAATTCCAGGAGGAATTCCAGGAGGAATTCCAGGAGGAATTCCAGGAGGAATTTCAGGAGGAATTCCAGGAGGAATTCCAGGAGGAATTCCAGGAGGAATTCTAGGACGAATTCCAGGAGGAATTCCAGGAGGAAGTCCAGGAGGAAGTCCAGGAGGAATTCCAGGAGGAATTCCAGGAGGAATTCTAGGAGGAATTCCAGGAGGAATTCCAGGAGGAATTCTAGGAGAAATTTCAGGAGAAACTCGAGGAGGAATTCCAGGAGGAATTCAAGGAGGAATTCCAGGAGGAATTCAAGGAGGAATTCCAGGAGGAATTCTAGGAGGAATTCCAGGAGGAATTCCAGGAGGAATTTCATGAGGAATTCCAGGAGGAATTTCATGAGGAATTCCAGGAGGAATTCCAGGAGGAATTCCAGGAGGAATTCCAGGAGGAATTCCAGGAGGAATTCCAGGAGGAATTCCAGGAGGAATTCCAGGAGGAATTCCAGGAGGAATTCCAGGAGGAATTCCAGGAGGAATTCCAGGAGGAATTCCAGGAGGAATTCCAGGAGGAATTCAAGGAGGAATTCCAGGAGGAATTCTAGGAGGAATTCTAGGAGGAATTCCAGGAGGAATTCCAGGAGGAATTCTAGGAGGAATTCCAGGAGGAATTCCAGGAGGAAGTCCAGGAGGAATTCCAGGAGGAATTCCAGGAGGAATTCTAAGAGGAATTCCAGGAGTAATTCCAGGAGGAATTCTAGGAGAAATTTCAGGAGAAACTCGAGGAGGAATTCCAGGAGGAATTCAAGGAGGAATTCCAGGAGGAATTCAAGGAGGAATTCCAGGAGGAATTCTAGGAGGAATTCCAGGAGGAATTCCAGGAGGAATTTCATGAGGAATTCCAGGAGGAATTTCATGAGGAATTCCAGGAGGAATTCCAGGAGGAATTCCAGGAGGAATTCCAGGAGGAATTCCAGGAGGAATTCCAGGAGGAATTCCAGGAGGAATTCCAGGAGGAATTCCAGGAGGAATTCCAGGAGGAATTCCAGGAGGAATTCCAGGAGGAATTCCAGGAGGAATTCCAGGAGGAATTCCAGGAGGAATTCCAGGAGGAATTCCAGGAGGAATTCAAGGAGGAATTCCAGGAGGAATTCCAGGAGGAATTCTAGGAGGAATTCCAGGAGGAATTCCAGGAGGAATTCCAGGAGGAAGTCCAGGAGGAATTCCAGAAGGAATTCTAGGAGGAATTCCAGGAGGAAGTCCAGGAGGAATTCTAGGAGAAATTTCAGGAGAAACTCGAGGAGGAATTCTTGAACGAATTCCTCGAGGGATAAACTGGCATCACTGCCACATACCTATAATCGAATCACTCCCCTCAAAACCCATCCGGTTGGAAACTCTGCGGTTTCGGTCGATCATCATCGTTATGTTCGTGTGGTTTTGCCATTTCTGGAATCCACAACCGGAATAGTGGACGCATAATTCCAGAATCACTCGAATATCTTGCAGCTCGTTTGTTCCTAGAGTGTCCTTCCCGGGACATCCCGGGACAAGAATTCCCGGGATTTGAGTGATTTCGGGATTTCCCGAATCCCGGGATATCATTTCAGAAATCCCGACAATCCCGGGAATCCCGGGATGAAGACAATTTGTAGATAAAACTGCCAAATATCAAGGCAAAAACTTTATCTGGCCATTTTCACTTTCGAAATATGAGCGGTTTTCTCACACACCACCATCGGGCTTCGGACACTAGGTCAAAAAAAAATCAATCATTAATGATAAACTTGGTATCATGTTATGCATTTCATTCATCTTTTTCTATTTATTGGTTTATTCAGTAGCAGCAAGAACAAGCTGGACATAGCCCACATACTATATTACATTGTAATTTTGGAAATCTGAGACCAAACTTTTCCTATATTATGTAAATAATTTGAATTTTTCAGAAGAGAATTAATGAATCTCAATAACAAATACAAAAGTTTTAAAATTATGGAAAACCGCAATCGCAAAAAGAGTCCAACCTTTTGTATTGAAATATTCGGAAACTAAGAGTTCAAAAGGTACTCTAAAGTTATATTGAAGTGCGATTTTTACGATACATATCAACAATACAAACATCTTCCGTAGCGATATAATACAGATTATAATAATTATTTCTCTAAAACTATTAGATATTGGTAGAAAATTACTTGCAATAAATTAACTACTAAATAGTTGAAAACATACTGTTCTTGGCGAACATAACGTTGATACTTTTATATGTATTTCGTTATTGACATTTGTACATCAAGTAGTAGTGCAGTACATTGTATAGACATTTTATAATACTTCTTGTGGTGGATACAGAAATAAACATAACTAAGGGGGTTAGAAGCAAAGGAGTGTAGGTGACAAAATCCCACTTTCGAGTAAATGCGGTTTAAAGTTTTTGAACAATTTTTCATCCCATACAAAATGTATGGAGATTCAAAATCAACCCAATTTTCTTTGATTTATTGTAATTTTTCTAATCATCGTAAAAAAGTTCCTGAAAGCTTGAAATCTGAAGAATTTTATGATATTCTCAGCTCAAAATCGACAAAATGGTCACTTACACCCCTTTGATTCTGGGCCCCTCAACTTAAAAAATGAATATTTCAACTGCACAAAAGCTAAACAAATCAATTTTCTGGGTTTTATTGAAATTTTAAAAAATCCCGGGATCCCGGGATTTCCCGGGATTAGCTAAGTATTTTGTCCCGAATCCCGGGACACGAAAATTGGCCGGGAAATGGACACTCTATTTGTTCCGGCTGGCCCAGTCGCTCGCTCCAACGCGTAATAATTGATCCATTTTCATCGACCCAAATGGCAGAGCGCCAAGCAAACATCAATAAATTCTTGTTAAGGCTTCTCTTACGGCACCGTATCAGGCCTTCCGACTTGGGGCCGTTAGTTGTCACCGGGCATGCAAACATCGCCGTCGCCGTCACCCAATTAACAATTTCAATTATTCCCACAGCTTTCAACGAGGAGGTGGGTCGTCGGTCGGAACGTGCCCGGTTTCGACAGACTGTGACTGGTGGACGTGGCCTGGCTGACTGGTCAGATCCCTAGGAATCTATTCGGCGACATAGCGCAGTGCACGGCCGCTTTCGGTCGCCTCCAATTCGGTTGGTACGGTCTTGCTTGTTTGAGCACGAATACTAATTAGGATTCATGCGACTTGGCAATGCTGATGCTGAAGCTAACGCAGATGTGACATTTTCACGAGATGGGATGAGTTAGCAATTGGGTTGGGTGAGTCCCTTATTGGTCCTACGGAAAGCCGAAGGGAAATGGCTTATTTTGTCACGCTTGTTTTGCGAAAGGCGGAAGTAAGATAAGCATTAGCGATTGCTTCTTATAATCGTGTTAGAAAATGCACAGTTATCACCTCGTCTGTACGTGACTACAGTATTCACCAATAGATTAGCAACATTTTTAAACTGATCAGCATCCTCGTTTTCTGGTTCCATCCGAAGCATTCATGAAACATTCCCTGTCCATTGTATCCTTTATTTTTTCATCTTGTCGCTCGAACACTGCACTGCTTACAGGTTTTCAAACGTAGTTATTGCTCGGGTGGTTTGATTATTATTATTGGCTCTTTATTATGGGGATTTTCAGCCCGAGGTTTGATCAATATTGAAAAGGCTTTCGATAACGTGTCATATTAAAAGGCTCTCTTGCTGCTGATGCGTTTTACGCCTCTTTATCGAAGATTCATTCCAACATTTTTTTCTAGGGATTTCTTTAGTTTTTCAACGATCTTCAGAAATTCATCCAAAAAACCTCCAGTTATTTCGTCAACTCCTCCTGCGATTCCCTCAGAATATATTTAAAGTATTTTTTCAGAAAAGTTGCCATGAATGCGTTCCCAAACTTCCGTGACAAAAATTCAGGATTCTATTAGGTTTTTTGGAGATTACCACAGAATTATTCAAGGAACTTCTTTTTTAAACCTTATTGCTCAATGGCTTCCATCAGACAGGCCCGTGCACAGAAGTGGCGCCAAGGGAGGGGTTTTTCCTGATTTCGGCAAAAGGCGGAGGGGCGCCTAGTGTATGAAGCGTCGGTAATGGGGGGGGTTTAACACCCAAACCCCCCCCCCCTTGTGCACGGGCTTGCCATCAGAACACTCTCAAGGTATTCCTTTTGGAAAATTTTCCATAAATTTCTTTTGAAAAATGTATCGAACATCTTCTATGGATCACTTCAGAATTTCCTCTAGAAGGTCCTTCGGAATTTTCGTTAGATGTACCTCTAGAAATTTCATCAAAAATACCTCTATAAAGGCTTCCACGAATTTCCATAATACAAATCCTCCATAGATTTTTTCAGGGATCTGTACAAGATTTTTTTTCAGGAAATTATCCACAGATGCCATCAGAAATGATTTAAGCGATTCAAAAAAATCATTAGTTTTTCCAGAAAGTTCTCCAATGGCTTCTTTAGAAAATCTTCCACAGACTCCTTCAGAAAATCTTACAAAGATTCCTCAGAAATTCTTCCAGGGATTCTTTTAGAAATTCACCTGGAGATTTAAAAAAAAAATACTTATGAGATTCCTCCATAGAGTTTTACACGAAACCCAAGTCCAAGGAAATCACCTACACAGAAATAAATTTTGTTGTAAAAACTACCGATGATTCTCAACCGACAACAATTTCCAGTTAATTCTACTAAAACACTGTCAACTTAACCAGCAGTGCAATTAACATTACTAAAAATAATCTTAATTTAACAAATGAGCATTGTATTTTTAACCACACTGTGTTGTAAAATGCGTGTCCAGGAAAAATTAACAATGTTTTGTTATTGAGACGACTACGCTTTTAGTTGAATTTACTACAATGCATTGTAATTTCAAGCCTATTTCAGTTACCTTAAAAGATTTTGTTGTCGGTTGAGAATCATAGGTACGGTTAGTAATTTAACTATGGAATCGGTAGTTTCCACAACAAAATTTATTTCAGTGTATGGATTTCTTCCAAAATTAACTCGTGGATTTTTTCAGAAATAAATGATGAATTCAGTCTTAAATTCCATCAAGATTATTCTCCAAAATTCTTTCAGGGAATCTTTAGTAAATTTCTTCAGGGATTTCTTAAGATATTCGCTGATGAATTTCTCCAGAAATCTCTGCAAGGATACTTTTACGTAGATTTCTATTGGTTTCTTCTGGAACTCCAAAATCAGAAACTCTTCAGGAATTCATCCTGAAAAGTTTCAAGAAAATCCTCCAGCGACTCTTGGATAACTACTTTTCAGTGATTCAGGCTGCAATTCCTACAGATGTTCCTGCAATTCATCCGGTATTTCCTCTAAGGATAACTTCAATAATTCCTCCACGATTTCTTCATGAATTTGATTCAAATATATTTCCAAGGAATTACTACGGAAATTCTTTCAGATATAACTCACGAGTTTTTTATTCTGGAGATCTTCATAGACGCTTATCTATGCGTTTGTCAAGGTATCCTTGCAGGATTTTTCTCAAAAATTTGTCTGTAATTATCTTCAGGAATACTATTAAAAAATTCTCCAAGAATTTTGTTATAGGATTTCTCCAGGAATTTGGATATAAACCCCTCAACATATTTTTTTTCTAGGAATTCTACCAAAAGTTACCTGAAAAGATCCACCATGTATTTCTACAGGAAAATCTGAAGAAATTCCTCAACGGATTCCTTCAAGAATTTCCCTGTAATTTCTTCAGGGATTCTTTAAAAAGTATGTACTTCCAAAGATGTCCACAAAAGTTTTTTTTTAGAAATTCGCTTAGAGTTTCTTTCAGAAATTACTGCTGAGATTTTTTCTGAAATTATTTTGAGAAGATGTTTTTTTCCCCTTGAGATTTCTTCGAAATGTTAGCGATTTCTTCTGGAATTTCTGCAAGGGATTTAAAAAAAATCTTCGATGGACTTTTTCAAAAATTCTTTTAAGAGTTTTTTTCCGCAACATCGAGCAATTTTACAAGAAATGCTTCGGAAGTTCTTCCCAGGGTTTCTTTGAGAATTCTTTGAGAAATTCCTTCAGTAATTCCTGCAGACATTATTACATGGATTTTTATTTGAAATTGCTCTTGCGATTCTATCTGGAATATCTTCTGAACTTCAGAATTCGTTCAGATATTCCTCCTGGGATTTTTCAGAAGTTCTTCCGGAAATTGCATAAACATTACTGAAGAATTCATTGAGGAATTCCTGAATGGTATTCGCAGACATCTTTTGGGGATTGCTTCAAGAAATCCCATAAACATATCCTGGAGATGCGTTTGAAAACTCTGAGATGAAATTCTTGGAAATTTTGCAGGAGTTCCTAGGCAAAAAAATTGAATAATTGAAGGAATCCTTGGAGAAACTTCCGGAAGAATCTCTTGAGAATTTCTAGAGGAAATTCTTATTGAATGCACGACAAAATCTCAGAATAAAAGGAGTAAAACCTAAAGAAATCTCTGGAGAAATTCAAGCTACAATTTCAGAAAAAAATCTGGAAAATTTTCTAAAGAAATTTAAAGGAGAGAAGTTTCTATAAGAATCTTTCTTTGTGAGAAAAAATCACCTGGAATTGCATCTTTTGATGGAAAGTTTAGAGAAATTCCTGGAGAAACCCTCTGAAAATATCCCTAGAAGAATTTTCAGAGAAATCCCAATGAAAAATTTCGGTAGAATTTTTTTCTGGAGCACTTATGTGGCAATCCCTGTCGAAATTGTCTATAGCATTCCTTTACCCTTCTAAGACCCCAGTAAACATTTTGGTCTGTATAATTTGTGTTATACATATTCATATAAGAACCAACATACTCGTATAAAGTGCACGAAATGGCTATATACGTACCAAAGTGGAGGCCATATATATACTTCTGACGACTTGTCTTGACTTCCTTTGAACAGTAATATGATGTCCCAAAGTATCGTCGGAAAAATAAAGACGACTTTCAGTGATAAGTAATACGATGTCCCATATTACTGATGAAAAGTTAAAAAAAAATTGCATGGTCAGTATCCAGCATTGAACACAGAACCTCGAGATCCAGAATCCAACATTGTACCTCGGTACCAACTCATCTTTCTTGAAGAGAGATGGAAATTTGGCCAACTTAAACTTAAAGCTTGCCCGTATCATAAGCCTGATTATTTTCCCAAATGGTGCTGATGCAGACTTGGTCGCTATTTTCTCTAAGTCTTTGCGACTTCATTTCATGCTTTTCAGACCTGATGTGTAAATTAAGATCTGTCAGATATACAACTTCTAACGATTTAAGATTGCGCTTTATGCTGCTTGTCTTGTTTACATCATAACAGTGCCGTCGCGCTCCAGCCATCGTCGTCGTCGTCCGTCGTCGCGGAAAAATGTTTATCGCAAATTATTTTCGTTTCTAGTGGAAAGCTGCGTTTAACATTCAGAACATCTTAGTGGAGTGGTCATCGGCAGCAGAGAAAACAACAACGTTTTGGTGAGGTGTGCCCTGTATGCCTGGAAAAAGGATGTGCAGATTAGATGTCCTCATCCAAACACCATACAGCTGGAGGAACGATATGCAGCACCCAAGCATTTCAAAGGATCAAGTGAATATCATCCCCAATTTTGATTTCCGACTAGTTTCTATCATTTTGTGTTATAATTGCAATCAACAGAGGAACAATTAAGATTTTTTTGTGTGGTGAAAACTCGGGTGAAAACGGATTCGGGAACGGCGGCGCGGTAAGCGGGATAAGTGCCAAATTGTGGGTAGCACCGTACCGGTTGAAGTGATGTGGGGGAGCGGGATTGTGCTATGCTAATTGCATTGACTGCTGATCTGTTCATTGCTTGCATGTACTACAGGGGTGTGGAAATTAAACATTTTGTCATGTAAGTATTTTTCCAGTCCTGTATTGAAAACCAACAAAGTTCTGCCCGAATCGCAATAATGATTTATGTTCACTATCGTCTTGGTTTGTTGTGTGACAATTTCATTGTAGTCATTACGATTACGCTCGATGCTTGTCTGACTTGATATATGATAAAGCATTTTCATTGACTAGTTACGATTTTGATTTGCTCTATTTGCGGCTTGTGCTGTCAATATAACTGCCCGTCGTAAACACATCGCAATACTGATTTCTATACAAGTTTTCTCGACATTATTGCTGCAACACTTATCATTTTCTGCGATTTCGATTTCGAACAGAATAAAATACGATTTTGAATAAATATCGTTTTACGATACGTGGTTTACTGGGACTTGAAATAAGCGCTCCACGATGACGTAGAGCACGTTCAGCGTGCCTGTCTGGGTCATATCGACCCCAACATCTTACTGTAGGGTTCAGGAATCGCAGATGGAAATTTCGGAAAAAAAAACCTGAAAAAAAAACAGTGAGCCAGTCTCAAAACGCATCTTAAGAGAAATTTCTAAAGAAGTCCCAGTGAAAATTCCTGGGGAAATGCCTGAAACAATCTTTGGAGGAATCCCTGGAGAAATTTTCAAAGAAATCCATGGACGGGGATGCAATCTGAGTTGATACTAACAGGAGCCTTCAGATGAATTCTTGCTTAAATTCAGCGAGAATCTTCATTCTGAAAACATTTCAGAATTTTTTTTTGATAAATCATAAAACAATCTCCAAAAACATTTTTGGTGGTGTTCCTGGAGGTAAAGCGGGATAAATTACTAGAAATTGTAGGAAGCATTCTTGCCAAAATTATAAAAGGAATTTCAGCAAGAATTTCTTATCCGGGATAATTACAAAAAAAAAGTGTAACTATAATGCATGGAGGGAGTTTCCCAAAGTAATTTATAATAAGCCGTAACAATGAAGCATTTAATTGGGAGCATTAAAAGGGCGCTGAAATTTGGAAACCTTGAATAATTATCCCAGATTTTATCACGACAGCACCTCTGATACTATTTGAGCAAAACTTCGAATCACTATGTTGTAGTATTCAGCATTCCATTCCCCTTCAACCATACAGTGACCTATAGTTTTACTCAAACAGCATCAAATTAAGTAATTGATCAAAACACCCTCGCTGTTTGCAACATTTCATTGCAAAAACGAGGAATTCTTCGGGAAAACCTTCCATGGATTATATCAAAAGTTGTTGCTGCGCATCCTTCAAAAAAAAATCAAGGGATTCTTTAAAATGTTTTTCAGCGAATTTTCACTAAGTTCTTTAGAAATTTCTCCAATTTTTTCTTTAAAAATTCGAATAGTATTTCTTCAAGAAAATCCTTCCGAGGTTCCTCAAACTTTTTCTCCAGATAGATATGCTTAAAAAAAAAACAAAACAAAACATAAACCTTAGGGATACTTCCAGAAATTCCTCTAAATATTTCTCCAGAAATTTCCCCAAGGATTATCATAGAAATTCTTCCGCAGAAAATCTTCCAGCGATCCTTAGGGAAAATCAGAATTTCTCAATCAATTCTTTCATTGATTTCTTGGAGTATTTTACTCCAAGAATCAATTAGGAAATTTTTCATAAAATTTCTTTAAAAATCTTTAAATTCAAATCCGAAATTGTTTCAAAGATTCCTTTAAATAATCTTACTAGTTTTTTTTTTAATTACGCCAGGAATTACTTAAGATGTCCGTCTAAAAATTTCTTTCAAAATGTCTTCAAGAATTATCCTTTGGAGAACTTGGATTGTTTGAGAAAGAAAATCTTAAAGAATTATTTCAGCATTTTACTGAAATTTTGATAATAATTCTTCAAGAGATAACCATAGAAATTTCTCGAAGGATTCTTTAAGAAAACCATCTTTGGTTTTTTATTCAGAAATTTTCCAGAGATACTTCCTAAATATCCTGCAAAGATTATTTTAGAAATGCTTCCAGAGCAGATATCAAGAAGTTTTCTACGGAATTTTTCATAAAGAAGTTTATTGCTTCCGTCAGAAATTTTTCCAGATTCAATTAAAAAATCTTGGATTCCTTTGGAAATTTATCAAGGGATTTTTTTAGAATATCTTCCATGCATCAGAAATTTATTTAATTTTTTTTAGAAATTCCTTCTTTTTTCTGTATTAACGAGATTTTTAGTTCATCTCGGGACCCACGCTTTACTTCCCTTCCGAAGGAAGAACTCACATTTTGCGAGTTTGTCGGGAGTGGGATTCGATCCCAGGTCCTCGGCATGATAGTCAAGTGTTCTAACCATTACACCAGGTCCGCTCCACAAAGTTCCTTAGATTACTTGAAGAATTTAGAAATTTATAGATTTATAGGTACTCAGGATCTCCAGTTAGCCTAGTGGTAAGGCTTTGGATCACCAATCCGAAGACGGCGGGTTCGATTCTCGTTCCAATTCCAATTTTCTTGACTTTCTGGGCATAGTGTAGCATTGTGCTCGCCTCACGACGCACACTGGGGCAGGATTGAAAATACACGGAAAAAACCTCTAGCTCGTCGAGATGTCGAGATACGCACTTGGTGTCTTCAGAGAAAATATTTCTATGAACAAGGTCGATATTCTGAACGGTAGCATATTTTTCTTAAGTTATTCGCATAAAAGTCCTATAATACATTTTGGCCATCTTTCATTTTAGCGGTATGGTGTCTTCGGCAAAGTTGTTCGGCTATTTATGCTTAAAAAGTTTGCCGAAGACGTCAATATTCCAAAGCCTACTGTTCTTGAGATATTAGTCGTTTTATAAAATACCTACCCAAAATCGAGTTTTTTCATTAAATTACGTTTGTAAACAAATTTAATATCCGTTTTCGAGTTATAATAATGAAAAATATTAAAATAAAACATGTGTAAAATAAATTAGTTGGAAAAAACAAAATATGCATTGATTTTTCATAGAAAGTTCCTGAAAATCACGCAAAATGTACATAGGACGTTCTTGCAGTCGGGCAAGTTCGGGCAAGTTTTTTCATCGGCGATCACCTAAAAAATACATAAGCTTTCGTGTAATTTTTTTTCACCGACATGATATTTGATGATTTTTTTTTAAATAGCGTTCAAAGTCACTGTTTTGTGTGAATTAGTACAACATTTTTGCACATATTTTACCATGTTGTATGTTGCGAAGTGAACCATGAGAAGTATAAATGCAATCTAGTTACAGGTTTAGTCATATTTAAGCTCCAAACAAATTGTAAAACACAAAAATGTCCGAAACGCCAATAAAAGTGAGTTTTTAGATCATTGAACACACAAAAAATAATTCTATTAAATAAAATTATCTAAGATAATGATAAAACCAAGGCTAAATGGCGTGTTTAGGACAGCATGGACTGGGGTATTTGTTAGACGGAAAGGATGGGAGATCTGGGAGTCACCGTTGCACAGTGGGAAAAAAATAGATATAAAACGCGAATAAATTCAATATCTCTGCTCGGAGTGGATGGATTTGAATGAAATTTTGACACAAACTGCAAAAAACTCTACAGTTTCGGATAAGGAGGGGGTCATTCGCCGCACGATGCTGGAAATCAGTGTATCGGGCTCGTTTTACCCCACTCTCTCTCTTTTTCACCTTTTTGGAAAAATCCTGAAGTGCATTTGATTCATGTTTGTGTTAGAACTTCCGTAGTATCGTATGAAGCTGGTTTGGCTCACCGCACGGCCTTAAAAATTGAAATATCTTCAAATAATCCCGATATCCCCTATTTCTTTAAATTGTCACATGCATCTACGTCCAAAGTGGAATGCAATCAACAAGAGAAGGAGCAATCTTATGTCAAATTTCCGATACAATGGAAGTTTCTACACAAATACGAGTTAAAGAAGTCATTTATTTTGCACGCTAGTCGGGAATAGATGAGGATTTTCTCAAAAAGGTGTGAAAAAGAGAGCGCGTGGTAAAACGAGCTCAATACACTGATTTCCAGCATCGTGCGGCGAATGACACCCTTTTTATCTGAAACTGTAGAGATTTTTGCAGTTTGTGTCAAAAATTCATTCAAATCCATCCACTCCGAGCAGAGATATTGAATTTATTCGCGTTTTATACCTATTTTTTCCCACTGTGCAACGGTGACTCCCAGATCTCCCATCCTTTCCGTCTAACAAATACCCCAGTCCATGCTGGTTGTGGGGATGCAGAGGTGCCCTCAGTCTTTAGTAGCAGCAACCAGCACACTCTAACATTCCTTTCCCTTCCCAACTGACTATAAGGACGTGGCCGGCGCCGTTATTGATCCAAAATGCATGAGCTGCTTAAATTGCACTTTGAGAATAAGTGGAGTGTCCCAGCCCTTATTCATTTGGATCTCAGTGCAATTTGTACCAGCTCAGATCAACCACGGAGGAGCAACCATTGACATGTATAGTCAGATTTGATCGTGATAGTGATTGTGCTCGCCTCACAAATTCATGCAATGACAGGCAAAGGAAGCTCTGCAAATAATAACTGTGGAAATGCTCAAAGAACACTGAATTGAAGAGAGACAGGTCAAGTTCCAGTTGGAATGTCGAGCCAGGAAGAAGAAAAAAAGCAAATTCTTACTGAAATTCCTCCACAAAATTCTGAACAAAATTTTTCATTCATTTCTATAATCAATCTTCCATAGATTATTGCAGAAATTCTTCTGGAAATTCCTGAAGATAATCATCAGTTTAGAAAATATTCTAGAGATTTTGTTATAATTGAGGAAATCTTTCCGAAATTGTTTCATGGATATCCGAAAAAAAAATCCTGCTGGAATTCCTTTCAAAAATTCTCCCTCGGTTTACTTAACACATTTCTCCGGGGGTTCGTATAAAACATCTTTCAAGATTACTTAACAAGTTCTTCACGTTTTTCTTCAGAAACTCCTTAAGGGTTTTCTTCAGAAATTCCTCTAAAGTTTTCTCCCAAAATTCTCCAAGGACTGCCCTAGGAAACCTTCCACGGATTTCATCAGAAATAACTCTATAGATTCTTCCAGACATTCCTATGGGCTGCTTGAGAAATTACTCATGGAATACCTATTCAAAATCTGCAGGGGTTTATCTTAAAAAATATCAAGAATTTGCTCCACAAATTCTTATTTTTTTTTAAATTCGCCTTGAATTTCTTTCAGAAATACTTCGTGGGATTTCTTGAGAAACTATCCAAAGAAAAACCAATATATTAGTCTAAAGGTTTCTTTCAGAAATGATCCCAGGAACTCGATTAGAAAAACTTCCAGCATTTCGTGTAGAAGTTCCTTTGAGATCCTTTCAGCAATTTTTCTATAGATTCTATAAAAATCTTCCAAGTTACACCCAGGATTCCAACATAAAACCTAATCATTCATTTTTCGCAACTTACTCCCAGATTCTTGTATTTATTTTGATTATTTTCAGGAGGGATTTCTTCATGAATTTCTTAAAAATTTCATATCTAGTATCTTTCAGAAATTCTTACTGGCATTCCAAGAAATTCTTCGAGATTATATTAACACAATTTCAAACTTTCTTTCCAAAAAATGGCAATGATTCCTAAGTCCCATCCAGAAAATAAAAAAGAATCCACCAAACTTTCCAACCGAAATCTTTTTCATGGATTTTTAATGAAAATCTTGCAGATAATAATTGAGAAAATACTCCAGGAATACTGTCAGAAATCCCACTAGAGATTCCTCTATAAATTTTTCCAAGCATTGAATAATAAAATGTTCCTTGTATTCTTTGAAACCCTGAATGTATACGTATAGTCTCAAACATAACTCCAGGATTTCCTCCAAGAATAGCTCAAAGAGTTTGTTGGGGCATGATCTTAGTTCTAATATAATATCATATAAACACTCATTGTTACACACCCTTTACACACTCATACCATAGATATAAGATTTTCTCTTCTCTCACTATCATTCGGCTAGTGAGCATAATGTTCGGCAATCACACTATACCCCCTTGTAGAGTAATAGAATACCTCTGTTCAGATCAAACAATCAGTTGAAATATATCGCTCGTACAGATCACATCATCCGCGTTTATTGCTACCAATAACGGGAGAGTGCCCATTACCCCTAAGTGTCGTTCATACACACCGCGTGTTTTCGCCTACCACGTGATCGAGATTTCAAACGGTCTTTTCGGATCTTTGGGGAATCCGTGTTCCTACATATTTCTGGTCCTTCGAGCCGGATGCGCCGCGATTTATTTCGGACAATCGCGGGGCAGTGCTAGTGTTTTTCGCGTTTCGTTGTTCCCAAAGTGATTTTTCTTGCCGTTGAATCTCGATCTTTTCGCCGCGAGTGTGCCACGTTGTTAGCGGGTTCTGTTCTGCACAGTGAACCACCGAACGAGGGTGCCGAAGAGAGTGTCGCTGCTAATTTGTATCAATTAAGTGCTTGCTGCTGTGTGTTGTTAGTGCAACCGGATTAGTTCGGGAATTTCTTCGACCATCAACCGGCGCGGCGCGTGCCGCAAAAGTGAGGCTGCTTGGGTCGCCATTTTGCTGTGGGGACAAAAGCTGCTCCATCCTATTCACCGCCGGGTCTAACCAGACTTGACTTCGTCGAAGGTATTTCTAATTGGACCGCAAACGTGAGTACAACATTGCATGCAAGTTGGAGATCTGATCAAATAAAGTTGATATCGGACGTTGTTTTATTGGGCATTGACTGATTGATTCGCTGCGTTCTATCCGCAAGTCGATGTTTTCATCCCAGTCTAGTTGGTGGATTGTTGCATAGTGTGCTCTGGTTCGACGATTTGGCCGGTCAAGCAATTACAATTGATCACTTTCGAGCATTGCTGGTCGCTGTGGACAATGGCACCGGGATTGCGCGAGCTTCATCGTATGGAGCGTTTCTATACGAACACGTTGGCCAATGCGAAGCAATTTATGACTGAGTATGACAGTGAGCAGCACAGCGGACAACTAGAGGGATGGAAACAACGAATTGATGGACTTTTCCAGAAATTTGAAGCAAATCGTCTAGCTATCGAACTGTTAGAAGAAGATCATGAAGACGAAGAGATGGGTGAGGATGAAAAAGGGGTTGATGATGACGCAAAGAGCGTCGCCGACGAGAAGCACCGTGTTATCCATCAGCGGTTCGAGCTCGATTACGTTTTGGTTTCCAGTTTCATTGCTAACGAGATTCGGAAACTCGCGCTTGCTACCCCTTCTAACCCGCCTCCGCAAGTTGCTGGACAATCGCGCGTCAAGCTACCCGAAGTTAAACTTCCTACGTTTGATGGCACTATTTCGGAGTGGATCACTTTTCGCGATTCATTCAAATCCCTCATCGATTCTAACCAACAGCTCACCCCGTTTGACAAGTTCTCGTATCTCGTAGCCTCTCTAACTAAAGATGCAAAAAAGGTCGTTGAATCGATCGAACTTTCGGCTGCCAACTACCCGGTCGCTTGGCAGCTGTTGGAGAAGAGGTTTGAGAATAAGAAACTGATTCTCAAAACTTATCTCGATGCCCTTTTCGATATTGACCCCATGAAAAGGGAAAGCTACGAGTCTCTGATGCGGTTGGTCGACGATTTTGAGCGGAATTTGAGCATGATCGACAAGATGGGAGTTCCAACGGGCGGTTGGAGTGTCCTCCTGGCTCACATGCTCTGCAGTCGTCTCGATCCGTCTACGCTGAAGCAATGGGAGTCACACTACCGGTCAACGGACGTTCCAGAGTACAAGGACATCATTGCCTTTCTTCAAGGTCATTTGTCAGTTTTGCAGTCGCTACCACCGTCCAAGTCACATTCATCAGAGTCCAACAAACCAGAGCAGCAGCGTCCATCGAAGTCGAAGATCAACACCGTTCACGCCGTGACCAGTCCAGCGACCAGCTCTTGTCCATTTTGCTCGAAATCTTCGCACTCCCCATTCAAATGCGAGTTTTTCCAAGGTTTGGCCGTTTCTCAACGATTTGACCTCGTGAAGAAGAAAAACCTCTGCATCAATTGCTTCTCTTCTTCGCACATGCTTCGCAGTTGTTCGTCTAGCAGTTGCAGAGTCTGCAACCAGAAGCACCATACTATGCTCCACCAATCGCCCAATGATCGCTCCACAACTTCAAGCAAGTCAACTACTCCTCCCGTGTCTCGCTCAAGTCTGGTTCCACCGGAAAATCCACCCGCCTCGCCGAATCAGTCTTCCTCGCAATCGCAGTCAACGTCGTCGTCCTCGTTAGAAAACCAAAAGCCATCGTCCTCCGGTACCAGTCTCGTGTCCACCACCGTCGTCGACGCCCCAAGAAACGCTCCTGCCACCGTGCTGCTGCAAACAGCAATCGTCAAGGTGTTTTCAACGAATGGCCACATCCAGTGGGCCAGAGCCTTGTTGGATCCAGCGTCGCAGTTGAATCTCATCACCGAGAGTCTCGTTCAAAGGTTAAAGTTACATCGCTATCAGTGTCACCAGGAAATTGGTGGCGTAGGCAACTCTGCAATCGTGTCATCTCATGCCGTTCTCGTCCAGATTGGATCTCACTGCACGGACTTTTCCGTTGAACAACGTTGTCACATCCTGAAGAAGATTACCAGAGACCTTCCCAGTAGGTCGCTTGATGCTTCAGCCTGGACACTACCATCGAACATAATCCTCGCAGATCCTAAGTTCCATGAGCCGGGTCCCATTGATCTACTACTCGGTATGGAATTGTATTACGATTTGCTACTCGAAGGATTCACCAAGTTGGGTCCTGAGAAGCCGATTCTACAGAACACTGTTTTTGGTTGGGTTGCCTCGGGTAAGATCGGTTCCAGTCTACCTGATCGAACTCCAAAGGTTGCCCATGTATGCAGCAAACAACCACTCGATGAGTTAATCTCACGTTTTTGGGAAATCGAGTCATGCTGGTCTCCGAGTACGCAGTCTATCGAGGAAGCTGCTTGTGAAGACCATTTCGCTGCTCACACTTTTCGAGATGAATCGGGTCGGTTTGTGGTAACGCTTCCAAAGCATCCGTCCATTCTAGCCCAACTCGGCAGCTCAAAGGAAATTGCCACCAAAAGATTTCTCGCTCTCGAACGTCGCCTCGACGACAACCCTAAACTAAAGGAAGCCTACACTGCCTTCATAGAAGAATACCACCAGCTGGGCCACATGAGGGAAGTAGACTGCTCTGGAACTTCTTCGCCTGCAGCACTGTCGTACTACTTACCTCACCACGGAGTCGAAAAAGCTGACAGCACAACCACAAAACTGCGGGTCGTTTTCGACGCCTCATGTCGAACCGACAGCGGAGTTTCCTTGAATCAGGCGCTGATGGTGGGTGCTGTGGTTCAGGACGACCTCTTCGCCATCCATCTTCGGTTTCGCATGCACAGGATCGCCATTATTGCAGACATCGAAAAGATGTATCGTCAGATACGCATCCATCCGTCGGACTATCCACTACAGCGCATACTGTGGCGTAGTTCGTCATCTGAACCGTTGCGCACTTTTGAGCTAGCGACGGTGACTTACGGTACAGCATCTGCTCCCTTTTTGGCCACCAGATGCCTGAAAGAGCTGTCCATGCAAGGTGCTGACAATTATCCACACGCATCGCTAGTTTTGGGCAAGGATTTTTACGTAGACGACATGCTTACCGGAGTCGACAACGAAGAAGACGGAGCAGAACTTAGCAGTGAACTCCAGGAACTACTACAGTCAGCTGGTTTTAGTCTACGAAAGTGGGCGTCCAACTCCCCAGCTGTCCTCTCGAATATTCCGGCCGAAAATCGTGACGAACGGTCGGTGTTTGCTTTAGATTCGCTCTCGTCTCCGATTAAGACCCTCGGAATTCTGTGGAATCCTTCCACCGACACGTACAGCTACGCTGTTCCAGAATGGTCCAAAGAAGCTGTCATTACTCGTCGCGTCGTTGCATCCGACACTGCCAAACTATTCCTGCCTCTCGGACTGCTAGGTCCCGTCGTTGTACTTGCCAAGATATTCATTCAATCTCTGTGGCAGACTACCGTGTCCTGGGACGAGCCGCTGACTCTAGAGCAACAGCAATATTGGTCCGAGTTTCGGAACAGCTTAGAGGATATCACATCGATTTCCATTCCTCGATGGGCAGCATTTGCTCATAATCCTGTTGTGGTAGAGTTGCATGGGTTCTGCGATGCTTCAGAGAAGGCATACGGGGCTTGTCTCTACATTCGAACGGTGTCAAGTGATGGCACCATTTCCGCCAGACTACTCGCCGCCAAATCGAAGGTGGCGCCTACAGGAAAATCGAAAAAGCAGACCATGCTCACCCTACCCAGATTGGAACTTTTATCAGCGTTACTCCTAGCTCACCTGTACCACAAGGTCACCGAAAGCGTCGAATTGAAAACGAAGTCGTTCTTTTGGACGGATTCCATGATTGCTCTCTGTCAGATTCGCTCGCCACCAGCTCGTTGGAAAACCTTTGTAGCGAATCGCGTTTCAGAGATCCAGCGCCTGACGGTCAGTGGAACTTGGGCTCATGTACCCGGTGCTGAAAACCCCGCGGACATTATCTCGCGTGGTATGAGCCCCGCGAAACTGAAAGATACGCCAGCCTGGTGGAATGGATGCCAGTGGCTAAGTCAACCGTCTCGTTTCTGGCCTCCCATCAACCGTCCTATCCCCGAGGATCTACCTTCTACCGAGCTCGAGGACCGCTCGGTCTCATTGCCAGTGCAAGCCACACAATCCAGCGAAATCTTCGAGTGTCGCTCATCGTTCTCCAGTCTAGTTCGGGTAGTTGCCTTTTTACACCGCTTCCGGCACAATGCTTCGCCTCGAAATCGAAATGCTCGAAAGGTCGGGCCTCTCAGCACCTTGGAGCTGAACAATGCTACCAAGACACTCGTAAAACTTGCTCAACACGAAGCTTTTGGAGCAGACATTCTCGCAATTACCTCGAAAGGACAAGTTAGCTCCAATTCCGCCTTGAAAAGCCTCGCTCCCATTCTAGTTGATGGGATTCTTCGTGTTGGCGGTCGTTTACGTCACGCAGCTATTTCCGAGGACAGGAAACATCCTATGATCCTTCCAGCTCGCCATACACTCACAGAACGCATTCTGGTTCACTACCACCTGAAAAATCTTCACGCCGGCCCACAACTTTTGGTAGCCTGCGTGCGGGAGAAATATTGGCCTCTCCGAATCCGAAACTTGGCTCGGAAGGTTGTACACTCCTGCGTGAATTGCTTCCGCTGCAAACCCACCAATCTCGAGCAGCTAATGGGGGACTTGCCACCTGAGAGAGTAACACCAACTCTACCGTTTTTGAACACTGGTGTAGATCTGTGTGGGCCCTTCCAGTTTCGGAAGCTGCCTAGAGCTCCTCCAGTGAAATGCTACGTGGCTATTTTCGTTTGCCTTGTTACAAAGGCTGCCCACGTAGAACTTGTGTACGACCTCAGTACAGCCGCCTTCCTGGCGGCGCTGCAACGTTTTGTCGCTCGCAGAGGACGACCAAGGCTTATCCAGTGCGACAACGCCACAAATTTCAAGGGAGCAGCAAAGGAACTCACACAACTACGCAAGCAGTTCTATGATCAGCAACATCAGGCAGAAGTAATCAGCACGTGCGCAGATGATGGCACCGAATTCAGGTTCATTCCGCCCCGAAGTCCCAATTTCGGGGGATTGTGGGAGGCGGCGGTGAAATCGTTTAAGAAGCATCTCCGGGCCACTATTGGAAATTCGGTGCTTTCTCAGGACGAGTTTGTGACCCTACTAGCTCGCATCGAGGCTTGCCTGAATTCCAGGCCATTGACTGCGCTCTCGGCCGACCCTAATGACCTGGAGGTCTTGACTCCGGGACATTTTCTCGTTCATCGGCCGCTCACCGCGTTTCCTGAGCCCAACCTGTCCGAAGTACCGAGGAACCGCCTCGATCGGTGGCAGACAAATCAGGAACTACTCCGACGCGTTTGGAAGCGTTGGACCATCGACTATCTGTCAGGACTCCATCCACGTACTAAGTGGACTCAACAGCGCAACAACATTGAGATCGGCACTTTGGTGTTGGTCAAGGAAGACAACCTCCCACCCTTGAAATGGAGGTACGGCCGTATCATCCGAGTCTGCCGCGGCACGGACAACAACATCCGTGTAGTCGTCGTGCGGACTGCCGATGGCGAGTATACAAGATCAATATCGAAGATATGCGTTCTACCTGTACGCCAGCCTGCATTGAACGATGCCGGCTCAATCATCCCAAACTCAGAGGACTGAGTTTCGTCCATCGCATTGCTTCGGCATTGCGCAACGTGGAGGCCTTCGGGCCTCCGACCATGTAAGTTAGTTGTTTATTGAATTTTCAAAAAGCCTAAAGAATGTTTTGTCCTCCGACATGTCCGCGATCCCCGATGGCTACTTCAACCCTGAGTACGCCCAACCCTGATGACGACCGATGTTCGACCGACCGACGCGGCGCCCGCGTTCGACGCCAAGACGAGGAGACCAAACCATACGAAGATGAAGCGACCTCCAGTTGCAGCAGAATACATCGGCGGAGTTCATGTTTTTTTCGGTTGAAAGTCGACCCTTTCAACGGGGGCCGGCATATGTTGGGGCATGATCTTAGTTCTAATATAATATCATATAAACACTCATTGTTACACACCCTTTACACACTCATACCATAGATATAAGATTTTCTCTTCTCTCACTATCATTCGGCTAGTGAGCATAATGTTCGGCAATCACACTATACCCCCTTGTAGAGTAATAGAATACCTCTGTTCAGATCAAACAATCAGTTGAAATATATCGCTCGTACAGATCACATCATCCGCGTTTATTGCTACCAATAACGGGAGAGTGCCCATTACCCCTAAGTGTCGTTCATACACACCGCGTGTTTTCGCCTACCACGTGATCGAGATTTCAAACGGTCTTTTCGGATCTTTGGGGAATCCGTGTTCCTACAGAGTTTCTCCACCGATTTTTTCAGGAATTCCTTTAAAAAATTCGTCAGGGTTTTTAAATATTTTTTTCATGAATTCTACTTAAAAAAAACATGATCTTTTCTAGGAATTTAATCAGAATTCTATGCATTCTACCTGCAATTTATTTAGAAATTTAAAATTGTAATATCTAAAATACATAAAGTATGAGGTATTTGATGGAGTTATAAAGTATTATTTTGCGCATGTAAGAGTATGACATGTGCTGACTTTTTCAAGCGCTATCACTACTAAACTGTCGGAAAAAAAAACAAACAGAACCGTACTTGTTTGTTATAAAATGCTTATCAAACATATTACGCCCAATGCGGAGATTTGAATAACCTTTAAAATGATGAACCAAAGGGCAGTGAGAAGAGTGAGAAGCCTGTTGCCAAATGCAGTGTAGCTCAGAGCCAACATTCTAGAAGAGCGAAACTATTATAGTAACCATTGAAGAGTTTCGGTCAGTGAGGAGTGATAAGTGAGCAGTGAATAGTGAAGAGCGTGAAATAAAGCGTGTAAAGCGAGAAAAGAGAAATGAACAGCAACGAGTTAATAGTGAGTATTGAGAGTGAGCAAACATTACTGAATATATATTAAGAAGTTTGTAGAACGAAATGAGGAGTGAGAAGTGGGCAGTGAAGAATGAGCAGTAGCGAATAAGTAGCAAAGAATCAGAAGTAAACAGTAAGCAGTGAGGATTGTACAGAAGGAGAAGCAAGAATGAAAAATGATAAACAAGGAGTGAAAGACGTGAGAAGGAATGAGAAGTTAGGAGTGTGGCGTTACGAATGACCAGAGAGGGGTGATCAATGATGAGAGAATAGTGGGGAATGAGAAGAGACAAGGGAGTTGTTTGGTATGAAAAGTGAGAAGTAAGCAGTGAGGACTGAACAGTGAGCAGTGTCGTCAAAAAGTAAGTAGAGAGGAAAGACCAGTGAAAAGTAAGAAGTGAACTGTAATGAATGTATACTGCAAATTGTACAGTGAGGAGGGTGATGAAGTAAGGACTGAGAAGGGAGCAATTAAGAGTGAGTAGTGAAGAGTGAGGGATGAGCGGTGAGTGAGAAGTGTTGAAAAGATAAAATTCAGAAGTAAGAATCAGAGAGGAGAAAGGACTGTAAATCTTTCAGGATTTAGATGTGATCTGTGAAGTAAATAAACATAACTGTGGCTGGTAAAATAAGCCCTTGAATTATTAACTCTGGAAGTGCTTGGAGAGTACTAAGTTGAAGACAGGTAGACCGAATCCCAGTGACATACCTCTGACATGAATTGTGATGAATTTACCCGGAGGACGCATATAAGTTCATAGAAAGTTCCCATTTTAAATAACACCAACGCTACACTTTTGCACAAAATCACCATCCGGAAGCACCGTTCGCGGGATAGTTCATCTCGATTCCACCCACACCTGCAATCCAATCAGCTGTAATTTCCACGCTAATACCTTTCCCAGCTCCCGAACAACCATTAACCAGTACACCACTATCCTACTTACAGTTCACAAAGTGATTAGCTGACGTCATGTTCACGTCGACGGGCATCAGATTGCTCATATCGGTGACAGTGGCCGCAGCTGCAACGGCTGCATCCGCCGCCGCCGCCGCTGCCGCAACCGAAGCGCTACTCGACAGGAACTGCTGCTGCTGCTGATGGTGGTGGTGGTGCTGTTGGTGATGCGGGTGGTGATGGTGGCTGGTGGAATGCTGGTGCTGCTGCTGCTGGGACGACGGGTGATTACTATTGCCATCCGATCCGGACAGGACGCCCCCGCAGCCATTGTTGCCGGAGTTACCGTTGCTGCTGCTGCCGCCGCTGCTGGTGCCATTGGATCCGATCGAATCAACTCCGCAGCTCTGATGGTGCATCATCTCCGGATTACCACCGTTGAGACCATTTCCGTTCAGTGTCACGTTGCCGTGGGTTGTGCCGTTGCCAAGGTTGGTGCCGTGACCGTTCAGCGTGGTGGTGGTGCCATTGCAGTTGCCATTAGTGCCGCTGGATGCTGGATGGTACGAACGATAGAGAATCACAAATGCTTTTATAGATAAGGTGGATTTATTAGAAAACGATGCGAATATACGCGGGGACAGGATTTTGCGGCCCAGAAATCAAACTGAGATCTGGCTTTGTTGCGGGGATTGCTAATAATTCCGAATCGTGTATCGATTAAGCAAGCAACACTCACCGTTCTGAGCCGAGTTAAGAGCTTGCATTTCCCACATCTGCTCCTGCCGGATGTCGTCATGGTAGTCCTGCGGGGGATGAAAGCCAAAACCATGGAAAAGTGAATTAGTAAAATGAGTCTAATGGAGTGATGATGGTGGTGCTGCTCGCCCAGCCAAAAATAGAATTACAATTTTGCAATTTTGATCAAAAGATATTCACAGCCGACAGTAACGGGGGAGTATATGTCGCCAGTGAGTTATGGAAGTTGGATTGAAATTCAATTTTTCGATTTGCAATTCAAACAGCGCGTTATGAACGATGACGGTTCCAGGACCTAGTAGGGAGCAGTAGATTTGAAATGCATAGTGGGAGATGAGGGAGGTCTGTGTTTTGCACGTTGAACATGCACGTCCTGAATCGGAGTGCAAATTGTAAAACCACTAACGACCATGTCGAGGCAGGGTGAGCGTCGTGTCGTTTCTTCCCGGATAGACGCAAGTAACATTAAAATTAGGCAAAGTCTATGGTTGTAGTTGCGAATCGGTTATATACAAATTTTGCGAAAACCTTGTGATACTGCTATAGTACACAAAGGTCGTCTTTGAAAATTTTCTAAAAAATAAGATGAAAGTAGGAAGTGGAACCATCTCGGCAGGGGTCCTATTTTGGGCACTTTTCTGCTATAACTCAGCCAATTCTAAACCAATTGACACAATTTTTGGAACGCGATGAGATACGTATAGTATCTAGCCGTGTACAAAATGTCAAGTCAATTGGTTTGGAATTGACTGAGTTATGGCGAAGAGTGCCCAAAATACCGGCCGCTGCCCAAGTGGTTCGCTACCCTAGGTATTTTTAGTAAAATCTCAAAGATAATGATTTCCGGGCCCATGTTTTTATACAAAACAATGCTCGGGATTTTCGGTAGGTTATTAGCAATATCGGTATCAATCATCCTAAAAATGCTTCAGCATATAGTATCTGACCAACACGTGTTGACTTTGAAGCTGCGATTTCGGATCAGGATTCCCGTGGGGCCATGGCCACTTTACGGTATCCAAGGCTGAACAATATGGTATATGGTATATACACTCCCGTTCAAAAGTTTGGGGTCACCCCCTCAAAAACATGTCATTTTTTTAGGCCCATATCTCCGCCAATTTGCGTCCGATTTCAAAACCCTAGGTTTCATTCAAAAGATAATAAGTCAAAGAAACTTTGAACATGATTTAAAAGAAACTTTTTCAAAAAATTTTGTATGTAAACTTAACCCAAAGTTGCCAAATTTTCTAAAAAATGAATATAAACTTACGGCAGTGTCGCTGGAAGTTGGGTCGACCAAATTTTAAGATGAGAGCGGTAATATGACCCATTTTCTATTAGCTTTCAACTGCTTTTTACAGAACTTAGCTAAAAAATCTAGAAAAAAAGTTATTAAGTAAATTAATCCTTGATGTCATCGACCAAAAGTTTGGGGTCACCCCTCAATATGATGTATCGGCCAAAAGTTTGGGGTCACTTTCGTAAAACATGGAAAAGTGATTTGGTGATATCTTCGTCATCTATAATTCAATTTTAATTATTTTCGGCTCATTTCAAAGATAATTAACTAAATTTACGTTTGATGTCTTCAACTTAACGTATTTAACGGTTTTTGTATATAAAAATGTTATGTAAAGTTAGCACATTTTACCACGCTTCAAAAAATGAGGCAACTTTACGTTAAGTTTTAGTATGTAAATTTCAACAAATATGTGTGGTTCAATGTCTATGCAGTAAGTATCATTCATTTTGTTTCAAATAAGCCAAGAAGAATTAAAATTGAATGAAAGATGACAAAGATATCAACAAATCACTTTTCCATGTTTTACGATAGTGACCCCAAACTTTTGGCCGATACAGCATTCTGAGGGGTGACCCCAAACTTTTGGTCGATGACATCAAGGATTAATTTATCTAATAACTTTTTTTCTAGATTTTTTAGCTAAGTTCTGTAAAAAGCAGTTGAAAGCCAATAGAAAATGGGTCATATTACCGCTCTCATCTTAAAATTTGGTCGACCCAACTTCCAGCGACACTGCCGTAAGTTTATATTAATTTTTTAGAAAATTTGGCAACTTTGAGTTAAGTTTACAAACAAAATTTTTTGAAAAAGTTTCTTTTAAATCATGTTCAAAGTTTCTTTGACTTATTATCTTTTGAATGAAACCTAGGGTTTTGAAATCGGACGCAAATTGGCGGAGATATGGGCCTAAAAAAATGACATGTTTTTGAGGGGGTGACCCCAAACTTTTGAACGGGAGTGTATGTTATAAGAACATGCTCCCGAAAACCACGGTGATCAGATCGGTTCAACCAAATATTTTTTCGATAGATATACAGGTACTCTTCGATATAACGTATGTACAATAAAAATTTCACTTTGTACGTTATATCGAAGTGTACAATATATCGAAGCAGAGTATTTTTTTTTATGGAAGTGTTGATAGATTCGAAGTGAAATTAATCCCAAATGATGATTTCGGCGAAATTCACAAAACTTATAATGAAAACCTTCAGTTTTCACGAAAAACTCTATTCGTTTTTTATGCTTTGATATAACGTACACTATTTTTTTGCGATAATTCTGAGTAAAACGACTAATGCTGCAACAAAACATTGATTTAAGAAATTTCGTAGTATGTATATCTGGGAGTTATTACTGAAAAAAATATTTTTTTTTAATGTTGTACGTTATATCGAATTCGTTATATCGAGGGTACGTTGTATCGAAGATTACCTGTAGTGAGTTTCTGAAATAAATGAGCGAAATATGTCTAAAATCACTGAAAAATTGACGGAGATATGATCATATCAGTTTCGTGGGTACCCGGGTACCCTGCCGGCATTCCACGTAATAAAAAAAATCAGAAGCCCCTCCACCCTGCCCCTCTCACTGCCCCTCCTCACTGTTTTGAAATCGAAACAGGTACCTGGGTACTAGCCTGGTACAGGGATTCTATAACATTCGCCCGAAAACCATTCGCCCGAATGACAAACGACCGAATAACAAACGCCCGAATTCCAATCGCCCGAATAGACCAATCGCCCGAATAGACCATTCGCCCGAAAAGACCACTCGCCCGAAAGACCATTTACCCGAAAGTCATGTGCCAATTCCATGCAATTTCTTAGGACAAGTTTTTTTTGCCTTTCTCGTACACCTAGTGTACTGGAAAGGCTATATGTTCACTCCAAAAATGACTTTTTGATAGAAGGCCCGGAGGGTCAAGTCACATATACCAATCAACTCAGCTCGACGAATTGAGGTGATGTCTGTGTGTGTGTGTGTGTGTATGTGTGTGTGTATGTGTGTGTACAAAAATAAACTCACGTCACTTTTTGGCAGTAAACCTCAACCGATTTTAATGACCGATGATTCATTCGACGCGGAGTCTGGTCCCATTGTTTCCTATTGAAAATGGTTGAGATCGGTCCAGCCGTTCCGGAGTTATGGTCATTTAGGTGTTCCGGGCCGGTACCCCAGGAAGGGGCCAGATATGAAAATGAAACAAACCAATGCATGCGACCCATCAAACCGCGGCATTTTCGATAACCTGATGAACGGTAAGCAGTAAAGTAGCTTCAGACCATATCTGAACCGGTAATGTTCCGGAATCGGTTCCTGGTCTCCCCCGGAAGTGGTCAAATATAAAAGTGAACTAAGCTCATACATGCGACACATCAAATAGCGGCTTTTTCGATAACCGGTTGAATGGTAAGCAGGAAAATGGTTTCAGACCATATTTGAACCGGTAACGTTCCGGAACCGGTTCCTGGTGTCTTACCGGAAGTGGCCAATTAAAAAAGTGAAACAAATCCATGCATGCGACACATCTAAGAGCAGCTTTTTCGATAAACAATGAACGATAAGCAGCAAAATAGTTTCAGACCATGTCTGATCCGGTAATGTTTCGGAACCGGTTCCTGGTGTCCCGCCGGAAGTGGCCAAATATAAAAGTGAGCTAATCTCATACATGCGACACATCAAATAACGGCTTTTTCGATATCCAGTTGAATGGTAAGCAGGAAAATAGTTTCAGACCATATTTGAACCGATAGTGTTCCGGAGCCGGTTCCTAATGTCCTGCCGGAAGCGGCCAATTAAAAAGTGAAACAAACCCATGCATGCGACACATATAAGAGCAGCTTTTTTTCGATAAATAGGTGAACGGTAAGCAGAAAAATAGTTTCAGTCCATACCTGAAGTGTTCCGGAGCCGGTTCCGCATGTTCCGCTGGAAGTGGCCAATTAAAAAAGTGAACCAAATCCAGGCATACGACACACCAAAGCTGCTTTTTCGATAACTAGATGAACGGTACGCAGGAAAACAGTTTCATATCATATATGAACCGGTATTGTTCCTGAACCGGTTCCTGGTGTACCGCCGGGAGTTGCCAATTAAAAAAGTGAATCAAGCCACTGCTTGCGAAACAACAAATCATGAACAATTTTCGATAACCAGATAAACGGTTAGCAAGAAACTAGTCTCTGACCAGATTACCGGCAGCGTTACAGAATCATGATTGGATGCTTCGCTGAAACTGCGAAGGTGAACAGAATCGATGCAAGCAATTTATATGCGTGAAAGAACAAAATCTTGATAAAACTGTAGGGATCTCGTCAAATCACACCATTTTAGATTCCTGAGGATGGGTCAACGTTGTATGGAAAAATTTAAATTTGATCGCATCAATCCCCTTTTGCATCTAAAATACGCACAATTTTGATGCAACTGGTTGAGCCCTCGCGCTCTGTAACATGGTTGAAATTTGAATGGGTTTTATTATGGAAAGTTTCAGTTGCTTCCATTTCTTTGTCAAATTTTACATGAATTTATACGCAATGTTTAAAAAAATATAGTGAAGTGCGCAGAAAAAAAATTGTCTTATTGTCTTGTTAATGTTCGGCATCTAGTGCCAGTGAAGGTGGTCAAGCAGTCAACTGAGAATTTCGATATTTTCTAGCGCTGCCTATATGAACGTTCCTAAATAAACCGGCCCTGGGCTGTAAATCTCGTTAATAAAGATAATAAAATAATATGTGTACGTTTAACATGACGTCGGTATTAGGGAGGCCCACACTTATATGGAAAACAAAAGTTTCAAAAAATGTCAAGTCTTACCTCCTGAATTGGTAGTTTTGGACATCCAGAAGCTACGCTCAAAATTTGAGCACAATTGATTAAGCCTAAGGCGGCGCTCAACAAGCATGAAGTTTGTATGGGAAAACGTAAGTAGCCAAATGTATGAAGAAATTTTCAGTTTTCGATTTATGTCGCTAGGTGGCGCTGTGAGCGATAAATAATTAAGGACAAACGTATTGAAGTCCCGCTTCAACAGTGCATCTGAACTTCAGACGCACAAATCTCAAGAAGCAAGCTTCAAATAACAGTGAATTTTATTATTCTGTTCTTGCTCATTTGTAATAAGCTTCAAATAAGAAAAACAGGTGTGCTGGTTTTGTTTACGAAGAGATTTGTGTGCTCGAAATCGTGAGTAGGTGCCAAAGTCGGTCATTGTGGCGGCCCTTTTGGGATTCTAACAAGTCTGTCTTTAAACCCTTTGGTATTTTTGTAGGTGACTATATGCCAAAAAACCTTGTCGAAGACCTTGATCCGACGTCTGTGAACAAAGTTATACCCTAGGCAAAGTGAGGCGGAGAGTAGAGATTTCATTATTGATGTTATTCCTTTACGTGTACTGGAAATACGGTCATAATATTTCGCCTCACTTCACCTAGGATATAACTTCTTTTTCAGACGTCAGAACGCTTCACGGTCTTGAACAAAGTTGTTTGGTATAAAATCACCTACAATCATATCAAGGGATTTAATTATTATTCGCTTACAGCGCTACCTAGCGGCAAAAATCGAAAACTTAAGATTTCTACATACATTTGGCCACGATTTCGCATACAAACTTTAAGTTTTTTGAGCGCCCCCTTAGGCTTGATCGATTGTGCTCAAACTTTGAACGTAGCTTCTGGGAGTCCAAAACTACCAATTCAGAAGGTAACACTTGACATTTTTTGGATTTTTTTGTTTTTCATATAATTGTGGGTATATAAACCAAAGTTTCCAAATTCGATTATGGCTTTGATAAAATTCTTGCTTTTCTGAATAAGGCTGACACAAATTTCGATTTTCTCTTATGTCAACCCCTCTCTTCCCCTAGGAAAATTTTGGTCGGAATTCAACATTTTAAGGAAGAGCACAAATAAACCAAGAAATTTATGGTGAAATAAGAGACCACCAGAAAATTTCTTAAAAAATCTAATGAGTTAAGCGATTCATCGTTTGGGTATTTTTTCATCAATGACATTTATTATTTATCACCTCCCAATTGACGAGTCTACGAGCACTGTGACAAAAGAAGAAAATGAAATTTTTTTATCTGTATTACATAACGAGATTTTTAGCCCTAGGCTAGTTTATCTCGGGACCCACGCTTTTCTTCCCTTCGGAAGGAAGAACTCACATTTTTGTGAGTTTGTCGGGAGTGGGATTCGATCCTAGGTCCTCGGCGTGATGGACTAGTGTTCTAACCATCACACCAGGTCCGCTCCACAAAATGAAATTTGTTCTGTTCTAGAGTATTCTCAGGATTCAGGAACACTTCGGCTGACTTCGACGGAAAAATCTTAAGTATATAACCGACGAGAAAGGCAGTATCACCACTAGGTGGATCAATCCGGGTTTTTTAGTTTGCCATGATGAAAGTTTAAGGACAGGCCCATGGTGTACTTAGTATCCGACAAATCACAAGAACAGCTGGACTAGCGCCAATAATAATCATATCAGCTTATTTTGAAAAAAAGGCCTATGTTTTGAAGAAGGCCTAATTGCTTGTGAAAATATTACATAATAAAATATTACATAATTACATAACAGAGGGCCCATATAGCCGAGGCGGTAAACGCACGGGTATTCAGCATGACCATGCTGAGGATGACGGGTTCGATTCCCAGTCGGTCCAGGATCTTTTCGTAAAGGAAATTTCCTTGACTTCCTTGGGCATAGAGTATCTTCGTGCCTGCCACACGATATACGCATGCAAAATGGTCATTGGCAGAGAAAACTCTCAGTTAATAACTGTGGAAGTGCTCATAGAACACTAAGCTGAGAAGCAGGCTTTGTCCCAACGAGGACGTTACGCCAAGAAGAGAGAGAGAGAGAGAGGTCATTAATTGTGACAGCATTGCTGATCGGAAGGATAAAGACAATACTTCAGCACAGAGTAGTCAACACTTTTAAGTTAATAGTGTTCACGACTGATCTACTCGGAATAACTACGTTTCGTTAAAATGAACAATATTTGAGAAAAAATAGAACGTGTGAGCTAATTCAGCATTCTTATTTGAGCAAGCTGTTCTTTTGAAATCATGTTTGGAATCCAGAAGTTATAAAAACGTAAAATGTCAAGGTTCCCCATAACAGAATAACTTAAAAGAACAGCCCATGATTGAAAGAAGAACAAATTTGTAGTAATTAATGACATAAAATTGAATTTAATTTCCTCGAAGGTGAAACTAGAAAGAAAAACCTATTAACAAAATAAGGGACAATTCCAATCAATGCTTCCACAGCTATATTGCCGAAAATGTTTGTAACAGTATAAGTCTTAAATCAGACTGTGTTCAAGGAAAGCAAAAACCTCTGATGAAAATGGTTGCAGTAACTTTTAGTTGATAATGGCGTTCAGCCATACGCGTGGACGACGCCTAAACTGATTTCAGAAAAGTGTTCTAGATTATTATGGTTTTTGGGCGAATGGTCTTTTCGGGCGAATGGTCTTTTCGGGCGAATGACTTTCGGGCGTTTGTTACATTCGGGTGTTTGCCATTCGGGCATTTGGAATTCGGGCGAATGGTTTTCGGGCCAATGTGACAGAACCGGTACACGGTTTATATGGGAAAATATAAAAAATGAAAAAACTCCAACTCCCGTATACTTTTTGAGTTCCATTTTGGTCCCATATGAACTGGGCAAAATTTCAGATCGATCGAAGAAACAATATTATACAGTACTTTTTCGATTACATCACGATTGAAAAAAAAATTTCACGTGATATATTGGAGCGCGGTATAATTGAAACATCTTTTTTCCGAAGGCGTTTATTAATCAAAATACACTTGCACACAAAAAAATCAAACAAAAACGCACAAAATCTCAAACCCGGTAATGGAAGTCTAATATTCTTGTATGTAATTATGTGTTTATTTTTTAATGTCTCTGTAAATAAGATCAAATAATAGAGGTATTATTTGCACTTCTAAACCATTGTTTTTGAACTTCATGGAACGATGTTTCCATATGTTTCCAATCTTTACACAGCAAAATAAAGATAATTGCTTAAATTTATCGTCGAATACTTAATTCAAAAGTGTTTTCAGAAGGTTAGGAATTTCTGGTTGAAAAATCAAAATTTGATATTTTTGTGATATTGTCGCGTAGCGCTTTGCTGTACAATTGTCACGAAGTTTGAATGTTCTGTCTTTAATTTCTGATCGTTCAATATGCTGGTTGGCATTAATTGAACAACATATCAACTTTTAAAAGCTGATAAATTAACAAAATGTTACTTATCCCTTCGGAAGTGAAGTGAAACCGTGGGTCCCGACATCAACGAGCCCCGGGTTAAAAAGCTCGTTAATAAGAATTAAAATACAAAAAAAAATTAACCAAAGTAAGATTCTGACGGAAAACGCATTTTCTTCTTCTACTTCTTCCTTGTGACTCTACGTTCCAAATGGAACTTGGGCTGCCTCTCTTCAACTTGGTTTTCTTTGAGTACAGTACTACCAAGTTAGTTATTGAAGGGCTTCCCGGGAAGACGTGAATATCATAATCATATCTTAAAACGATCAAATTTTGATGTCATATCTTAATATGATATTGATGAGATATTCAAAAAGTTGCCAAATATCTGCTCAATATCTCATCGTGATATGATATCAAAATTAGTACTTAATTTGATCTTTGGAAAGCCTAGTGCAACCCGCTGTATAAATGTCGAAATTTCTCAACATTGCGCATAAAAACTATTTTAAGTTTTCAACTTTCATTATTCACCGTCCCCAAATAACGTAACGCTCCCGGGGGATAGGGAATACAGCCTAGCGTTACGACCCATACAAAAAGTTGGAGTTATCATACAAAAACACATTATGGAGGCCGCCAGATCCTAATGAATCAACCACCGAGTTCAAAAATATCGAATTTAGCGTCACGTAATAAATAGATGTTCCCTTATGTCCACCACAAGTTTCACAAACGAGCACTGGGACAAAAAGGAAGTAGAAGTGGCCTTCATTTTCAATAAGCGGGTTTATGGATGCGGAAATTGAACAAAAAAAAAAACAGAGTAATCGGCACAAAAAATGCATATAATCGATATTTACTTTTCTTGAAAAAAGGCACAAAAGTATATGCTGAATCATCTGATGGATTTCTTAATCCCACGAGTCCAATTAATATAAATGTTTTGTTCGCCATTAAATTAGGCAAGGAATCATCATAGCCAAGCTTTTTTCGTCATTTCATTGCTGAAATTGAGAATTTACTTTCTCACCATACAAAAATTCAACTCATTACTACATTCTAGTACTTCACTGATTGCGTCCTATTGGTGGAAATTCGTCCTGTTTTAGGCGCAAAATAAACCAAACATGTTTCTACACATGCCATTTTTAAAGTTTGGATCACTGGCTTTGTTAACAATTCAGAGAATAAGCATAAAATGTGAAATCATCTAGAGAAAAGTGCTCTCTTAGTTCAGCAAAATATGCAATTCCTAATTGAGCCTTAATTCAAATTTTGTGTGGAAACTGTATTAATATTCTGCAATAGAACATTTATCATTGGGAAATCTGAAAAATATTGCTTAAGATCAAAATTAGCTCTTCACACTTCCATCTGCAACATCCAGAAATCGAAAGATCTAAAAATTACTGCTCAAGATCAAAATCAGTTCTTTCACACATTCATCTATAATTTCCGAAAATTGTAAGATCTGAAAACTACTATTCAAGATCATAATTAGTTCTTTCACACACTCATCTACAACATGGCGGGACCAAACCAACACAACTACCATGACTCGCAAACACCTTGGAAAACGTAGAAGTTGATGCTCTTGTTATCTCCTATTTTCTGATATGAGTCGTAGTGCAGTGGTAATGTCACTGCTCATAAATCACAAGGTCATAAGTTCGATTCTGGTCGAGGCCATTTTTCTTTTTTTTACTCTAATCCATCTGTCAGATCATTTTATGATATTGGTTTGATGTGCTACAGCCCAGATCTCCCCAGATATTAGTCTGATCTTATAATATCCAAATGAAATATTATTATGTTTTTCCCCATACTAATTTTTGATCTTATTTTTGATCTTTTATCTCTTATGTCAAACATCCCAATAGCTAATTATGATCTATATTGTATTGATTTTTACTTCTACTCGGGTTTCTTTTCTTGCCATTGTATGAATTTGTATATTGTGGGGCAAGTACAATTAAACACTATGCATAGGAAAGTCTCGAAAATTTCCCGACCGGAATGGGAATCGAACTCGCCGTCTCTGAATTGGCGATCCAAAACCTTATTCACAAAGGCTTACTGGAGACCCCTGGAAAACGTAATGCGTGGAATTGAGCGTGATTAATTAGAACCGTGACAAAATCGAAAAACCACTGAAGCGCCCGCCATTCTTAGTTTTTCATACGATTTACTATGGGGAAAAATCGCTTGAGGTCACCCATTGATCCCTAAAAATAAATCGTTGAATAATTTCTGTAGATAACTTCACGAGGAATCAGACCTCCGAAGACCGCAAAGCGATGCGACATTCGTGGAAAATGTTATTAAGCCTTACCCGATCGATAAAATAGCGAGATTTTATTATTTATTGTTATTCCTTACATGTTAAACAACGTTTGCATGCCATTCGGTTTTCAGTCAATAACTTTTTCCACATGCCTCAGATCACTTTGCGGTCTTCGGAGGGTTGGTTCCTCGTAAAATTTCCAACAGAAATCATTCATCGATTTATTTTTAGGGGTTAAGGGACAACCTGTGGCGATTTTTTTTTTGAAAAAGTGATTTTCCCCATGCTAAATCGTATGAAAACTTAAAATGGCTGGCGCTAAAATATAGTTTCTCCGATCGATCTGAAATTTTGCACAGTTGATATGGAACCAAAACGGAACTCAAAAAGTGTACAGGAGTAAAATGTCTTTTTATGTCCCACGCTACTGGGTAACCAACCACAGCGGCTAATAGCTTCAGAACCTACTTCCTCTCCTGTCTCCTGTACTAATGAGCCATCGGTGAAATAGTGTGGCCCATCCGTATATGAAGCTCAAACCCTCTGAAGATAGCCGGAGCCACTTCAGGATTGGCACCAGCCCCGCATGCGCTAGTCGATCTTAGGCACGTCCGCATAGACGATGCCACAGACGAGACCTAGTGGCTAACTAAGGGAAGTTCGTCGGCGTAAGATCACGCTTCTACTGACTCGAATCACGCTACCTAGACTACCGGCATGCCACTCGAGAGATAGTCCCTTATCCTTTCCAGGGTCGGCTCAGCCTAAGCTCGCTACCATATGTACCAGTGGTAGCCTTTCACACTCCTTTAGTAGAGGAGCTACCGGTGAAGTACTGAAAGCGCCTGAGAAGATTCTTAAATTTTCATTGCATTGAGGTACTAGAGTGTTAAGCACCGCGGTGCTACCTCTGCTCCACAGTTTGGATCCCTAAAGTTGAAGCTACTTTCTGTGGTAAAAGCTTGGGTGAAAGAATTACTCATATCAAACAAGGCGTAATGGAAAAGATGATTTTACATTTCTGTTTCTGTACCTATTCCCATCTTTTTCGCTCAACTTCGAACAAATAACTCCTAGTGAAATTATGCCATCTGAGCAGGAATGAAACCCAATCACTACAAAGTGAAAATAAAACAAAAAGTCACCGCACTTCACAGCTCCATTTTTAGCCTATCCTGTAGCGCGCAGCAGCTCCTTCCAATACGTTCTATCACAGGGTCTTGAGATCAAGCCGCAGTCAGAGAAGTAATCTGCAAAACAAAACACCTACCGGAAAATATGCCATACTGAATGAGAGTGTAAAATGACAGAGCAAGTGGTGGAGCGGAGTGAGAGGGGCAATTTGTTCTATTTTGGATTGTCTCATATTAGGCGTTACAGTCAAGGTGTTACTATTTTGACAGTTGTTTAAGAAGTTCCTGAAGGTACAGAATTTAGGCAGCCGTAGTATATTGGGCTTAAACCTATAAGCGAAAATTTATGCAATCTTTATGTAATTTAACATGATATCCAATGTAAATTTGCACTAAATCTAGCATTCTGCTTATGTGCACCATTTTTCGTTGAATTTCACACGGATATTTTGTTCTGTGTTGACGCCAGCAATGCTTACACAGTTCAAAATTGTTACATCGAGTTCGCTGTAACAAAATGACCGCCATCGCTTTCAACACAATTCTCCATCAGATTCTAAAATTACAGGTTGTCTGCAGTACGGAGCTTGCTTAAAATTTTGCGTGCAACAAATTCTTCTATATAAAATCGAATGAAATGGAAATTTATACGTTCTAATATTTACGTCAACTGTTGTTATCAGATTTTTTTCTGTGTAGAATTAATTCAGACCTTTCTTCACAGATTCTTGCAAACTTGTTCCGGTGATACTTGTAACGTTAAATTTTATATGCTGTAGATGGATTATTCTAATATATCTAATCTAATCTCACACTAACGCAGCCATTACTTGAATGCATCCTGGAAAATGAAGAACTTTCAAGTCTGTCATTTTTCTTGTCTAACGGCCAGGCCAACTGCGCAGCATGTACTGCAGAGAAGATTTCAAAGGATAAAACGATTTCAACATAATCAATATTTGATAACATTTTACACCTTGAAATCGAGGGGAAAGATGGAAGCGTGGACCTCCCGTACCAAACGCTTCCAGATAACGAAATAATTGGATTCTTTAGGGGTATCCGGATTATTTCATAATCGAATTCTCCACCCAAAAATTAGTCGAAATCCAAAATTTCATAATTTTTGGAGTCCGGGAACTATTTTTAAAATGCATTTAAAGTTTGTATGGAGAAACTTTTTTTTGTTCGAGTCGAACTTTCACTTTATCGATTGAACTGTCATTCTATCCACGAAAATTAAAACTGTTTTGTTAATTAAACCATCAAAACAAAGGTATTGGAATTTAATAAAAACACGTTATACTTAGAAAAATGAGCTCTTTTGATTAAGCTATAGAAAATGGCAATATTTTGTTCACTAAACAACCCAATTATTTGAACATGTACGCATATACATATCAATATGATGATGAATACGGTGATTTGCTAAAAAAAATGATTATTGCGCCATCTATAATGATAAGATTCGTTGAAAAGAGAATAAAGGATTAATAAATAAATACTGGATAAGGTATAAGTGATACGCTCGTTACAGTTACTATTTCTCAAAAATGGTATTATTATACAGTAAAATTACCTGAATCTCCCTGAAACAAAAGGTTTATTAGCAGTTAAAAACAACACATAAAACAAAACAAGAACATAACAAAAAATACATCAAATTTAAATCTGCAATGATACCACTTTAGGCAGGAAAATAGCAAGATTAAAATTTGATGCAGTGTAGTAGATCTTACACCGTAACGCACCGTTCTAAGGTGATCTACCCACGTTAATATCCGACATATCGTTTTGTAGATAGATTATTGTATAAGAAGACCCTATTTAACGGATCTATGCACATGAGTTTGAAAACCCCTGCCTCATAAAATCGTTGCCTTGCAATTGAGCTATTCGCGTGCACGAAGGTGATCATCGATCGTTCCCTCTTCAGATTATTTGCCACACGATCACTTTTATGAGAGAATTCGGCGACTGTAAACTCTTTCGTGAGCTTTTCGAGAATTCGTCGGTGGTACAAATGGGGATTTTTTTTTATTACCGAACAGGTTTGGACCGAAGGGTCTCCGATTTCAATGAAAATTTCACCAGAGCTAGAGGTCGTGGATATATGATCAAATTTGGAATTCAAAAAAATCATAGTGGACTATTTTCCCGAAAAACGCTAGATGAAATTTCACAATTTTCCCAAATTTTTCAAAATACCCCAAACTTCAAAAAATCATATCTCAAAAACTATGCATCGTAGAACAAACTTTTTTTAGTGAAATCGACGTCAAATTACCTCAGCAATCCGATAAAAATACATTAAGAAAAAAGTTTCTCAGACAATTTTTCACCATGGAGAAAAAACCTCTAAAAATGCTGATAAAAGTACCGTCTGTATCATAGATTATTTTGAACAAAATTTTTCCTAGCGCAAAAATTAATGTTCTTCATTTCGTTCTTTGACGCCAAAATGGAATCTCTTACCGTTTTAGAGATATAGCCAAAACACCAACGGCCAGTCGCAATATTTTCATAGGAAGCCATCGACAAAAGCGGCCGTTCACTTGTTGCAACATATTTGCTTTGCGGCGAGCAAATGACATACGAGCAGGGTATGAAAAACGGATCACGCCGAAAAACAAACGCTTTGTCCTAAGCGGTGCATGTTGGTAACAAAGGCGCTCCGCAACAAACGCATGTCAGGCGACGAGAGCAATAAAACAAACATCGCTTGCCGTGCGTGGGCCGATATTTCGCCTTTTCTGCTGAAACTTTCGACACACATCATCGAATTCATAAGCATTTGAACGAATTAAAGCTCTTGCAAACCTCAGAGTCGAGTTTCAGTTGTAAAACAATGCGAAAATCACGATGTGAATAGAAAAAGACAAATATTCCTACCGTTTTTGTTGTGAACAAACTCGGGAGCGATTTTGTCATTATCTGCTAACGAAAAAACAAAGCGTTGTTGCCGTGCCTTCTTTGTTGCCTATTTTTCGCTTGCGGTGGCATATTTTGCGTACACTGCATACGAGGAATTCCACGGAGTCATGTCAGTCGATCCTGAGCGACCATTTCAAAAATATCTGAAACTTTGCACAGTTTTTCAATTTCATCTAAATCGTCATTTTTCGATATCAAACCTTCATATTCACTCACGACTAACTTTTCAGAAGGGTGTATGCTAAAACAGCTCAAAAATATTCTAAAAGCTGTACAGCAAAAACGGATTTTTCGATTGTTATGAATTTTTCAGCAAAGTTAGATAACTAAATGATGATTCCTTAGAAAATATACACTGTAAAAAATTTATTTTTTTACTTAAAAAAAATATGATTTTTGTCACAAAAACTCAAATATCTCAAAACCCTATCTTTTTACCAACGTTAATTTTTTAGGGGAAATGGCCCTTTATATCAGCTATCTACCATAAAATTTTGGTGATGGTAAACTGATAAACAAAAAAGTTATGACATTTCAAACATTTCACAATTTTTACATTTAGTAACAAAAAAAATTTTTTTTCTGTGTAAATTATTTTGAGAATTATTTTTTGATGCTGATTTTATTGTAAAGGCTACCGCCTGAATTAAACAAGTTGTTTTCATGATACTTTTGTTTGATTATTCATAATTTCTATAGTATCTATTTGAAACTTAGACGCGATCCAGTGTTTTGATCAAAAATATTGAGAGTGTCATACTTTTTATTGTACGTGACTGGTGAAAAAATCCCTTGATAGTGTTGAAAAGCTGTTGATTATAAGAAAAATGGAATTAAACTTATTTTTAAGACAAAAGCTGTATAATAAAAGTTTTATATACGCGTATACGTCTAGTTTATCTTCAAAAAATACCTCTTAGAGAACAGACTTTATGATCGGAAGAATGCGAGTAACTTCAACAACAACAAATGCATGAGAGTTACCTACCACGTGAAAATCCATCGCCCAGTTCACACTACCCCCACCTGGTGGAAATGTTTCACGAAATACTGCGATGTGCAATATCGCCATCAGAAGGCGCTAGTGTGAAACGTCAAACGCAAAGAAAAATGATGGGCACTCTTCTGGTTATGAAAGCCACAACCAAGATTCAAAATGATCGTTAAAGGCGTGGTCAATGAAAATTTCGTCAGTGTTATGTTTGTTTGTCTGTATACATACCATGACAATGCTCACGAAAAAGCAAAAAAAAATACTACCGCTATGGATATTAAATAGTAAATTTTTTCTTCAGCCAAGCAAACAACACCAAACTAGTCAGTTAAAACTAATAAGTGATTTTGTTTATTATAATCTAACGAACAACATGAACAGTCGCTTTCTCAAAGGTCTTCAACTCAACTCTCTCTTGTAGACCGTTTGATGAAAAAAAATGATCAAAGGAGTTACGAAATCTCACCGAAAGCACCATAGATAATCTGAAAGAGACTGGTTATGCCCAAATTGAATCCAAATTTACGCATTTGCACGTCCTGCCGTCTAGACTTTGACAAACGAGCCATCTGTATATCATCGGTAAAGCAGGGCGTAGGAAGTTCGAAAACGACAACAACTGAGAAATTGCCAGAAGTGCTAAGTGCAGAGAGTCATGTCACCGTACCATCAGCGACATCAGTTTAAACAATTAATCACGCCCCTTTTCAAAAATGCTTTGATATATACTTCAACATCTATACCCATTTCAATATTTTTAACGTTGCAAAACACGCTTTCAACATTCATTTTGAAGAAGAGGGAAAACACTTGTCCTCAAATGTAACAGCAAATAATGAATAAACGACTAATGCGCGGAGGGCGTGATAAAATCGGAACATTACTGTACATATAATATACATAATACATAATAAAAACAGCTTGTTTTACTCACGCAAGGCCATTAACAATAAAATCAGCATCAAGCTGCGATTTCCGGCCGAAATAAAGGCAGGAACAAATCTCATTTTCTTCTTTTGTCACAGCGCTCGTTGACTCGTTAAGGGGGAGGATGATAAATAATAAATGTATTCGATGGAAAAATATCCAAACAATTAGGCAACATAGATAAACTCATCGGATTTATTAAGAAAGTTTCTGTGGAACTCGAATTACACCTTAAATTTGTTGATTTTCTTGAACATTTTATTTGTGCCCCCCTCAAAATGTTGAATTCCGACCAAAATTTTCCGAGGGGGCGGTGACATAAGAGAAAATCGAAATTTGTATTAGCCTAATTTACACTAAAAAAAATTATTACTAAATGTGAAAATTGTGGAATGTTTGAATTGTCATAACTTTTTTGTTTATTAGTTTATCATCACCAAATTTTTATGGTAGATTGCTAATACAATGGACCGTTTTCCCTAAAAAAATTGCGTTGGTAAAAAGATAGGGTTTTGAAATATTTGAGTTTTTGTGACAAAAATGATATTTTTTAATGTTAAAAAAGATTTTTTTTCACAGTGTATATTTTCTTAGGAATCACCATTTAGTTATCTAACTTTGCTGAACAATAAAATCAGCATCAAACTGCGATTTCTGACCGAAATAATTTACACAGAAAAAAATATTTACCAAATGTGAAAATTGTGAAATGTTTGAAATGTTATAACTTTTTTGTTTATTAGTTTACCATCACCAAATTTTTATGGTAGATTGCTAATACAATGGACCGTCTTCCCTAAAAAAATTGCGTTGGTAAAAAGATAGGGTTTTGAGATATTTGAGTTTTTGTGACAAAAATGATATTTTTAATGTAAAAAAAGATGTTTTTTTCACAGTGTATATTTTCATAGGAATCACCATTTAGTTATCTAACTTTGCTGAAAAATTCATAACAATCGAACGAACCATTTTGGCTGTACAGATTTTTGAATATTATTGAACCATTTTCACATACACCCTTTCGAAAAGTTAGTCGTGATTCAAAATAAAAATTTGATATCGAAAAATGGCGATTTAGATGGAACTGAAAAACTGTGCAAAGTTTCAGTTCAATAGAAAATCATGAATTAAAAAATTTCCTTAATTTTGATGCTGTTGCTTGGAATCGCTCATACGCTAATCGCAACGTAATTTTGACACTAGCGTGAATTGGAGTGCACTGACAGCACATATATGGCACTTGAGTGCCTTTTGAATGCAACAACTTATCAAATTTTGAACTAATGGATTTGTAACTAGAAAGCGTTGCAAATAACAAGTTTACAACGAGCAAACGCATATTTCAACGTATTTTTTTTTTCAATCAAAGCAATCATATGCCGTTAGAGATGAGTGGATATCAGGTAACTATAAGGTCTCTTTACACATGTAAAGCTTTATTTTGTTTTTATAGAGTTTTTGTTGCTTAAATGATCATTGGTATGTGGATTCTTCTATACACCATAAAGAGACATTTTCCACTCAATATTTAATAAATAGCATGGTCTGTGCATAATGTGTTTGTATAATGTGCTTTGGAAAAAACACTAATTTAAAACTTAACGGAACTTTAAAAGATATATACCATGGATGAGAGGAACAAACATGTACTTTCTGGAGCGGATCTGGTGTGATGGTTACAGCTCGTGACTGTCACGCCGAGGACCTGGGATCGAATCCCACTCCCGACATACGAAGGGAAGTAAAGTGTGGGTCCCGAGATGAACTAGCCTATGGCTAAAAATCTCGTTAATACAGATAATAAAATAAACATGTACTAATTAGTACGGGCAGCAAATTAAATTTTACCATGCATACAACTTCTTAACGCGCTAATAAAACATTGTTGCTACAAACCAAGCTTTTCCTGTTCTAAGAAGCGACACAATTCCAACAGTGACGATAATAATATTCAGCAATGGTTGGCAAAGATTAATTCCGAGCTCTGTATAGAGCTACTGAGTTGACAACAGTTGAGACAGCACGATACGCTGGAGGATCGATCATTACCGTTAAAGTAAGTTTTGACATTGATTAATAGAAAAAAACACTGAAATGTGAGATCAATCAATTCGTCACTTCTTTCTAACTAACAATTTGTTGTCAAAAAGACTTAATCAGTTTTGAGAACGAGCATGGCAAACCCATACTACTACCCATAATATATTCGAATCAACCAATAAGTAGGTGCACGGTTCGAATGATTAAAATATTGACTAAAATTGTTTAATGCTCTAAGATGTCAAGTAAATGTTTAATTTCAAGAAATCCTCTAACGTCCTCATTTTCATTCACAGCCTGTGTATTTACGAAGCTTCATGGGTCAATATTGGATCTTTAACTATCTATATCTTTTGAAAATTTCTAGAATGCTTTCGTTATTTCTGAACGAAGCAAAAGAATTATAATCAAAAAATACTACGCAACTATGCATTTTTGTTACTTACACAGTTAAAAATGTTATATCATTTAAGGACAAGGTATTTGGAGTACATAGCTTAAAATTTCTAGAGCACCGTTTTTTTGAACCGTTGAACGGATTTGGATGAAAATGCATCATGCTAATTGTTCAGTGGTTGTCAACAGCGTGATGCATTTTCATCCAAATCCGTTCAACGGTTCTAAAAAACAGTGCTCTAGAAATTTTGAGCAATGTACTCCAAATACCTTGTCCTTAACCTGTAACAAAAGGACCTCGTCGTATCGCACACATTTTTCCATCAGTTTATAAATTTACAGCTTGCTCTCAGTATGAACCTTGCGTTCAACATTCTATACAAGAAATTGTTTGATGTAAAATTAAGTTAAATAAGATAGAAATTCGTATGCAATTTTTTTTTTCGTTAGGTAAAATTTCAAATATTTTGCTGAGTACTAACCATTCTCCGTTAATAGTTTTCTTTGTTTTCATTGTTTTCTTAAATTGAAATGGAAAACATATAGGGCATGAGTGCTATAAGTAATTTTACGCTCACCGGTGGCATTGGCTCGTTGTTAACTTGTTATTTGAAACACATTTTAGTTAGAAACCCGATCATTGCAAAACATGACTATTTAATGCATTCAAAAGGCTATATATGTGCTGTCAGTGCACTCCGATGCACGTTAGTGTCAAAGTTATGTTACAATTAGCGTATGTCATTTGCTCGTTGCAAAGCAAACATGTTGCAACAGGTGAACGGCCGCTGTTGTAGATGGCTTCCTATGAAAATATAGCGACTGACCGTTGGTTTTTTGGCTATATCTCTAAAACGGTTAGAGATTCCATTTTGGCGTCAAAGAACGAAATGAAGAACATTAATTTTTGCGCTAGGAAAAATTTTGTTCAAAATAATCTATGATACAGACGGTACTTTTATTAGCATTTCTAGACGTTTTTTCTCTATGGTGAAAAATTTTCTGAAAAACTTTTTTCTCAATGTATTTTTATCGGATTGCTGAAGTAATTTGGCGTCGATTTCATTAAAAAAAGTTTGTTTTACGATGCATAGTTTTTGAGATACGATTTTTTGAAGTTTGGGATGTTTTACAAAATTTTGAAAAATCGTGAAATTTCATCTAGTGATTCCCGGAAAAATAGTCGACTATGATTTTTTTGAATTCCATATATGGTCATATATCCACGACCTCTAGCTCTGGTGAAATTTTCATTGAAATCGGAGACCCTTCGGCCCAAAGTGTTCGATAATAAAAAAAAATCCCCAAATGGCTTTTTTTATTGCAACATTTGATTTATTCATTGCATTTTTGACTTTTTTAATTGCTCGAAAATCAATTATTTATGGAAACTTTTGATTTATTTATGCATTTTTTTATTTGTTTATGGAACTTTTGTAATTTATTACTGCTTACACCCCTGTTTCTTCACTGGGACTTTTCGAATTATTTATGGGAATTTTTGTATTTATTATGGAACGTTTAATTGTCTGCCGTATTCTAAGACATATGACGACAGAGGGTTCTCCCGTTTTCTAGGTATTCTATGAATGATTTTTTCAATAAATTCATTTTTATAACTTTCTTAAGTAGTTCTTTAAAAAAAAACCGCCAAGAATTCTCCCTTTCAGAAATTGTGTATGAAACTCTTCTTAGTATTACTCGAAACGTTTTCAAGAGTCCTAGCATGGATTCATTCTGAAATTCCTCCAGAAATCCCTCAGAAATGTATTGAGAGATTTCTAAAAGAATTCCACCACTTTTTTGTCTGCTATTTCGGCAGGGATATTCCAAGAGATACCTTCAGATATTCCTCCATGGATTTCTCCAGTGATCCCTTCTGAAATCTCACAATCAAGTTTTTCTAGGAATTGCTTGCAAAGTTTCTCCGTAAATTTCTAGTGATTTGATCACGGAAATAGGGAGGGACCTGAAGTAGTTTCTTCAGTTATTTTCTCAGGCGTTCTTTCAGGATATTTTCTAGAGATTACTTCAAAAATTGCAACAGGAGTTTTCGTCCAGGAATCCCTGTAGCAATTTGCTTTGAAAACATTTTTAGGAGAATTTTTAAAAAGCCCCATGGAAGAGCTTTTGAAGGAAGCATTTCCAGAAATTGCTGAAGAAATCCCTGAAATTCACAAAAAGTTTCTTTAGTTTTTTTGCAGGTATTTCTGGAGAAATTTCAGAATAAATCCGAACAGAATCTCTGATTTTTTTTATGAAATCTTCAGTAGAATGCTTGTTAAAATCTCAGCAAATACTCATGAATGATTTTCTAGAGAAAAATCTGAAGAAATCTTGGGGATTGTTTAAAGAATCTTGGGAGGGATTTTTGAAGAGCTTTCTGGAGATATACCTGGATAAACCCCTAGGAAAACCCTTGATGCAATTTCTGGGAAAGTTAATTGCTGTTTTTGTGAATTCCTGGAAAAATACTTAAGTAATGATCTTGTAAGACTTTCTGAAAGCACGCTAGGAGGAATCTGTAGACATTTTTCTTAAGGAATTTTTAAAGAAATAACTGGTGAATTGTCTATACCAGTTTCGGTAAAAATCCAGAGAAAGAAAACATGTCGAAATTTCCAGAAAATAATTCTGAATTAATACAATAAAGAATCCATGGAGAAGTTCTTGGAGTTTTCATTAAAGGAAATTCCGGAGAAATTTTCTGGTAAAATATATGAAGGAATATTGGGAGGAAATCCAGAAGAAATTTCTGAAACAATTTCTGCCTGAATCACTGAAAATTATAATGCACGAATCTCAGAAGAAATTGCTGCAGGATTTTGTGGACGAATCCGTAAATTCCCAAATACCAGGACATGTTTTTGCGAGAATTTTCAACGGAATCCCTATGATTATGATTTAACGAAAGAACAAATGTGGAAGAATGTGTGAAACTTGAGTGAATTTCCGTAGTAAGTTCTGAAGGGATTTTCTCCAGGAATGGATGGATGGATTTTCTAAACGAATACCCGGTAGAATTTCCATGGTAATCCCTATTGGAGTTTCAGAAGAATTCCATGAAAATTAACCTAAAGAAATTCTTAGGGAAATTTCTGGAGATATCCTTTGGGAATAAATAAAGCCCTGGAAAAAAATCTTAAAGAATCTCTGGATGAAATGGTAAAGAATCCAATGAAACAATTTCTAAAAAAATTAATAAAACAGTTTTGGAAGGAATATCCATGGAAGATTTTTGAATGGAATCCTTGACATTTCCAATGCAATCCATGGAAGTTGTTTGAAAAAACTTTTGAAAGAACTCCGTGGAAGGCTTTTGGAAAGGAGTACATTGAGGAACTTAAAGAAAGTATTATCAATAAGTTCTAAAACAAATTTCTGAGGTGACGTCTAAAAAAATTTCATAGAAAGTTCTTAGAAAAGCTATGGCTTTTCAAAAGGAATCCCTGGAAGATTTCATGAAGAAATTCTCAGAAAAATATCTTGAAAATTCCTTGGAAGGAATCACTGGAGAAATCTCTTCAGGACTTTTGGATGGAATCACTAATAGACATATTCCAAAATAATCTGTTGGGAAAGTTCGTAACATCTAGCAAAGTATCTGAATTAATCCCCAGACAAAATTCCCAAACGAATCTTTGAAAGATTTTTAAAAAGTTTGTGGATGAGTTTTCCAGGTAAATTTATGGGGTAATCGTTGAATAAATTTCTCAGGATATCCCTGGTATTTTTTTTTTATTTGGAGGGAGTTCTGGAGGAATGAGAGCTTGAGCTTGAGCTTGATTGACCGCCCATAGATACTGCTCTTGTATCACCAGACCAGTTACACTCACAATAAACCAATGAGATATCTACCGGGGACTAGCAGGCATATTCACTGTGTAAGTGTTGGTGATCGTCTATTTGGAGGCGACAATGGCGCCTGCCACGTCAGGTTGCAGGCCAACGTCGGGAAGGGAATGGAGGTGATGATTGCAATCGTTTGTATCCACAGTAGACCGAATATTCCTCTGCGTCTGCACAAATTCATGCGCATGTCGGAGTGTTGATGGGAAGAGGTTGGCACAATATGTTGATGCGTGGATGCGAGGCGTAAGATGATAGATTTGCGTGGTTATTACTATGAACCCAGCAAACCAGAGATCACATAAGAATGTTAACTTCGAATTGTTTTTATGTACAGACCAAGTTGAAATTATAAAAGATGCAATAACTAATCAACTGCAATCGTTAACGAAGTCAGCAATTCCATCCGATTATGTTCTACGTCTTGTAAAACTTCAACTTCAAATGAACAATAATGAAATTTCAAATTAGCATTCTTATACAATCTCTTCTGCAGTTGTTGCGATTATAGTGCAATCTATAGAGTTTGATTGTTTATAAGTTCATATTTGTAAATCTGAAATTATAAAGGGGGAATCTGATTGCGATGGCAGTGGAAAGTGAATGTTTTGATGTTTGCAAAAATTTGAACCAGAAAACGAAGAGAACTCAGGTGTTATTCCATTTTCCTACCTGGGTTTCCATTGTACTTCGACGCTGAACCAGGACCGTGCTGGCCGTATCGTGGAATTCCATTAGTGCTGATATTAGGTAAGGTTTTGTTCTCCCGGACGGTCGTACTTTTCCATCACCTCCCGCCGGCACTGCAGTCGACATCGTCCAGTCAACTTCGGTTCGGTCATGTGTTTATGTTTTAAGATCGCCCGCACTAATTGTCTACTGGCCAGTCCATAAAATACTTATATTTGCCAAAATTCTGCACCCTACAACATCAAATGAACGGCTCAGTGGTAGAGTATCTGGATATGAAGCTATTATTCAAAATATCAAGACTCGCATATCGCTTTGCTTCCGTTTTTTTTTTATTTTTTATAAAAAGGAAATCATATTGATATCCAAACACAGTTGTAATCGAAGTTATATATTGCGACAGATCAATTCATCTGCAGTTGTATATGACAGAATGATTTCAGAGAAATGTACGTATATGGCCTCCAGATTTGTGCGAATAGAGCAAATCTGTGCATTTTAAACAATCTTCCTCAATCGAGTAAGGGCTCACTTAGCAGAGTTGTAGTTGAGTAATGTGAACCAATTTGTTGGCTGGGAAGCTAATGTGGTACTGTTCGCTTAATTGCATAACTCGTAGGCGTTATATAATATATCAAACACTGTGTTGTGAAAGTAGAAAGCAATAGAATCGGCTTTTCAACCGTTTCTGGTTCTTCCTAGCGATGGCTATGAACATATGAGTATACATGAGTTGAATATGTAGAGAGATGAGAGAAAGTATAAAGAAATTAGGAAAGGAACGGGTCAGGGATTGAACCCAGGACCTTCTGCATACGAATCAGAAGCGTTATCCACTAGCCTGTCTTGTATTTGAAAGGAGTTCTGAAGGAATTCCTGGAAAGTCCCAATACCAAACCCGTAAGTTAACGTTGGAGTCAGCTAATTTGACCGAATTTCATCGATCGTTCGTGACTGAGACATGGAGCAGCGTCAGCGGTTATCGAGTGAGGTCGATCAGACTCCGACCACGAGGTGCTGAGATGGCATTCATGGCCACATCGGAATGAATTGTAATTATAGGTAAAGCAGGGTAGAATAAATCAATCTTAGTTTAGCGTTTAAGTGAGTTGTGTCCCAGTGACCAAACTTCGAATTCGTGTACATAAAAGCACAAAAAAAAAATAAAACCCACAACTTAGGGAATGTTTGCAAGTTTTGTTTGTGGCACAAATGTCCAAAATGGAGGGTAACATGCCTTTCGGGCCGACCTCCTGATATTGTTAAATTGTGTGTGAGTTGTTATCTCTCTCTGCTCAGGCACCAACTTTCGTTCTTATCATGTCCCCATCCAGACCGGCTAGTAGGTACAAAGATTAGATGAATGTTACAGAGTGTTATTACTGCACCCATGCATTTGTCCGGGTGCTAGTGTTTTGCCCCAAAGTAATTGAGAACACTGCTGTCTGTGTTCTTCGTGAAAAGGCGCCGCCGGTCGGAATGTCTGCGCTTTTCACAAACATATACAGACTGGCACAGTCCTACAGTCCTGATGGTGAGGTTTTTGCGGTTCAAAGGGTAACGTGCTCGTGCAGCAGTGAATGAGCTTTATCCCGTGTCCTGTTTAGTCAGTTGGGGGACGGCTGCAGATGGATGGAGCATATGCTCCATAATCAATTCTGCTTTGGTTCAGGCAGAGCAGAGGAGGATTGAAATGTTATCCATGGTCGGGAGTTGACATGGTTGTTTTTGTCGGGGCAGTCTGGAGGTGGAATGGTTGTAGAAGTAGAAAAAAAACTGTTGATCATTTTTCTCGCTGGTAATTTCAATGTGTTAAAGTTTATGCATCAAGGCAGGATTAATTGAGTTATAAAATTACTACTGTGCCATGGAATGACAAAATATGCTTTAAAGATCCACAAAGGCCAGATTAGGCTCCTATTGAAACTTTCTGGCTGCATTAGAAGCATAAGTATGCTCATAAGTAGCTTAAGGTTATACGACGTTCCAGAGAGCATCTTAAGCTGCTTTCAAGCTGCATAACGGGCTCACGCTGCACTTGAATGGAACTTTGTACGGTTGGAACATTCAAGTTCCTGGAAATCTTAGTAAAATAGCTTGTGAGGAAAAATCAAATAGACGATCATTTTGAACGATTAGAAAAAAAACATGTAATTTTTTCGAGTTAAATCCTGGAAATGAGAAGAAAAATCCTGTAAATTAAATCTTAAATTCTTCTGGAAGTTGTTTTAGAATCTACTTGCTTCACGACATTCATCTGCTTGGCCGCAAGCATTTCTGAACTTTCGATAAACGTTTCACAGCTTGTGGAAGTTTAGATAGAACAAAATGCCTATTTTGATCATTATTATCAATTTTGCAGCACCGTTTGGCAGTGACAACCATGTTCCAAAGAAGCCGTTTCGCTTCATTTTTCGCCATGTCTACCAAAAAAAGCAACCGGAGACAGTCCACTCCGCACCATTGCATTGACTGAGTCGATTCCGGGGTTATTCTTCCTTAGCCTAGTAGTCCTAATACTTAGTCGCTGGTAATTACGTGTCATCGCCAGATTACGGCGAATTTATCGCGTCTTCTTATTCCTGTTATTTTTTCGGGCTTCGTCGATTTCCACCCCCATGGCACACGTGTTGTCGTCAGTGGAGAAGCCGAGACGAGTTCTTTTCTCCTCACTGACTGGCCCTGGCTGTGCGGATGGTCCACCACCCACAGACGCGCTAATTCGAACTCGATGATGGTTGTTTGTTCTTTTGGCAGCTTTTTCAAACACCCGTTTCCCCGAAATTCCGACGACGACGGGTGGGCGGTGGTAATCTGGAAAGCGTGTCGTTTGCTCCAGTTTTTTTTCTCTCTCTCCGCGAGATGACGACGGACGGAATGCTATCGACAGTTTTTCAATTATATCCTTGCGATGATGTCGCAGACGAGAACAACGTCAAATCTCGGGTTGCCGGGTTTTTGGACGGGATTATAATGATCTAGCGATGTAAATTGCTTATTAACTTTCGGAATCGGTGCGGAATATTCCCCTTGGTTGGATTGCTGTGCTTTGATCGTTGGAACGGTGAGGAATTTTGGAGCATTTCCATTTATTTATCGTGGTAAGTACACACCGGGACTTGCTTACGCCATGCATTACTTCAAAGAAGTCTGTTGAAAATTTCGGTAAATTTTCGATGAGTTATAGTTCGAAAAATCGACATGCTTACTCCAAAGCATCCAAAAACCACTAGGACTACATCAGGATTCAGCGTTTGCTGGGAGATGAACTCGTCAATGAGTACACCGTCCAACCATGTTTTTCCATTTCATAATGACATGGAAATTTGCCTTAACAACAGACCCTGAATCATCTCCTCGTTTCTGAAAATTCAGCATTTTCTACTCCGCTTTCTTCGTACTTACTCACCCACGCACCGGCATCGATAGTAGCACCTCGCAGTAGCCAAGCTGATGAGGTCCTTATTCCAAAAGCATGGATAAATGTAGTCATTATTCCCAATTGACTCGTAAGCATTATGCCTATTGACGACGGCCGCCACTTCCTTTTTCGTGCCTTGAGTAATCCCCCAATTGCCATGGTGTCCATGAGATAACAAGGCCTAATTGCATCCAACTAAAAATAACGATCCCTAAGGATATCTTTACCATGGAAAAGCACAGCTGTTTACGTCAACAATTTGGAGAACTGTTCGGATCGAGAACGGCCTATGGCTCAATGATGTTACCTTTAAGAGTGTAGCTTTTCGTAGCACCTGGATGTAGGCGCACACTCTCTCGTTGATTTTACTTTGGGATCCTAACAGAAGACGGATCCGTAAATCATTGGACATCAAAACCAATCTTAGTAAAAATGTTTGCCGTACTAAATTGAACATAATTTATGAGTCCAACTTAGTACTGAGGGGTGTGAATAAAGGTAGACATTAGGGTGGCCCACACTTATATGAAAAACAAAAATTTCGAAAAATGCCAAGTCTTACCTCCTAAATCAATTGTTTTAGACTCCCAGAAGCTACGTACAAAATTTGAGCAAAATCGGTTGAGCCTAAGGGGGCGTTCAAAACGCTTGAAGTTTGTATGGGAAAACCTGGTCAAATGTATGCAGAAATTACTAGTTTTCGAATTTTGTCGCTAGGTGGCGCTGTAAGCATTCAATAATCAAACCCTTTGTTATTATTGTAGATGACTATATGCCAAACAACTTTGTCGAAGACCGCGAAGACATTCCCCGGCAATGAAAAAAAGTTATATCCTAGACAAAGTGAAGCAAAGTATTGAGATTTTATTATTGATATTATTCTTTTACGTATTGAAAAAACAACAATAAAGTTTATCCTCACTTTACCTAGGCTATAACTTTTTTCACAGACGTTGGATCACTTTGCGGTCTTCGACAAAGTTATTTGGCATATAGTCACCTACAACAATACCAAAGGGTTTGATTATTGAATGTTTACAGCGCCACCCAGCGACAAAATTCGAAAATTAATAATTTCTGCATATATTTGGCCAAGTTTTTCCATACAAACTTCAAGCGTTTTGAGCGCCCCCTTAGGCTTAATCAATTTTGCTCAAATTTTGACCGTAGCTTCTGGGAGTCCAAAACAACTGATTTTGGAGGTAAGACTTGGCATTTTTCGAAATTTTTTTTTTCATATAAGTTTGGGCCACCTTAGTAGACATGTATAGTCTCACTGTGTCATAGGCCTGACCAGATTTTCTTAAATGTTCTCTAAGTGATTATCAAGTCCAAAGTCCAAGTTTTTATTCGTTTCTGCTTAAGTTCAAATAATAATTCGATAATAAATAAATCATTTTACAACATTACCGGCCCTTTGAACCAGTTTTAACGAATCCATTCAATAATATTTGATTCTTACACATATACTAATTTGTATCCTCTTTGGAGCCACCATCTGGAAATGAAGGTCTTGCGACTCGGAGATCCAGGTCATCAGTGAGTAGCGTACAAATATGATCCGCCCCTCCCTTGATTGCTCCAGAAGTTGAAGTCTGTTCACGGTCAGAAAATTCACTCATTTTCGAGCTAAAGTGGGACAACTCAAAATTGAGTAAATTTTTTTTCCAGCGATAGCGCTGGCCCAAGTGCGAAAATCTCATCAGTTTAAGCCGTATAATATTCTTGATGATGCGAAGAATATTATACGGCTTAAACCAGTTGGATTTTTGCACTTGGGCCAGCGCTATCACTGGAAATGCAATTTACTCATTTTTTAGCTGTTCCAGTTTAGCTCAGTTTTGTGTGAATCTTACTCATTTTAGAGTAACATTTTCTTAGCGTGTTCAGTTACAATATGGGCAGTTCGTATAAGCCGGGGTGTGGACCAATGCACGTATTCATCCGTTTGACTTTTGAGCAGTGTCATGGAAACGAGTTAATTTTCTGACGACTCGCTCAAACGTCAAATAGGTGAACTCATGCATAGGTCCATAGTCCACTAATTCATGCCAGTCGACAAGAATAAAACACGTTCAATTCAAGAATATTGTTATTTTGTTCAGCGACTATTTCAAACTTTATAAATACTTATGGTTTTTTTTCGGGAAATGCTTTTCATTCCTGCGATAATTTATTGGGTATTTTTCCAGCATCATTTATGAACTGCTTCGGCTATTCTCACAAAAATTTGCTCAATAATTCTTTGGGGTTTTTTTCAGAATTTTTGTTGATTTCTCCAGAAATGCATTTTAAATTTGTTGTCAACTTGTTTAAGAATTTTTCAAAAAGGCATTCACAAACATTGTCGAAAATTCCTTCGGAACTCCTACGTACACTCCTGATCAAAAGTTGGGGGTCACATCCTAAAAATATGTAATTTTTTCAGGCCCATATCTCCGTCGATTTGCGTCCGATTTGATAACCCTAGATATCATGAGGGCCCATATAGCCGAGGCGGTAAACGCACGGGTATTCAGCATGACCATGCTGAGGGTGACGGGTTCGATTCCCGGTCGGTCCAGGATCTTTTCGTAAAGGAAATTTCCTTGACTTCCTTGGGCATAGAGTATCTTCGTGCCTGCCACACGATATACGCATGCAAAATGGTCATTGGCAGAGGAAGCTCTCAGTTAATAACTGTGGAAGTGCTCATAGAACACTAAGCTGAGAAGCAGGCTTTGTCCCAATGAGGACGCTACGCCAAGAAGAGAGAGAGAGAGAGATATCATGCAAAAGAATATGTGTGTCAAAGAAATTTAAATAGTAATTGTCACAGGCCATCACAAATAAATTTATGATGCATGTCCCGAAAAATATGCTGAAGGAACTTTTTGAAATGATTCTCGAAATAATTGCTCAGGGAATTAAAAATTATTTTCCGAACGTTTTCACAAATACAATCCCAGAAAAATTCCTAAAGGAATTGCTGAAGGAATCCTCAAAATAATAACTGAATAACTGAAGATAAGTTGTTTCCGAAAAAAAAAATTCAATCGAATTGGCGAATGAATTTCCATAGCAATTTCTGAAGGAATTGCCAAAGCGATCCGGAAAGAATTTAAAGCAAAGCAAAGTAAAGCAAAGATAACCGTACACATCGTAGTTGCTACTCCGTGATTGACCAGAACAATCGAAGTTGCACAGAGATCCAATGAATGGTGCTTGGGACTAGCTACACACTCTCAATGTGCACAAATCGAGAGTTCAATATTTTAAAGTCAATAACGGCGCCGGCCACGTCCTTACAGTCATCGGGAAAGGAAAGGAATGTTAGTTCGACAATCGTTGTTACTAGAAACCGTGGAATCCACAGCATCCCACAGTTGTCTCGGGAAGGAGTATTTGATAGTAGGGTAGGGAAAGGTGTGGATCTTGGAGACACCTTTGGTAGGTGTTATGATCCACAAGTTATATGAAAATACACGACACGGTCTTCATCCCGAATATGATTTATTTGGTCGCGATAGTAAGGGTAATGCACATACGTCAACGATCTTTCTATATTAAATGCGTTACCGCATTGATCGTTTACACTACCGTGAAAACCAACTTTCCCACGAAAGTTATCGCGCGCTTCTGATTTTGCATTCAATATTCGCGTACCCACCTTCCTACCGAGAAAACCGATCGACTCACGAAAATAGTCGCGCGTTTCACACAATATTGAACTTAGAATATACCGAGAATAAACTTTCAAGCTTAGATAGCTGTTTTCGAATTATGCATTTTACTAAGAGTAGTTCCATGTGTTACCTGTGTTCGATAGCCGTTGAGGTAATTAAGCCAATTATTTTAAATTTGCTCAATGATTAGTGTGAACTGCAATCACTTTCTTCTAACATTTTTATCGCTTCAATATTAGACCTGCACCAAAACTACAAGATTAATTTGCAGATATTACAGACTCCAGGAGTCCTCATGAAAACGCATTGGCGAAATTAGCCCAACTTCTTCTAGTATGTAAAGAAAAAAAAAACTCGGAATGATCTCACCCAGTTCCATGTCGTAGGATGACCGCAACCATTCCTTGACTCCTTCAATTTTCTGTAATACTGTTTGCTACCAAGTGTTCATCCGTTTTTATCACTTCACGAGGAAGGGAAATGTGCACCCGCCCCAAACACGTGTCACTCCTCACTTATTCCTTCGTACAATGCTACGCGACCGAGATTTTCATCGCAACTGCCACAAACAAGCGTCACTTTTTTTTCCGCCGAACAATACAACCCGATCGAGATCCCCATCGCAACTGCCCCAAACATGCATCATTCTTCACTTCTTCCTTCGAACAAAGCCACCCGATCGCGGTCCCCTGCAAATTGTTGGAGTATTTTAAAAAAAAATCTAAAAAAACCTCAAAAATTTTTGCCTGAGAAATTTTAAAAGAAATTGTCGATGACATTTCTAAAACAAGATTTAAAGTTTGTTCAAAAGGAGTAGCCGAGGGCATTCTTAAGAAAAAAAAATACTCACGCAAAATTTTTCCATTCAATTCATAGGAATTGAAGATGGAATTCACAAAAGAAATTTGTAAATTCCTTCTGCATGGATTTTTTTAAGAGTTTACCAAAAGATTCCAAAAAAATCCTACACAATTTCGACAGGGATTTATAGACTGTTTCAGAAATTATAAATACACGTAACGATCAACTGCCATTTCAATTTGAGCATAATATGTAAAAAAGTTTCTTCTAGCTCTTAAAATAAACATGCTAACGAAGCAAGTAATACCAATTTTGTTGATGTTTCTGGTGAAAGTTAAAAAATAGGGCTCTGTAAACTAGATGATTAAAATTTGAAGTTGCACAAAGTGGTCAAAAAATGTAGCATAGTAGAAAAGATAAAAATCTCACAGATAAAATATTTAATTTCCAAACACAATAAAAATGACTGTATCGATAATAACATATATTTCTCGATTGGTAAGAGTAATTTTTACTGGAATATTTGATCAAGGACCACCATTACGGGCCTTCTCAATACATTTTTTTTTTGTTCCAAATTTCTCAACAACACCAGTAGCAACAAACGTTAAGCAAATGAATGTCTTAATTACTGTTTACTGCATTCGTTTTTATGGTATGACAAGCTTCGCCATCTGAAGGATCGAATGAGCTGTAAAAATAAGTCTGTTTATATTAAATGCGCTCAGGAAAGCTAAGAAAATGTATGGTAGTTCTTGTTCCGTAGAAAACCTTAAAAAATAAGAAATTCGATCTCCGAAAAAATGTTGGGAAAATGCCTTTATCGATTTTTCCTAAATTTTGATCAAGGCATTCTGAGAAAGCGAATGTGATAAAAATTTAGATAATTTTTGGTATTTAGTGATAAATAATGTTGAAATCATTGAAAAACACCTTTGTGCAAATGCAAATTTGAAAAATTAAGTTATTTGTTAGAGAACTCGATTGTTCTTTCAAATATCAAGACAATTGAAAGGAAATATAAAACTATGGAGTACAATATGCTATACTCTGAAACAAGTTGGTAAAAATCATTAAAACAGTTCATTTAATTGAATAAACAAAGTGTATTAATAATTTCTGAAACAATCTATATGTGGAAATCTCAGAGGATTTACAAAAAATATGCCCGAAAAAATGGCTTGGGGAATTCCAAAAAAAAATAAACAAATTTACGATGACCTTCCCTAAAGCACAGCTGAGTTAATTACTGGAGACATTACCGAACAATTTGCAAAAGGGTTAACCGAAGAGATTGCTGGGTAATTAAAAAAATGGCCAAAACATAGCATAGGCATAGAAAATTACCAAAAGACCTGCTGAATTAAAAAAAAATGCTTAAGAAATTCCAGTCTTAATATTGAGTAGTGTAGAAGCATCAGTTTTGGTCAGAAATCTAAATCAGCCTAAATTTGTTTTTTTACTATAAGACCCCAATACAATATGCTGATTATAGCTGTGACAACCATAGATACTAATTATGTGTTTATTTTGGTCAGGGTGCTTTTAATTTGGCCACTCCCATAAGAAATACACGTGATTGGCCAAAATAGAAACCAAATTTAAGAATATGGCCAAAACTGACGCTGAGCTTCTATTACACTATTGTACAGCATTTTTGAACTCGGTAAACTCATGATCATTTTTTGTGTATAATGTCCTGAGTTCGGAAACGTGAAGGAATAAAATTACAGTACATATAACGGAATTTTTTTCGACTTTCCATACAAGGCTGTCAACTTGAAATCGATTTTTTTTTCTATTTTTAAGCAAAGTCGTTCTGTTTTCCGTATCCAATGCACTGATTAAGCTGATTTTTTTACAGTAGCTGGCTTACATCTAACGTTTCAAAAATACGTAGAGAAAGAAATTACAAGCGAATCAATTAAAATAATTCTTAATAAAAAAAATACAAATCTTCATTATTTTTTTTGGAAATTTTGCTCAAATTTAAGGAGATTGGCCTATACAATCATCAATATCTCGAATCCCACTAATTTGATGCAAAAATTATGTTCTGATGATCGAAACATATTATATTCAGCTTTCTAATTATGTTGAAAGATTTAAATTCCGTCGACTGCAACACAAAACATTTGAATTTAGGAAAATTCCATATTTTAAAAACCTTAAAACAACTAAAAAATTGTTCTACCCTAAATTTTTTGATATCAGAAAGAATTATGCATAAAAAAATTTGATCATTGATCGAAGTTCATGACTTTCGTTTTTTTTTATAAACTAGTGTATGAACAGTGCATTTTTCCTTAAGAATATAGATTAAACCTTCAATTTGACACATTAGTAGTTTTCATAGAACTACTGGCTGTTTTTATAACAAGCGATTTCCCTTAGACTGACCAAAACCGATGCCCGCACCCTATCTCTAGATTTTTCTTGGCAGTAATTTTTGCTTCATCAATATGGATAATTAAATATCAAAACTTGTGTGGAATGGAAACTACTTCACTTTCGAGAAAAAACTCAAAAAAAAAACTGCAGTTTAATAGTATTTGCTTCAAGTTAATACTCCTGAAGGAAATCAGGAACTTTTGAAGCATTTCGTGGAAGAATACATGGAGGATCTCCGTGGGATAACGAACATGGACTTCCTTGAGGAATCTTATGAGAAATTTTCTGAAGAATTCCAGGAGAAATTCCAAGAAATTCTGAACGAATTTCTGAAGAAATCCCTATTTGATTTTGTGCAGGAATTTCTGCGAACCTCTGTATAATTTTTTGGGGATATTCCCTTTGGAAGTTTCCATGAAATTCCTGAAGAAATTCCAAAAGATACTCCACAAAGATCTCGATTTCTAGGAGAATTTTTTCAATCCTTAAGCGCAGTTTCGAGTTCAACAGGAATCGCTCAAGAAACAACCAATTCCTGGCCGAAATTTTCTATGGTGACTCTGACTGTCATTTGAACTGTCATTTCTTAGCAACTGCGTTCTGCGATCGATGAAAAAACGGTTTCTTGGGCGATTCAGGCAACAAATTTTCCATGCGTCAAGATAGGCTAAGGAATATCTTCTGATCTGCAAACAGTCCTTCAAAGACGTCTCTGAAAAAAAAAACTTTCAACAATATCTGAAGAAAACCCTGAAACAATACCTTGGAGTTTAGCTGGAGAAATTTTAAAATCTTCTTTGAACGTTCTTTTTTTAAGGAATGTTCTGAAAGAACCTTGCAGAAATTTCCAAAGAAATTCATGCTGCAATTTCGGGAAGATTATGAGATTTATAATAAAGGAATCTTTGAAGAAATAGCTGGAACAATCTTGAGATGATTGTATTAAGCAATCGCTGAAAAAATAATAATAAAATGAATTTTGGAAGAAATAATAAATCCCGAACGAAAACGGCCTACTACTCATTGATTTCGCCACCTCCAAAAATATGGCCATACTTAGCACCTTTTTCCAACACAAAACTCTCCGTCATCAACAATGTACGGTACCGGTGACCGCCACTGTACAACCTAGAGCGAGTGAAGCAACCGGATGTCGCCTCAGCATACGCGCAGAATCTCGAAGCCGCGTTGCCAGACGAGGGCGAGCTCGATGAGGCCCCTGCTGGAGTACAGTGAAAGCATCCATCAACGACGCAGCTGAGAGCACCATCGCCCGAGCAGAAGGGCATACCTTACAAATACCATGCGAAGAGCAACATGTGCTCTAATACCTAAAATTGTTATTGTTGCGTTATTCTACGAAATGTTATGAGAACACCACAATAACAGTTGGAGGTATTTGAGCAGAGGTTGGTATTGATGTAGTATTTGTTGGTTTAGCAGTGAAAATGACCGAAGAACAAGATTTGCTATTACATTATGAAATCATCGAACAAATGGAACATTTAATAACAAGAAATTTTATTAGTTTATTATTTAATAACTTTGGGATAACAAATACAGCACTTGAAATTTTAGGTCTGCATTCATTATTGAAATAACAAGACTTGCTATTTTCTTGGTGTATTTTATACAAAATTTTGGTATTCCTTTTTGTTATTTTGCCTCTTATTACCACCTAATGAAGGGCATATCAAGGTATGGTAGTATTCAAGATAAATGTTATTTTCTTCTGCTCGGGATGTACTTTGTTTTTGAGGCATTCACCACCAGTCCGACCTTTGCTGTTTCGCGTTTCAGGCGCGTGTACAGCTCTGCCACCGTTCCAAATATTCTGGCAATAATGTCCATGTCGTCCGCAAAGCACACAAATTGACCGGATTTTGTGAAAATCGTTCCCCGGCTGTTGAGCCCGGCTCGTCGCATCACACCTTCCAGAGAGATATTGAAAATAGGCATGAGAGTCCGTCACCTTGTCGCAATCTCCGGCGAGATTCGAATGAACTGGATAGTTCACCTGAAATCCTTACGTAGTTTTGCACAGCGTCCATCGTTGCTTTAATCAGTCTAGTCTAGATGATCTGGGATAGCACTTTGTAGGCAGCATTCAAAATAGTGATCGCCCTGAAGTTCTCACATTCCAAATGGTTGCCTTTCTTGTAAATGGGGCAGATTACCCCTTCCTTCCACTCCTCCGGTAGCTGTTCGGTTTCCCAGATCCTGACTATCAGCCGATGCAGACAGATGGCCAACTTTCCTGGGCCCATATTGATGAGTTTAGCTGCGATACCATCCTTACCAGCTGCCGTGGGCTCCCGTGCCTACGTTCTCCACGCCGTTCAGGTGCTGATCGAAGTGCTGCTTCCACCTTTCGATCACCTCACGCCCATCCATCAAGAGGCCTCCGTCTTTATCCCTGCATATTTCGGCTCACGGCACGAAGCCGTTGCGGGATGCGTTGAGCTTCTGGTAGAACTTCCGTGTTTCTTGGGAACGGCACAGCAGTTCCATTTCTTCACATTCCGCTTCTTCCAGGCGGCGCTTTTTCTCCCGAAAGAGGCGGGTCTGCTGTTTCCGCTTTTGTTTGTAACGTTCCACGTTCTGTCGAGTCCCTTGCTGCAGCATTACCGCCCTCGCTGCGTTCTTCTTTTCCAAAACCGTTCTGCACTCTTCGTCGAACCATTCGTTCCGTCGATTCCGTTCCACGTACTCGCCCGAGCAGAAGAAAATAACAAGAGAATAACATATCAAGGTATTTACCTTAAATACTACCATACCTTGATATTCCCTCTATTAGGTGATAATAAGAGGCAAAATAACAAGAACGAATACCAAAGTTTAGTATAAATAACACCTAGAAAATAACAAGTCTTATTATTTCAATAATGAATGCATACCTAAAATTTCAAGTGCTGTATTTGTTATCTCAAAGTAATTGAATAATAGACTAATAACATTCCTTGTTATTCAATGTTTTATTTGTTCGATGACTTCATGATGTAATAGCAAATCTTTTGATCGTATGGAAAAGATTGGAGGCCAACTTTGAGTTCAACAGGATTCAGAACGCCCTCCCCCTAATGAAGAGAACAAAACGACTGAAAGTACGGAAGATCCCACATTTCTAAAGAATCCCTGGAGGGATATCCAAAAGAAGCTGTTGGGGCAATCACTTACCGCGCACAAGGTTTTTAGGGACGACACAATTCTTCGACGTAGGCAGCCCCGAATTTCAACACCACGGACACTCGCGACGACGAACGGATTTTGCGACACGTGATTCACGTTCTAGCATGCTGCTGGTTGATTTCTTTCTAGCGAGGGATGGTTGAGCGAACGAGTGTAAGCTTCGAGTGTCGAGTGCAAACTAATTTATTGTTCCATACAAAATGTTCTCTTAGGCCCAATTTGCATGTGTGTGATTGTTATAATTGTTGGTCTTGTGCTGTGCATATACAATTTTGCTAAGTGTTTGTGTGGTCTACAATTTATGTTCTACGTGTTTAGTTTTAGGATTATTAACCCTTTGAGATCCGGGTTTTAACATATGATCTCCAACAGAAGCAATGAAGGAGTTTCAAGAGCATCCATTCGATATTGTTTTTTTTTATCTGTATTAACGAGATTTTTAGCCCTGTCGGGAGTGGGATTCGATCCTAGGTCCTCGGCGTGATAGTCAAGTGTTCTAACCATCACACCAGATCCGCTCCCTTCGATATTGTTCTGTAATGAAATCTAGATAATTTCGAAGAAAGCACGGAAACAAATTCTGAAGAAATTCAATGAGAAATTCCTTAAGCAATTAATGAAAGATTTTTTTTAAAGAAATGCTGGAGAAATTTTTTATAGGAATCCGTGGAAGATTTTCTAAGTTAATCCCTGGACGATATTCTACAGAACCCATATAGCAAATTCGAAAACAATCCATAGAAGCTTTTCCATGGAAAACGTTCTGGAAGAATTTCTGAACGAATCCCTGGGGAAATTTTTAAAAGAATCTCTGTAAATATTTCTAAGAGAAATTTCTAATCTCTAATGGAATCCCTGAAAGAAATTCTTAACGAATTCTTAGAAGATTTTGAAGGAAACGTTAATAATTTCTGAAGGAATTCGTTGAGAAGTTTCCAAAAATTCCCTAATGGGATTTATGAAGGAATTCTTGGAGGGGTTTTAAAAGTTATCCATATTGAGGAAATTTATGGAAAGTTGGAAAATCTCTAGAAGAATTTTTGAAAATACATATCTCAGAAGTAATTTTTGATAAATTTCATAAAGGAATTTCAGAAGCAATTCATGCAAATCTATGAATTACCCCTTGTGGAATTTTCAAAGGTATTGCTGAAAAAAAAATGTTAGGCAACCTCTGAAACGGAATGATCTGTTGCGAGTCAAATCCTGAGGAAATTTCTAAAGAAATCCTTGGAGGAGTTTCTAAAGAAAATGTTTGAAGTTTTTTTTTCAAACTCTCCGAAGATTTGAAGGTTATTATGAAGGTGATAGATTTGTGTTTGTTGACACTGTGCTGTGAAAGTTGTAAGGAAGAGTTATGGCGATGGCTTTGAACATTTGAATTTACATTAGTTGAATATGTAGAGAGGATGGTGTGAGTATGTGGGAAGAAATAGAGGAAGAGAAAAAGGACGGGCTAGGAATTGAACCCAGGACCTTCTGCATCAGAATCAGAAGCGATGACCACTAGACCGCCAAACTATGGTTAAGCAGGACCTGAAAACATATAGTAAATTCTCTGTATGTTAATACTATGTTTGCCAGTTTTTGGAAACAGGTAATAACATTCAACGTCAGCCTGGAAATTTCACCATACTGATGCCGATAAAATCTACAACATAATTATCTCAAGTTGTCCAGCCAATCCAATTGCTGGACATATTCATCCCCAAATGAGCTCAACACCAGCTGATTTATTGCAGTGCACGACTTGACCAGCACCCACACACACACACTCACACATTCAATCCCAGCAGCCAACCGGAAGAAGATTTAATCAATCCCTGACCCACCCACAGCCAGTCAGCCGTAAAACAAACGCAAACAACCAGCGCTTCGTATCTCCTGGCTGGACAGTCAGTTTTCCGAGAGTTCTGTGTCTCTGTGATTCATTGTCCAAACGTCAAGTCCTCCGTTCGACCCAGATTTACCGGCGACTCCTCACAAGTTCGAGCTCCGGAGAGCGAAAGATGACCGACCACACACGGACGACCGTATGAATTATGCATGAAAGTGTCCATCCGTCCCGGGTTACTGCTGCTTTTTCCCCGAAGTGGACTCCGAGCGGGTGGGAGGAAATCTCGGGATTTTGTTTGCTTTCGTTCACCAAGGCAAGAAGATGGCACAGTCTCAGTCGCCGTCGTTCGCCCCTCTTGGATGACAGGATGAAGTCATGTGTGAGAGTTATGCTTTCCCATTCATGTGTGCGGTTGAGTGGTTCAAGAGATTGCAAAAACAATCGGAATGACCGGGACCAAATCCGGGACGGGGGAGTGGGAGAGTATGGAGTGGGTGTTTTAACTTTAACGATATTGAGATGGATGAAAGTTGAAAATTTTGCTGAGGTCATGTGGGTGAAATGCTTTTTTACGAGTGTGGTGGAATGTTCTAGTTTGATAGATAAGAAAAGAATGTTAATATTAAGAGATCTAGGTTAGTTTCCTTTTGGACCAGTTTAGTATTGACATGTTTAAATTTCAGAAGTGTATTTCTCAAGAATATTCGATCTCCGTATTCACCGATGTTCAACGTCCAAGTGGCGTAATCTCGGGAAAAATGGCGAGATCATGGAGCGAGACATTGCCTTTTTGGATGCTAAATGCAAGATTTGTGACGGTAGTTCTCACATCAAAGCAAATTGTCCGGCAGATGAATAGGATCGTCGATTGCACCCATGTACTTTATAACAATGTATATTCTTCCATCACTGAACGGTTGATTAATACTTATTCACGACCTAAGATTATTAAAAACCATAACTTCTCACGAGCAAAAGGGGTACAGTTAGCGTCAAATTTTCATTACACTGATCATGCAAGCTATGTCCATGGCTATTGGTAAGCAAATTTCAAACTCTATCAACTGTCATTCAACAAATCTTCCTTAGATTCCTTCAAGAATACTTTAGGAAACTCTTTTTTGGGATTTCTACATAAGATCGTATGTGTATTACTTCATGTATTTCTTCAAACATTTCTGAAGGATTTCCTCTATAGGTTTTTTTGGATTTCTCTAGGAATACTTTTAGAAATTTCTCAAGAAATTCTTTTTAGAATTTCTACGGGGATTCCTCCAGGCATTCGTTCAAAGATTTCTTCAAAAGATCCTATTTCAGGAGACAGTTTGTCACTGAGATTCGGAGATTCTTTCAGAGATTTTCTCCAGAAATTTCTATAGGATTTTCCTTTGACTTTCCTTAAGGAATTTAGATTTGTTTTTTCTGGAACTCTCGAAAGATAACATCAACAATTCCTGCAGAAATTACTCCAAAACCTACTGCTCGGCATTTTCCCAAGATTTTTTATAGAAATTCTCTTATGAATACCTACAGGAGATTCTACAGTTCTTCCAGGTATTTTTCCAATTCACAATGGTCCGAATCTACGTTTAAGCAGGAAAAAAATCCCTATTTCTGTTACCATTTATTTTGGGCACAAATTCAGAGAAGTTGTTTGTATTTGTTTGCTGCATCTATTTCAAATATTTTTGATTAGGGTGGTCCCCGTCCTAACATTAATCTGGAATAGAACTTTTTCGATTTTCGAATTTCGAGTCAAATGCTATCGAGCTCTTCAGCAAAGTTGCAGGCAATGCTATTGCCAGCAACTTTTCCGAAGACACCTTTTAGCTAGCTCTTAATGTGAACGTAGTAGATCAATTTTAAGTTTTGACTTAAGGTGATCCCTCCAAAGACGTTTTTTCCACCATAACTTTTTTATTGGATTTTTCCGAAAATGTGAGCTACGCAGCATTTGGAAAACAAGTAATGTCGCTTATTTGTTCTGAACATAGCATGTTGCTAAGTCATGTCATTCACATGTTATGGACAGTTTTGACTTGCACATCGGTGTTTTGATATGTTTATATCTCATGGAGTTGGTAAGATAAAAAACCTAAATTAATCCACCTAGTGGTGATAGTGCCTTTCTCGTCGAATATGTTCTCTCAATCTTTCCGTCGACGTAAGTCAGAGTGTTCCTGAATCCGGATATTAATAAAGAAAAGCAAGCATTTTATCAAAGCCATCTTTGAATTGGCTTAAAACTTATCGATGGCATATAGTCCGATGTTATGTTCAAAGTATAAGCTGGGCTGAATAATATCAGACTTCTCAGTTGACTGCTTGAGCACCTTCACTAACACTGGAGGCTGATCAATATCAAGACGATACTAACAAGCTCAGATATAAGTTTTTACACAATCACAGATCACTTTGCGGTCTTCGACAAAGTTTTTTTCTGCACATTTAGGCTATATTTTATTGACCACTGAAAACAAGAACGATAGGTAGTGAGTATAGTGAGACGTCTGTTTGTATGTGGGTTTAATTTGTCAAGATTTTGTTCTCTTACACATATTTATCGCTTGCATTGATTTTATTTACTTTCGTAGTTCCGGCAAAGCGCCAAACGCTGGTTGTGCAACCCTACTGGTAGTCTCTAATGTGGTATGAGCCTATTTTCTAGTTAACCGGGTCTCCCAAATATAATCTGAGACTATTTCATTGCTAATGTTCATTAAGTTACCCAAAAAACCACGATTTGATTTATCTCATACATGGGTATAGAACACTTTCACATTTGACCACTTTCAGTGGTACACCCCGAACTGGTTTCGGGACACTACCGGTTGCCTAAAATATGATCTGAGGCTATGTTCTTACGAATCGATCATCGTGTTTTTAAAAAAGCTGCTATTTGATGTACTGTCAAATCCCGCGTAATTACACTTTAATACGACACATTCTATTCTATTGCGTACCTCGCTCATTCGACATTTGTCGAATTTTAAAATGATCAAATGTCACAGTGTAATACACCGTAAATACGAATGATCCGATATTGTGCTGTTACTCCCACCCGCAGCGGCTCCTCGTGCAGCAGCTACTTCCGGAAGTTAAAATTTGTTGCTATCCGACACCTGGTCCGTTTAGAGATCAACCGCAGTGAACCCTGGAAGCCAACAATCGTAAAATGAACAAGCTATCAATTCGTACCACTACAATATCTGTAGGATTTGTGTTCAAAAACAAATCCTACAATCCAAACATAAACTAAAATAGAGTTAGTTTATGAAAATAAAAGTTTATTCAGGTAATTTGCCAGCAATCATTGTCGAATTAGCGTGGTTTTATGGTACCACACGCATGGGTTTGGTTCAATTTCACATTTTACCACTTTTCAAGCCACTTTCGGTTCACATTTTACCACTTACCGATTGTCCCTGATGTGGTCTTGGACTAATTTCATGCAAATTGTTAATCAGTTTTCTTAAAACGTTGCGAATTGATGTACCGCATGCATGGGTGTGGTTCATTTGTACATTTCGCCAGTTCCGGCGAGATACTGGAAACCGGTTCCGGAACACTACCGGTAGTCTTAAATGTGACCTGAGACTATTTTATCGCTGACTGTTCTTCGCGTCATCGAAGAAACCGTTATTTAATGTGCTGCGTGAATGCGTTTGGTTCTGTTCTATATTCGACCACTTCCGGCGGAGCACCTGGAACCGGTTTTGGCTATTGGTTTTCCAAAGTGTGGTCTTTGATTATTTTTCTTGTTAACAGTTCAAAAAAAGTCATTAAACGTGTCGCATTTATGAGGTTAGTTCTCCTTTACGTTTGACCATTTTCCAAGGAACATCCGTAATCCGTTGCGGAACACTACCGGCAGTCCTAAATATGATCGGAAACTATCTTTTGCTAAAACAAGATACCTAAAAAGCCGCGATTTCATGTATCGCATGCATGTGTTTGGTTCACTTTTATATTTGCTTACTTTCGGCAGGGCACCCGGAATGGAATCCGGAACAGTACCGATAGTTTCTGATGTTATCTGATTTTCTTGCTAACCGTTCATCAGGTTATTGAAAAAAAAACAGATTTGATGTGTCGCATGCACAGGTTTGGTTCACTTTCATATTTGGCCATTTCCAGCGGGACACCCCAAACCGGTTCTGGATCACTACCGATTCAGATATGTTCTGAGAATATTGACCTGCTTACTGTTCATAAGATTATCGAAAAAGCCGCGGTTTGATATGTCGCATGCACGGGTTTAGTTCACTCTTATGTTTGGCCACTTCTGGCGGGACACCCGGAACCGATTTCAGATTACTACCGGTTCCAATATGTTCTGAGAATATTTTCCTGCTTACTGTTCATAAGGTTATCAAAAAAGTCACCATTTGATATCTCGCATGTATGAGTTTGGTTATCTTTTATACTTGGCCACCTCCAGCGGGCCTACCGGTTCCGATATGATCTGAGAATGTTTTCCTGTTGATCAGGTTACGAATAAGCCGCGGTTTGTTATGTCGCATGCTTGGGCTTAGTTCACTTTTCAGTTTGGCCACTTCCGGTGGGACTCCCGGAACCGGTTCCGGAACACAACCGATTCAGATATGGTCTGAGACCGTTTTCATGCTTACCTTTCATCAGGTTATCAAAAAATCCGCGGTTTGATGTGTCGCATGCATGGGTTTAGTTCACTTTTATGTTTGGCCACTTCCGCCGGGACACTAGGAACCGGTTCCGGGGCACTACCGGTTCAGATATGGTCTGAGACCATTTTTATGGTTACCATTCATCAAGTTATCGAAAATGCCGTAGTTTAATGTGTCGTGTGGATGGGTTTGTAGCGTTTTCATATCTGGTCCCTACCTGGGGTACCGGTCCGGAACACCTAAATGGCCATAACTCTGGAATGGCTGAACCGATCCGAACCATTTTCAATAGGAAACAATGAGACCAGATTCCGCGTCGAATGAACCGTTGATCATTAAAATCGGTTGAGGTTTACTGCCAAAAAGTGATGTGAGTTTATTTGTACACACACATACACACACACATACACACATACACACACACAGACATCACTTCAATACGTCGAGCTGAGTTGATTGGTATATGTGACTCGAACCTCCGGGGCTTCTATCAAAAAGTCATTTTTGGAGTGAACATATAGCCTTTCCAGTACACTTAATGTACGAGAAAGGCAAAAACATACATCTCTGATTTTTTGATATGTTACGCCAAATTTCCTGAGTTTTCTGATAAAAATATAAAATCAGGATACCTCTTTGGGCCCGAGACCATAAAAACGTGAAAAAACTAATATATTTGCATATTTCTTACACAAAAACACAATTTAGCCCACTCAGCGTATGTTTCCTGAAAACTAGAATTCAATAGCTTTTAAACAAAAAAAAGAAGTTTAAAATCGGTCAACTGGTTCAAAAGTTATGATTTTTTGAAAAATTTTAGTTTTTAAAAACCTTGATTTTTAGGCCCACCCTATCTGAAATTGGTCACCCTAATGACGAAATAAAAAAAAATACGGGTGGATTTATAATTTACTGTTGAGGCATTGTATGATACAGGTAATTATACAGAGCGAGGGTCCAACATGACAATGGTTGTAAGTGACCTTTTAAAATAATTCGGGTTGAAAAGTTGAAAAAAATGAGCTTCAATTACTCGAAAGCGGATTTTTTTCACTTATACCTTTTTGCTTCTAATTCCCTCAGCTGTTGTCTTAAATTTTCTGTCAAACATACATATTTTTTTCTGTTATCTAACAGATTACATTTGAAAAAATGAAATTGCCAGATGTAGTTCTTCTTCGAAATTTGTCAATTTGAGCCGCAAATTGTGTTCATCCCGGGTTTCAAAAATTAAATCCCGGGACTTGGGAATTCCCGAAATTGCCTCCATCCCGAGAATTTTTCTGCAGCAATTGCAGCACAAATTTCCAAAAATATTTGCAAGAATATGGATATATTTTTTCCCAGTAAGGTGAACCCGCAGTACTAGATATCTCTTTCCAGATTTCCAAAATATTAAAAAAAATATTATTTCTCATACTATTTTTATTTTCAATAAGCAAAAAAGCACAATCAAAATTCAATTTATTCATATTTTTTGAATATTTGTCATTAATATGTTTGAAAACTCATTACTTTCCAGTTCTGCTTGAAATTTTTAGAAATTGAGAGTGTTCGTGGAACACTTCTCCAAAGGTACAGCCATAAATTAACACTTCGCGTACACGCGATTTTTTTAAAGATTGTTCGTGTGTTCCTTGATTTTTTGCACAAATCACCCTGAATACTTTGTTTCTGAATTTTGCCGAACTGCAGGTTGCAGCAAACAATTTGCTGAAATTCAGCAAACTTTCCTGATTCGTTCAGTAAACTCTGCTGTTCAGCAGCAACGTTTTTCTGAAATTCAGTAAATTTTGCTGAAACTCTGCTTCAAATTTGGCTGTGCCTTTCAAGTTTAAAATTTTTAAATTTATGTATTTAAATTGTTTAATCTTTGAAAATTTTTACAAAACACTCTACTTATTTCGAGTTTATTTTTAATGATAAATTTTATTTAACCTTCTTCGGGCATTAAAAAAAAGTTACGAATAATGCATTGGGGTCATTATGACCCAGAAAATCAAACTCTTATAGAATGATGATTTTTTCACCAATTCTAATGACCAAAGTCTTATTTGATAGATAATTACGTCAAGAATGTGTTGATATGTTGAAATAGTGGTTCCGGGATCATTGGCCACCGGGAATCTGCTACACAGGGCACCATGTCGGACATGTGGGATAGCACTACATTTTGCCAGTAGTTGAGGAATATCTCGCATTCTGGACCACTTAGAAGGATACTGTCTTCGGCAAAGTTGCTCAGAATACTAAGAGCTTTCACATAGAAAACAATTTAGTTCGAGAATCACTCACTGCGTGGCGCTAGTGTTCCTATAAGCTTCCAGTTCAGTCTGAACGTCGTATATCTCGCGTTCTGGACCACCTAGAAGGATACTGTCTTCCGCAAAGTTGCTCAGAAGAGTAAGAGCTTTCACAGAGGAAATAATTTAGTTCGAGAATCACTCACTGCGTGGCGCTAGTGTTCCTATAAGCTTCCAGTTCAGTCTGAATGTCGTATATCTCGCGTTCTAGACCACCTAGAAATATACTGTCTTCGGCAAAGTTGCTCAGAAGACTAAGAGCTTTCACATAGATAACAATTTAGTTCGAGAATCACTCACTGCGTGGCGCTAGTGTTCCTATAAGCTTCCAGTTCAGTCTGAATGCCGTATATCTCGCGTTCTAGACCGTCTAGAAGGATACTGTCTTCGGCAAAGTTGCTCAGAAGACTAAGAGCTTTCACATAGGAAATAATTTAGTTCGAGAATCACTCACTGCGGGGCGCTAGTGTTCCTATAAGCTTCCAGTTCAGTCTGAAATTCGTATATCTCGCGTTCTGGACCACCTAGAAGGACACTGTCTTCGGCAAAGTTGCTCAGAAGACTAAGAGCTTTCACATAAGAAACAATTTAGTTCGAGAATCACTCACTGCGTGGCGCTAGTGTTCCTATAAGCTTCCAGTTCAGTCTGAACGTCATATATCTCGCGTTCTAGACCACCTAGAAAGATACTGTCTTCGGCAAAGTTCCTCAGAAGACTAAGAGCTTTCACATAGGAAATAATTTAGTTAGAGAATCACTCACTGCGTGGCGCTAGTGTTCCTATAAGCTTCCAGTTCAGTCTGAACGTCGTATATCTCGCGTTCTGGACCACCTAGAAGGATACTGTCTTCGGCAAAGTTCCTCAGAAGACTAAGAGCTTTCACATAGGAAACAATTTAGTTCGAGAATCACTCACTGCGTGGCGCTAGTGTTCCTATAAGCTTCCAGTTCAGTCTGAACGTCGTATATCTCGCGTTCTAGACCACCTAGAAATATACTGTCTTCGGCAAAGTTGCTCAGAAGACTAAGAGCATTCACATAGATAACAATTTAGTTCGAAAATCACTCACTGCGTGGCGCTAGCGTTCCTATAAGCTTCCAGTTCAGTCTGAACGTCGTATATCTCGCGTTCTGGACCACCTAGAAGGAAACTGTCTTCGGCAAACTTCCTCAGAAGAGTAAGAGCTTTCACATAGGAAACAATTTAGTTCGAAAATCACTCACTGCATGGCGCTAGTGTTCTTAGGAGCTTTCAGTTCAATCTGAACGTCGTATATCTCGTGTTCTGAACCACTTGGAAGGATACTGCCTTCGGCAAAGTTGCTCAGAACAAATAATTTAGTCCAAGAATCGCTCACTGCGTGGCGCTAGTGTTCCTATGAGCTTCCAGTTCAGTCTAAACGTCTTATATCTCACATTTTGAACATCTTAGAAGGATACTGCCTTGCGAAAAGTTACTCGGCAGACTGAGAGCTTTCAAATAGAATACAATTTAGTTCGAGAATCACTCACTGCGTAGCGCTAGTGCTCTTGGTTGCTTCCAGTTTAGTCTGAACGTCGTTTATTTTGCGATCTGGACCACTTAGAAAAGAAACTTGGGAAAAGTTACTCAGAAGATTGAGAGCTTTCACATAGAATACAATTTAGTTCGAGAATCACTCGCTATGTGGCGCTAGTGCTCTTCGGAGATTCCAGTTTAGTCTGAACGTCGTCTATCTCGCGATCTGAACCACTTAGAAGGATACTGTCTTGGGAAAAAATGATCGAAAGACTAAGAGCTTCCGCATAGAAAACAATTTAGTTCAAGACGGAATCTACTTCAGGATTCCCTTGTTAAATTTCAGTAGCAATTCCTTTGGAAAGTCATTCGGTAATTTCTTGAGGGTGCCTTCAGCTATTTCAACATTCAAACGTATTTGGAAATTGCTTCTTGAAATATACTGAATTTTAATTTTTGATGGTCTTCTTGAAAATACCTTGATTTTTGGAAATTCTTAAGGTAATTCCGATGAGCTTTTCTCCGGCCATGCCATTGTGTTTTTTTTTAATTTTGTGAGGAGTATCTAATTGAATTTCCAAAGTAATAACAAACGAAATTCTGTAAGGATTTTCTAAAGGAGTTTCCAATGCTGAAAGAATACTGAAGAAATTTTTAAAAATTCAATTTTGCAAAGAGCTGTCGAAAGAATAACAAAAGTAATTGTCAGCTAAATTTCCAAAGGGATTGCAGATAAAACTTAGAAAAGAAAGCCGATGAACCTGCCTACGGCAGAAAATTCCCGAATAAAGAGATAAAAGAAAACTTCCAAAGAAATTGATAAAGGAAATCCCGTAAGAGTTGCCTGATAAATTTGCACACCTTCTTCAGCCAAAGACCACAGACTGTATATAACTTACACTAGACAACGGATTACATGTAAGACTGTAAGATATCCAGTGGCTCAATGAAGAATTTTCCGTTTGGCAAAAATTTTCTCCCGACCGGGATGAAATTGAACCCACAATTCGTGGCTTACAATACGCCTAAAAGGCAGGCGTTACTAACAGTACAATCACGAACCCCACAGTTATGCTGTAGGTATTTTCAAATATAATAACGTCAATCAATTTCCAATATTATTGCTGAGAAATTTCCAAAAGATTTATCGAACAAAATTTCAAAGAATTGCCGAAATAGAAAACCCAAAAAAAACTTATATGAAGTTTTGGATCAAATCCACTAAATATTGCTAAAGGATTTTCAAAGAATTTGCTGAAGAAATTCCGCCAAAAGGAAATTCGAAATATTTTCGCATGGTTACTTTTACGGAATTCGCCAAAACGATTTGCAAAAGAAATACCGAATCAGTAAGAATTGGCACATATGTTTCCAAAAGAATGTTACAAATATTCCAAAAGTAATAAGCATAGGGTTTTCCAATTGAATTGTAAAAAAAAAACAAAAAGAACTTTCAGACGGGATTCCCAAAGAAATTTCCGTAGAAGAAATTTTTTGAAAAAGTCCACAAAGCCATTGCCGAAGCATATGTTACATAAGTTCCTAAAAAATCTTGAAAACTTTCACCAAAGAATTTTTTTATCTATTCGTATATTTGGAAGGCTCAAGCGCCACATGGGCATAACTGAGCCGAAATCTTTTGTTATTACATTGATTTTACATTTTTCAATTTATTACTGCCTTAAAACTATGTTAGTTTGGGAAGCCGAAGTACTCGCGGCTGTTTCGAGGTTAAGGATTGAAAATAAAATAAAATAAAATAAAATTGAGAAGGATGGATTTATGGGTTTAAAACAAAATTTTTTGCTAACTTATTCTAAAAACATTGATGGGACAAATTGTCCATATCTGTAACGGAACCAAAAAGAAATGACTTTATCGGAAGACAACGACAAGAAGGGGACAAACGGAAGGCGGGCGACGACAGACAGGGGCGAACAACAAAACCAACAGGCGGACAACGAAAACAAGGTACATAATGCATCAAACTCTGACAACAACACGTTACAAAACTGCATGACCCGAGATTAAACTGACAGCTCAAAAGAACACAAGTACCACGTTGTGAGAAAATTTTGAAATAAACTTTCAATGTAAAAGCTTCTTTTCTTCTTGGAAGGTTTTACAAACATAGTAACACGGATACACAACGATTATATCAAGCTTTCAGCTACTAAGAACAATACACCCCAAAAATTTTTAACTAAAATTTGCCGAGTTAAAAGTTTTAGCAAAATATTTGTGAAAATTCAGCAAGGTTTGCTGATTTGTTCAGTCAAAACTACTGATCACCATCAACGTTTTGCTGTAGCTCAGCAAATTTTGCCGAAAGTTCAGCGAAAAAGCTTAATCTTTCAGCTCATTAAAATTTGTCTGAAAGCGTCTTGGTGTGTAGCATCACATCATGAAAACTATTAGTCTTCTGAGGAACTTGGTCGAAGACAGTATCCTTCTAAGTGGTAGAGAGCGCGAGATATACGACGTTCTGGCTGAACTGGAAACTCCTAAGAACACTAGCACCACGCAGTGAATAATTTTTGAACTATTTTTTCCTATGTAAAAGCTCTTAGTCTTCTGAGCAACTTTGCCGAAGACAGTATCTTTCTAAGTGGTCCAGATCACGAGATATACGGCATGTAGACTGAATTGGAAACTCCTAAGAACAAAAGCGCCAAGCAGTGAGTGATTCTCGAACTAAATTGTTTACTATGTGAAAGCTCTTAGTCTTCTGATCAACTTTGCCGAAGATAGTATCCTTCTAGGTGGTCCAGAACACGAGATATACGACGTTCAGACTGAACTGGAAGCACCTAAGAACACTAGCGCCCCGCAGTGAGTGATTCTCGAACTAAATTGTTTTCTATGTAAAAGCTTTTAGTCCTCTGAGTTACTTTGCCGAAGACAGTATCCTTCTCAGTGGTCCAGATCACGAGATATACGACGTTCAAACTGAACTGGCAGCTTATAGGAACACTAGCGCCATGCAGTGAGTGATTCTCGAACTAAATTGTTTCCTATGTGAAAGCTCTTAGTCTTCTGAGCAACTTTGCCGAAGACAGTATCTTTCTAGATGGTCCAGAACGCGAGATATACGACGTTCAGACTGAACAGGAAGCTCATAGGAACAATAGCACCATGCAGTGAGTGATTCTCGAACTAAATTGTGTTCTATGCGAAAGATTGTATTGTTCTGAGCAACTTTGCCGAAGAAAGTATCCTTCTAAGTGGTTCAGAACACGAGATCTACGACGTTCAGGTTGAACTGAAAGCTCCTAAGAACACTAGCGCCACGCAGTGAGTGATTTTCGAACTAAATTGTTTTCCATGCGAAAGATTTTAGTCTTCTGAGCAACTTTGCCGAAGACAGTATCCTTCTAAGTGGTCCAGAACGCGAGATATACGAAGTTAAGACTGAACTGAAAGCTCATAGGAACACTAACGCCATGCGGTGAATGATTCTCGAACTAAATTGTTTTTTTTTGCGAAAGCTTTTAGTGTTCTGAGCAACTTTGTCGAAGACAGTATCCTTCTAGGTGGTCCAGAACGCGAGATATACGACGTTCAGACTAAACTGGAAGCTCATAGGAACACTAGCACCATGCAGTGAGTGATTCTCGAACTAAATTATTTTCTATGCGAAAGATTTTATTGTTCTGAGCAACTTTGCCGAATGGCATAATCCTTCTAAGTGGTTCAGAACACGAGATATACGACGTTCAGATTGAACTGAAAGCTCCTAAGAACACTAGCGCCACGCAGTGAGTGATTCTCGAACTAAATTGTTTTCCATGCGAAAGATTTTAGTCTTCTGAGTGACTTTGCCGAAGACAGTATCCTCCTAAGTGGTCCAGAACACGAGATATACGACGTTCAGACTGAACTGAAAACACCTAAGAATACTAGTGCCACGCAGTGAGTGATTCTCGAACTAAATTGTTTACTATATGAAAGCTCTTAGACTTCTGAGCAACTTTGCCGAAGACAGTATCCTTCTAGGTGGTCCAGAACGCGAGATATACGGCGTTCAGACTGAAATGGAAGCTCATAGGAACAATAGCGCCACGCAGTAAGTGATTCTCGAACTAAATTGTTTCCTATGTGAAAGCTCTTAGTCTTCTGAGGAACTTTGCCGAAGACAGTATCCTTTTAGGTGGTCCAGAACGCGAGATATACGACGTTCAGACTGAACTGGAAGCTTATAGAAACACTAGCGCCACGCAGTGAGTGATTCTCGAACTAAATTGTTATCTATGTGAATGCTCTTAGTCTTCTGAGCAACTTTGCCGAAGACAGTATCCTTCTAGATGGTCTAGAACGCGAGATATACGACGTTCATACTGAACTGGAAGTTTATAGGAACACTAGCGCCACGCAGTGAGTGATTTTCGAACTAAATTGTTTCCTGTGTGAAAGCTCTTACTCTTCTGAGCAACTTTGTCGAAGACAGTGTCCTTCTAGGTGGTCCAGAACGCGAGATATACGAATTTCAGACTGAACTGGAAGCTTATAGGAACACTAGCGCCACGCAGTGAGTGATTCTCGAACTAAATTGTTTCCTATGTGAAAGCTCTTAGTCTTCTGAGCAACTTTGCCGAAGACAGTATCCTTCTAGGTGGTCCAGAACGCGAGATATACGACGTTCAGACTGAACTGGAAGCTTATAGGAACACTAGTGCCACGCAGTGAGTGATTCTCGAACTAAATTATTTCCTATGTGAAAGCTCTTAGTCTTCTGAGCAACTTTGCCGAGGACAGTATCCTTCTAGGTGGTCTAGAACGCGAGATATACGACGTTCAGACTGAACTGGAAGCTTATAGGAACACTAGCGCCACGCAGTGAGTGATTCTCGAACTAAATTGTTTCCTATGTGAAAGCTCTTAGTCTTCTGAGCAACTTTGCCGAAGACAGTATCCTTCTAGGTGGTCCAGAACGCGAGATATACGACGTTCAGACTGAACTGGAAGCTTATAGGAACACTAGCGCCACGCAGTGAGTGGTTCTCGAACTAAATTGTTTCCTATGTGGAAGCTCTTAGTATTCTGAGCAACTTTGTCGAAGACAGTATCCTTCTAAGTGGTCCAGAATGCGACATATTCCTCAAGTACTGGCAAAATGTAGTGCTATCCCACATGTCCGACATGGTGCCCTGTGTAGCAGATTCCCGGTGGCCAATGATCCCGGAACCACAATTTTAACATATCAACACATTCTTGACGTAATTATCTATCAAATAAGACTTTGGTCATTTGAATTGGTGAAAAAATCATCATTCTATAAGAGTTTGATTTTCTGGGTCATAATGACCCCAATGCATTATTCGTAACTTTTTTTGTGGCGCCATTTTGGTTTCACCTTAAGAAACAATTTTTTTTTCAAAAGACTCGTTTCTGCAAAATATTAAAAGTCAAGAAGTTTCATTACGATAAGTTAACTAACAAAAGAGATATTAATGCTTGAAATCGCGTTTTGGGTCATAATGACCCTAATGCACGACGAAGGTTAAATATGAAATATCTTCAAATATTTCAATCCTTGGGCCAAGTTTCATTCATCGATTCCGCGGGCCGTATGTTGGTCAGCCCTGCTTTACGGTCTTCGACATAGTTTTTTCTTCAAACTTTAGGCTAATTTTTTTTATCATAGGTTACAAAATTCATGTAAAATTTGACAAAAAATGCAAGCAAGTGAAATTGCCCTTACTAAACTGCCGTGAATCGCAAGTCAGTCCCATATGTAAAAAGTAGGCATTGAGAAAATGGACTCTGAAGTTTTAAAATTCGATTTCTACGTGAAATTTCAAAAAATCGCCATAAATTGAATACTACTGCGATCATCATGAAACTTTCACAAATTGTTTCAAACGTGAAAACGTAACTGCAAAAAATATAAAACTTTCTAAAACAGTGTCCGATTTTGTACTGCAGGGTACATAAGTTCGTAATGGGACTGACTTGCGATTACTTTTCATTATGGGACAATCTGACTTGGTGTTGTTTTTCGATTTTACTGAACAAACTATATAATTTTATTCACACAGCTGAAAGACCATCCGAAGAAAGATCAAAAACTACCATCAACTCAATTTTGCCCAAAATGCAGATGGGACTGACTTGCGATTCACGGCAGTAAATCCCATAAAAAATTCCCAGTAGTTTTAGACGGAAAATAGGATTGAAAAAACTTTCTCCGGGGTTGATGCGATAATTTTCTCATATAACGTTGACCTATCCTACTGTATATTTTTACACCTCAGTGATTTGATGAGATTGCTTTAGTACAGACAAACAGACATATCATTTGTAACATATTGCTATTATATTCATCGTTACGAAAAAATAATCGCCAAATGCTAATCAGGTTGCGTTTCACTGCGGCTTGATGTTGGTAGTGAGTAGACGTCAAACGAGCAACAACGATTAATATTGGTTTCAACCGTTGAAAACAAGGACGATGGAGAGTGAGTAGAGTAAGACGTCTGTGGCCTTTATAAAGATCTTCGTTGTGGTTTGAGCCTATTTTCTGACTAATCGTTCATCACGTTATTTTAAAAGCCGCTGTTTAATGTGCCGCAGGCACGGGTTTTGATATCTACTACATTTGACCACTTCCAGCGGGACACCCGGAACCGGTTCCGGAACTCTATCGGTTGATCCAAATATGATCTGAAACTATTCTCTTTTATTAACCGTTTATCAGGTTGCCTGAAGAGCTTGCGATTTGATGCGTCGCATGTAAGGGATTGGTTAACTTTTATACTTGGCTACTTCCGGCGTGACATCTGGAACCGGTTCAGTAACACTACCGGTTCCGAAATGGTCTGAGAATGTTTCCCTGCCCACTGTTCATCAGGCTATCGAAAAAGCCGCTGTTTGTTGTATCGCATGCATGGGTTTGGTTCACTTTCATATTTAGCCACTTCCAGCAGAACATCCAGAACCGGTTCCGGCACACTACCGGTTCAGATATGGTCCGAGAATATTTTCCTGCCTACTGTTCATCAGGCTATCGAAAAAGCCGCTGTTTGTTGTATCGCATGAAGGGTTTGGTTCACTTTCATATTTAGCCACTTCCGGCGGAACACCCAGAACCGGTTCCGGAATACTACCGGTTCAGATATGGTCTGAGAATGTTTTCCTGCTTACTGTTTATCAGGTTATCGAAAAATCCGCTGTTTGATGTGTCGCATGAAGGGTTTGGTTCACTTTCATATTTGGCCACTTCCGGCGGGTCACCCGGAACCGGTTCCGGAACACTACCGGTTCAGATATGGCCCGAGACTGTTTTCCTGTTTACCGTTCATCATGTTTTCGAAAGTGCCGTGGTTTTATGTGTCGCATGAATGGGTTTGTAGCGTTTTCATATCTGGCCCCTTCCTGGGGTACCGATCCGGAACACCTAAATGGCCATAACTCCGGAACGGCTGGACCGATCCGAACCATTTTCAATAGGAAACAATGGGACCAGATTCCGCGTCGAATGAACCGTTGGTCATTAAAATCGGTTGAGGTTTACTGCCAAAAAGTGATGTGAGTTTTTTTGTACACACACATACACACACACATACATACATACACACACACAGACATCACCTCAATTCGTCAAGCTGAGTTGATTGGTATATGTGACTCGACCCTCCGGGCCTTCTATCAAAAAGTCATTTTTGGAGTGAACATATAGCCTTTCCAGTATACTTAGTGTACGAGAAAGGCAAAAAAAGTTCTTTAAGCGGCATTTGGAAGGGCATATGTAAAGCCACACTTGCAGCAAAAATTACGAGAACGTTATTTTAAAATTGAAAAACTACACATAACTCATACCATTATAATGATAGAATCAAACTGTCTTCAGAAAAAATGTAGGTTTTTACCATACCTACATGTTTCCCATACACGAGTTTTTCGTAAAACGTGAAACAAAAGCTTGAAATTGATAATTTGTTTCTAAAGAATATCCCAGGTAACAATTAGATGCTGTACAAACGTTTTTGCAGCTATTTTAAATCAGCCTTTATTTGAGCAAAAGCTGAGCACAAGAGGTACAATTCTTTATTCAGCTCCTAAACATCTAATTTTGGTGATTTTATTCAACTTTTAGCTGATTTAAGGTTCTTTGAAAGGTTGTTTTAAGGCTTAATTTGCGCTTAATCAGTTATCAATTATATTTATCAGTCGTGTAAAAATAAAAATAAAAACACTTTCGTGACCCTATTTTTATCATTCAATGCTTATATTGCCAGAAGAAATGTTTCAGAATATCTGTGGGAAAATTGGGAATTGAACTCAGACCTTCTGATTTATAGTCACTTACCTTAGCACTTACACCACACACAATTGCATACGTTTTCTCGAACACAAGAGCATTACTTGTTGTATCTAAATAATCAAGAACATAAGTTGATCTGAGCCTGTATTAAGGCTGAACAAGCTTGGGTGAACTGTCAAACATTATTTGATCAAAGGCTGAACAATAGATGATTAATTCTGCATGTTGGTGTATGCTTTAAAGCTATATTCTATTCAACTAGATATTCAGCCATCTATTTATTGCTGATTGAAGAGTTTGAACAAGCCATACCCAACTAACAATCGCCAGCCGCAAACAAGCATACATGCTGAATTGTTGTTATTATAACAATAATTATAATTATAAACTAAAATTATGCTATACACATTACTGTACAACTGCTGTTTCAATTGAATAAGTAGCCAATGTTCAACTTTTCGTATTGGTATTTACAATGATAATTTTAAACACTTTTCAAGCGTTCAATAAGATTTTTATTCGACTCGCAGCAATTCCTTTACAACATAGTTTAACAAGACTTTTTTCTGCTTCTTTTTGAGTTCATGTAAAAATTAGCGCGTGTATCTGTATAATGTATTTTTCACAAGTCAAATAAGCGCTTTCGTTTTATCATACTTCGACTCAGAGTACATGATGAAAAACACGTGGTTTTTACTGAACAACAGCTGAATTAATCTGTTGTTCAGTCGTTAACCATAATGTTGTTCTAATTCACCACTGCTGAATAGGAGTCGAAGTCTGATCATTACTAAACCACGGGAAGTTTATCTTTTGATTTGAGCGCAGCGATTCATCATCTCTAGGATGGCGCAGATAGGAAGGCATGCGGCTGACAATCGACGGGTCTCGAGTTCAAATCTGGATTTAGGTAAATTTATGTGTAGTTATTTTTTCACAATATTTGTTCACGGCATTAAGTTCCAATCATAAATTCTCGTGGAAATTGAAAAATTCTGCATTTTTTTATTTTTAGTCATTTTTGCTAAAGCTGAATAACAGCTTTACTACATAGTTGTAAAACGATTTAACAACAAACAGTACAGTTGGTACACAACACTATGCTTTATAGTTTCTCCAAATTTCTAACAAAACCCGAACAAAGGTTGTGCCTGAAAATTATCCAAATGTTATTCAGCATCAGGCTGAATCAATTCGTCGTAAAGGTGCTTGTAAAATGAGTGATTGTTAGTTTGGGTACTTCAAACAAATATTCAGCAGTCATTATGTTCAGCCACGTACACCATTAACCAGCCACTGTTAAGCTAATACTCTACCTGTTCAGCATCCATTGTTACTTGGGTTTGATTTCCTAGAAAAACATAGCATGTATCAATTTCAAACTTTACCTAATTCTTGAATCACTAGTAAAAAATTAAAAACACTTCACTATTCACTTTTGTAGAAAGAAAAACTAAAAATGACTTTTAAATAAAAACTAGAAAAGTACGAGCAAATTCCTTCTAATACCACAACTTTGCTTATCTTTGGACAGATAGGCCTATTTAGTCTGCTTACAGACTTGTTCAGTGTCGAGTGCTACCAAATTAACGATAACAGAGATAGAGATATTTTTTCCTGCTAAAACGTGGATGTGGACCATTGTACAATGAATCCTACAATTTTTTATTCAGTTTCTTCAGTAGTTCTCTAAAAACTCCAGGATGTTTTTGCTTCTACAGAACTTCCGTTATTTATTTAAACAGAAAAACCTGCAGGGATCTCTCAGAAATTGTTTATTGAAGATTTTCTTTAAGGATTTTCCGCAGACATCATTAAGGAGATTTGTTCAGAAAATCCTCCTTGTATTTGCCCAGAAATTTCAGAAAAATTTTTTCTTTGGAATTTCTTTCAAAGTTCCTCAAAAAGTTTTTTTTTATGGTTTTGTTTTTTTAAGGAAATGATAAGGTATCTTAAGAAGTTTTTTTGTGATATTCTTCCAGGCATTCATCTAGGAATTACTTCGAAGATAACTTAAGAAATTTCTTCAGGATTTTTGAGGGTTTGTTCTGGGAATCTCCAACTGTATCAGGTGTTTGAAGAATTCCTTCTGAATTCTGATTTCTTCAGAAATTCCTTCAGGCATACTTTCAACAATTCTCTCAGTGTTTTATGCAGTTTCTGGAATTACTTCTGAAAAAAAAATCCCTAGAGTGATGTCTGTTACAATTCCTGCAAAAATTCATGATGGAATCCCAGGATAAATTTCTGACGGAATTGCTGGAGCAACTTCTTTAAACAAATCTTCCGAAGGAAACCCTCAATTTCTCAATGAACTCTTTAAGGCACACCGAGATAAATTTTTAGATTTTTTTTCTAACTTCTTAGAAGAATTTTTGGAAAAAATCCCTTACAGAAATTCTTGAAGAAATCCTTGAAACTCTGAAGAAGTTTCCGGTGATATTTCCCTGCAGGAACTTTAGATGAATCCGACTGAGGATTTTTAGGAAAAATCGAGAATTTAAAAAAAATCTTGGAGAATTTTCTGGAAGTATTCTTGGGTTCTGTGCACGTATTTCTGAAAAAATATCTGGTAAAACGCCTAAAAAAGCAGCTGTAAAGATCCCTTGAAAAGTCTCATGAAATATCCTGAGAAATATTTATGAATAATGTTCTAAAACAATCTCGGGAGAAATTCATCACAGATTGTCGGGATATCAGCACTTTTTCAAAATTTTGCCAAAGTTCGCACTGCCACGCAATCAGCAAACAACAATTTTGTCGAAATCTCAGTAATTGTAACAGTTCGTTGCTGACGTTCAGTAATCGTTTTTCTGAAAAACGTCACTTACTGTTAAGATACCAGTTGCAGGTTTTACTGAGTGCGTTTATGCCGAGCTCGCGAATCTGTTTTTAGTCTGTAGGGTTATCCTTAGGGAGCGTCCATAAATTACGTCACGCAAAAATTGCTCATTTTCAACCCCCCCTCCCCCCTATGTCACACTTTTAGTATGAGACCTCTGAAATTTTTGTATGGATTGTCACACTTTGCTAAACCCCCCCTCCCCCCTAAAAGCGTGACGTAATTTATGGACGCTCCCTTAGAGGAAATGCTGGAGAAATTTCAAGAAGTAACCCTGTATGAATTCTTGTAGGAATCTTTGTATAAGCTCCTGTAAAAATCTGTGGATGGAATCCTGCCTGAATTCACAGAAAGTAATATTGCAAGAATCTCTGGAAGAAATTTCTAACGGATTTTTTGGATGAAGTTCTTGGACATATTCCTGCAGGAATTTCCAATGGAATCCCTAGAGCAATTACTGAACGATTCTCTGGTGCACTTTAAGAAAAACTACCCGTTCGAATTTCTGAAGGAATCTCTGAAGAACCACAGGTAGAATCGTTGAAAGAATGAAAAAGAATGAAAGGTGGAATCATTGAAAGAATGAAACTGTTGAAAATTCCGAAGGACTCTGTGGAGAATTTCCGAAAAAATAAAATAAACGTTTTCCTAGATTATTTTCTACAATGCTCCCAGGTGGAGTTTCAGAAAATCCCAGTCAATCCACTCGCAAGTATTCTCATGGACATTTCTGGAGAGACTCTTAATATCTGATGGAAGCGCTGAAGAAATGTCTAAGAATCCCTTAAAGAAACTTAAAACAGAATTCCTGGAGTAATTTCGTAGAGAATTTTTAAGTAACTTTAAAAAGAAATCCGTAGAAGATTTCTTAAGGAATGCGTGGACTAAATGAAGGCAGAATTTCTTAGGAAACCCGTAAAAGCTTTTCTAGAGGAATTTTGGAAGAATTTTTTTGGAGGATTTTCGAGGGGGAATTCTTCAAGAAGTACTAAAGATTAGGAATATGTTTTAAAAGAATTTTCTAAAGGAATGCGTGGAAGACTTACTTAATGGAATTGCCGGTGGAATTTCGGAAGGAATCCATTTGACAATTTTAGAAAGAATCCAAGAAAGGCATTAAAAAGGAGTTATTTTATTAATTGTTGGTATAGTCTCTAGAAAGCTTAGAAGAAAATTCTAAAGAAATTATGGTTTTTGTAAAGGATTCTTAAGAAAGAACTCTCAGAGAAATCTTCGCATGCCTGGCAGAATTTCTGAAAAAAAAAAAACCTGAAAGATTTCTCACAGGAATCCTTGGAGGATTTTTGGAAAATATAAATGAATGGTTTTCTTTAAGAACCTTTGTATAAATATCATGAAGAATTTCTCAAAGGATTTATAAAGGAATTACTGAAGGAGTGAAGGATTTCTGCAAACAATAAATTCTCCTGGATTTCTTTAACAGATTGTTTCCAAGACTGCATCAGATATTCCTTCGGGATTTTACCTGGGTTTTCTGCCCGTGATTCCTTCAGGGACTTCTTCCGACCTTGCTTTAGAAATTTCTCCCAGATTTCCTCCATTGATACCTCTTAAATTTAAGGGTTTCATTTAGGGATCACTTCAAAGATTTGTTCAGGGATTCTTTGGATCTTCCAGGCATTCCATCAGAGAATTCTTCCAGAGTTCCTGCCGTCATTGTTTTTCAGATTTCTAAAGCAATTCCTTTAGAGATTTTTTCTTTCAGGAATTCCACCCATGATTCATTATGGAATACCTCCTGAATATGTTTGGAGATTCCTTCGGATTTCTTTCGGGATTCCATCATTTATATTTCATATGATTCCTTCAGCAAAATCACCCGGGATCCTGTCCGGGATTTATTCAGTAATTCTTTCCGGATTTTCTTTAGGGATTTCCCTCGTGATTTCTTCGGGGAATTGTCTGGGATTCATTTAGGATCATTTCGCGACATTCCATCAGGGATTCTTTCCGGGATTTCTTCAACGATGCCTGACTGGATTCTCTTGGGAATTTCATCAGGGATTGCTAGCAGGATTCTTTCAAGAATTATTCCCGAAACTGCACCAAGGATTCCTTCAGGATTCTTCCTGGGTTTTCTGCGCATATTCCGTTAGATATTTCTTCCGGGCTTTTTGCATTGATTCCTCCTTATATTTCTTAATTATTTTCTCCAAGGTTTCCTCTAGAATTTCCTTTCGAGATTCATGCCGACATTCTTTCACGGGATTCTTCTAGGAAATTGTTTCGGATTTTTTTTCTGAAATTCTTACAAAAAATATTTAGGGATCCCATTTGGATTACTCCTGGATCTTTTCAGGTATTCTTTTATTAATTTGTTCTGTTGGGATTCCTCCCCAGATTATTTAAGTTAATCCATCAGGGATCCTTTACAGATTTCTTCTGAGATTTCTTCAAAGGCTCTTTCTGGAATTTCTCCTGAGGTTCCTTCATTGATTATTCTCGGAAATTCTACCGGGATTCTTCCACGGGTTCTTTCTGAGACTGCATCAGGGATTCTTCCTGAATGATCAGGAATGTGGAGGACGCCCTAATTCTCCACAGGCTTCGTTGGTGGTTAGGTTTTTATTAGGCCCCAGCCACCCCCCCCCCCCCCCCCCATTCATGCATTCCTTGGAACGGTAATCGTAAAGCCGCCAAACACCATGAATTAGGGGTCACCTGTTTAGTGGACTCTTACCACTGGTTCAGGCAGTTCATAGTGTTATTCTTAGCCAATTGAGACAACCGCTACCGACGCTACGCAGCTATCTAGGCTGATTGGGAAAAGAGGATAACATTGATGGTCAACTTCCAAACGAGCCCGAACAGCCCGAAGGGTTCTTTCAGGTTTCTACTGGAGATCTTTCACGGGATTCCATTTGTGATTTCTTTACGATACTCTAAAGACCTCCTTCCGACATCCTTTTAGGGAACCCATCCACATTTTTTAAGGTATTCTTCCAAGGAATTATGCAGGACTTCCTCCTTTAGAATTTTCTCCCGGGATTCCTTCACGGATCCTTCCAACATTCTTTCAGGTATTCATTTAAGTATTCGTTTACAGATTTCTATCGTGAATTCTTTATTTATTCTTAAAAAAAATCCCGTAGGGATTTTGCTCAGGGTTCGTCCTGGGAATCCTGAGATTGGTGCGATATTTAATATTATTATAGCTTTATTATAGAGACTTTCAGCCAGGTGTGATAAAATTCTTCAAGAATCTTTTTTTTTTCAGGAATCTTCCCAGAGTTCTTGGAATTCCTTCCTAGGTTCCTACTAGGATTCCTCTCAGGATTTCTCTAGAAAACTCTCAGGGACTTCCTTGAAATTCTTTCAGGGATTACCTAAAGATTACTCCCGGGATTCCTTCTGGGATTTATGCTGGGATAGTTATTATCTCTTTCACTCGTTAAGAGTTGTATTGTATCCAGGTGTGATAGTACCTGTGAATGTTTCTGTTATGCCTGCTTGTATCTATGCAGATCAGAATGTAGTGATAGTATGAAAGTTGCGCTGAAATATAACTTGAGAAAATTATCAGATGTTGAGCACCTATATGGAAGATTTCTTTGGAACTACACCATAGACTTCCAATTTTCTCGTGAAACCATCGTATATTCTATTGGAACTTGACAGTGTATGTGCAGACAAGGTATTTGGAGTACATTTCTCAAATTTCTAGAGCACCGTTTTTTAGAACCGTTGAACGGATTTGGATGAAAATGCATCACGGTAATTGTTCAGAGGTTGTCAACAGCGTGATGCATTTTCATCCAAATCCGTTCAACGGTTCTAAAAAACGGTGCTCTAGAAATTTTGAGCAATGTACTCCAAATACCTTATCCTTAAAGTTGTAAGACACCTTGGACGTCAACGGCGAAATTTGATGAGCATTCTCTTCAAAAGTAAAATCTCTGATTGCGTCCAAGCATCACCCAGTTTAGAACCAAATAGAATTTTCTTTACCATGAAATCCATCAAATGTCATCCCTCCGGCCAGTCCAACGACCATCCTTAATCTTTCCGGCTCTTTGTCAGCTCGGCAGATCACCAGATTAGTAAAACTTTTAACAGCCACTCCTGTCACCGTCGTCTTTTGCCGGAAAAGTAATGCGCCATTCATCTCAGAACTATAGCCTGCGCTTATCATCGCCGCCGTAGTCTCAATGAAGCTTTCTAGCACAAGAAGAGTTCTCGGACTCTCGGAGTCGGAGGCATCCATCGGTTGGCCATCTCATATTTTATGGCCCGTAAAAGCCCCTTTGCGAATGACAGACAATGCTAAAGAAGCGAAAGCGATGAGCACACTTCATCCAGATATAAGACAAATTGGGCACTAGGGCCTCTCCGCAATTCCTCACAGATTAACACCCTCGTCGTCTCGTCGCGTCGTCGTTTCGTTTCAATCCAGAACGCTTCCAGAACCGAGAACCAACACAATGCCAATGGATACCGCACCAGCTCAAATGTGTAGTGAAATATTCAGTGGAAAAGTGTTCCTCTTTGTCTGGTCTGACGATGATGGGTGATGGCGGTGGTGGTTGGTCATCAACATCCTCTGAGCTGAGTGACATTCTCCACTCTTCACAGCCTCATTCATTGGTGACAACAAAACGGCACCGCACGAGTAGGATGCGATGCGACGATGATGATGAAAGTTTGCGATTTGCTCGCTCGTTCAACCAGCCAACTAACCAACGAAATGGCATCAATCTTGGTGAGTTGTCATTTCCTCTGTTTTCCGTTCTAAGAGGAATTATGATTGACGACCAGTAGGGTGAAAGTAGTTTTTCGATCAGTGACCTACTGAGAGATTCGGCTGTTTTTAGCATATTTCACAATGTCGTGCATTGGGATGTAGTATAAATCCATTAAGCGATGGAAGAGATGTATGGATGAAGGATCAATAGATCAAATTCTGTAAATTTATGTCATTTTCATTTATTCAGTTCATCATGGAATTGGCGCCGTTATAGTCGATTTGCAGCTGAAACTTTCCAACGTTGAACAAGCCCAATGATCGCCCAATGCTCCACTTGTTCCGTCCACTCTGCAATCCATGCCTCCTTGTGCCAACCGGATCAGTATGTAGTGAACAACCCGAGTAAAGTAGCATAACAACCGGATAGCATACTGTGTTATCTGATATCAAACATAAGAAATAAAATTTGAGAATTTCCCTCGAAATCCTGGAAGGATTTCCCTCGAAATCCTCGAAGGATTTCCCTCGAAATCCTGGAAGGATTTCCCTCGAAATCCTGGAAGGATTTCCCTCGAAATCCTGCAAGGATTTCCCTCGAAATCCTGCAAGGATTTCCCTCGAAATCCTGGAAGGATTTCCCTCGAAATCCTGGAAGGATTTCCCTCGAAATCCTGGAAGGATTTCCCTCGAAATCCTGAAAGGATTTCCCTCGAAATCCTGAAAGGATTTCCCTCGAAATCCTGAAAGGATTTCCCTCGAAATCCTGGAAGGATTTCCCTCGAAATCCTGGAAGGATTTCCCTCGAAATCCTGGAAGGATTTCCCTCGAAATCCTGGAAGGATTTCCCTCGAAATCCTGGAAGGATTTCCCTCGAAATCCTGGAAGGATTTCCCTCGAAATCCTGGAAGGATTTCCCTCGAAATCCTGGAAGGATTTCCCTCGAAATCCTGGAAGGATTTCCCTCGAAATCCTGGAAGGATTTCCCTCGAAATCCTGGAAGGATTTCCCTCGAAATCCTGGAAGGATTTCCCTCGAAATCCCGGAAGGATTTCCCTCGAAATCCTGGAAGGATTTCCCTCGAAATCCTGGAAGGATTTCCCTCGAAATCCTGGAAGGATTTCCCTCGAAATCCTGGAAGGATTTCCCTCGAAATCCTGGAAGGATTTCCCTCGAAATCCTGGAAGGATTTCCCTCGAAATCCTGGAAGGATTTCCTTCGAAATCCTGGAAGGATTTCCTTCGAAATCCTGGAAGGATTTCCTTCGAAATCCTGGAAGGATTTCCCTCGAAATCCTGGAAGGATTTCCCTCGAAATCCTGGAAGGATTTCCCTCGAAATCCTGGAAGGATTTCCCTCGAAATCCTGGAAGGATTTCCCTCGAAATCCTGGAAGGATTTCCCTCGAAATCCTGGAAGGATTTTCCTCGAAATCCTGAAAGGATTTCCCTCGAAATCCTGAAAGGATTTCCCTCGAAATCCTGAAAGGATTTCCCTCGAAATCCTGAAAGGATTTCCCTCGAAATCCTGAAAGGATTTCCCTCGAAATCCTGAAAGGATTTCCCTCGAAATCCTGAAAGGATTTCCCTCGAAATCCTGAAAGGATTTCCCTCGAAATCCTGAAAGGATTTCCCTCGAAATCCTGAAAGGATTTCCCTCGAAATCCTGAAAGGATTTCCCTCGAAATCCTGAAAGGATTTCCCTCGAAATCCTGAAAGGATTTCCCTCGAAATCCTGAAAGGATTTCCCTCGAAATCCTGAAAGGATTTCCCTCGAAATCCTGAAAGGATTTCCCTCGAAATCCTGAAAGGATTTCCCTCGAAATCCTGAAAGGATTTCCCTCGAAATCCTGAAAGGATTTCCCTCGAAATCCTGAAAGGATTTCCCTCGAAATCCTGAAAGGATTTCCCTCGAAATCCTGAAAGGATTTCCCTCGAAATCCTGAAAGGATTTCCCTTGAAATCCTGAAAGGATTTCCCTTGAAATCCTGAAAGGATTTCCCTTGAAATCCTGAAAGGATTTCCCTTGAAATCCTGAAAGGATTTCCCTTGAAATCCTGAAAGGATTTCCCTCGAAATCCTGAAAGGATTTCCCTCGAAATCCTGAAAGGATTTCCCTCGAAATCCTGAAAGGATTTCCCTCGAAATCCTGAAAGGATTTCCCTCGAAATCCTGAAAGGATTTCCCTCGAAATCCTGAAAGGATTTCCCTCGAAATCCTGAAAGGATTTCCCTCGAAATCCTGAAAGGATTTCCCTCGAAATCCTGAAAGGATTTCCCTCGAAATCCTGAAAGGATTTCCCTCGAAATCCTGGAAGGATTTCCCTCGAAATCCTGAAAGGATTTCCCTCGAAATCCTGAAAGGATTTCCCTCGAAATCCTGAAAGGATTTCCCTCGAAATCCTGAAAGGATTTCCCTCGAAATCCTGGAAGGATTTCCCTCGAAATCCTGAAAGGATTTCCCTCGAAATCCTGAAAGGATTTCCCTCGAAATCCTGAAAGGATTTCCCTCGAAATCCTGAAAGGATTTCCCTCGAAATCCTGAAAGGATTTCCCTCGAAATCCTGAAAGGATTTCCCTCGAAATCCTGAAAGGATTTCCCTCGAAATCCTGAAAGGATTTCCCTCGAAATCCTGAAAGGATTTCCCTCGAAATCCTGAAAGGATTTCCCTCGAAATCCTGAAAGGATTTCCCTCGAAATCCTGAAAGGATTACCCTCGAAATCCTGAAAGGATTTCCCTCGAAATCCTGAAAGGATTTCCCTCGAAATCCTGAAAGGATTTCCCTCGAAATCCTGAAAGGATTTCCCTCGAAATCCTGAAAGGATTTCCCTCGAAATCCTGAAAGGATTTCCCTCAAAATCCTGAAAGAATTTCCCTCGAAATCCTGAAACGATTTCCCTCGAAATCCTGAAAGGATTTCCCTCAAAATCCTGGAAGGTTTTCCCTCGAAATCCTGGAAGGGTTCCCCTCGAAATCCTGGAAGGATTTCCCTCGAAATCCTGGAAGGGTTGCCCTCGAAATCGTGAAAGGATTTCCCTCGAAATCCTGAAAGGATTTCCCTCGAAATCTTGGAAAGATTACATAAAACAGATTTCAAACAAAAAAAAATCTAACGAATGAGTTTAGTTTCCCACGAGTCCCAAAAGAAGTAAATTTACTAATCCCCAACATCATCAAGCGCACCCGAGAGCACTTCATACTCGCACTTTAGTGCGATAAACAGACTCATACATCATAACCCCCCGCCCGGGAGAGTTCGTAGCCTTCGTACCCTGCGATAAGCCCCTCGATCTGCTATGCTCGTTCTCGTACCTACTCTGCTCTCACACCTGACTGGGTCGTAGCCACTTGGTCCCGTGGTGAAAGCGAACATCCATAAGCCTTGAGCGATGTTAGTAATCGCTTGCAACATCTTCCACTTGAACCGTTCGCCACTCCCACACCGGAAAGCAGGTGAAACGAAGCAGACAAAAAAAAAAATTCAACATCAGTGCCAAGCACTCTCACTGACTGGTAGTAAGACCATATTACGCTATCATCGGATGCACCTCGCCTGGTCGTCCTCCCAATTTCTCGGAAAAAAGACGTTTTTTCGACATCCTCATCGTCCCCGTGCCGTGGCCCGAGCAGATCCTTCATAATTCATTAGATAAATGCTTTAAACTTTTAACCTCCGCTCAGGTGAAGCGTCCGACTACCCAACCAACGCACCTCAACGAAACGGTGCTCTTGCTGGGCGAGGAGAACTTTAGCAAAGTTGCTTCTTTTGTTCGTTTGCAGAGATTTTTTTCTCGGAGCTGTGTAGAACATCGGAACGCTTCTTAGTCCTCAAGCCGGCGGTAAAGAAAAAAGTTGGTGGAGGGAGAAAGATGGAAGAGCATTCCGCTTTAATCCCACCGAAATGACAGCCTTAATTAAATTCGGTTCGTTTTGGGTTTATGGCTGGGTGGGAAGTCTGGTGAAATTCGCAGTGCATTTGGTGCACTGGGACCCGTTCTACTGGTTCTGATGCCTGAATTTTGTAGGTCATAATTCTGAACGATAAGAACTACACTGGAATGTTTTCATCAAATCATGAAACCATTGAGTCATGGGATCATGTAACATGAAATCATGACATTTCGAAACTATGATATTATTGTAACATGTTAATGTGAGATCATTGATCAAAGATGAAACCATGATCAAGAATCATGATTAAATTGAAATTCTGGTGATCTTTCGTCAGACATTTCTGTTGCTCATAACACAGAATTTTTTTTTAATAAACTTCTTAAATCACCGCCTTTTCGTGGATGTGCCAAATGTATTTCAATATTTCCAGTCCATTTGACATTCTTCGAAAAGTTTTCCCATAGAAAATATCCGTCCGACTTCCTCTGTTTCGTTCACCCAAAAATTCTATCGATTACCCTTTGTAGGCCACAAAAACGTCCCTTTTGTGCTTCGTACTTTGTCAAACTTATAATTTCCGTTTATTCTGGTTGGATGATTCCGATTTATAATAAGCAAACCCACCCACTCGGCTTTTGGCCAGACCACTTTCCCACACAAAAAAAAACGCAAATATTCCACACAAAATGAGCCGCTCTCCCCAACACGACTCGAACTGATTTGAAAAGTTTGTCATCCCGTTCCGTTTCTGTTGCGCCAATAATCCCAACCATCATCGGGTGGTGGTCGTGGTGGTGGTGGCAGGAGACAAACGGCTGTCACTGTTTGTCTTGCGTGGATTACACTATCCTGGGAGACGGAGGGAACAGACGCAGACTGGGGAACGAAAGGAACTCCCGCCAACGCAAGTGTGGGCAGCAGTCGTCATTGTTATGCTTATTTATGAAACAAATGTCCTCCCTCGGGGTGGTATGGCGGTGACAGAGGGCAACAGCTGACCGAGTATTAGGATTGGAGCAGTGGTTTACAAAGGGGAGTTAGCTCATTCTCAGTTAAACTCAGCACGTAATTCTTGAGAAATCCAGAATAGATCATGAAATGTGGTCAATCCTTGATAGTATGTAGTATGGTAAAATAATATAATTATGGACGGAAAGAATGAACAAAACATCATGAAAATGATAGAACAATCATGTTGGAATGATAGAACGTCAGAATGAAATAATGATGAAAATATAAACAGAGCGAATTTCAACAAAGTTAAATGAGTAACGGAGCTGACATGAGTGACAAAGATTATCGCACGATTTCCTTAAATGCTTCCTTTAAAGATTCATTTCAATATCCAGGGATTCCTCTAAAGATACTTTCAAGATTTCTCCCAGTTTTTTTAAAGACTTCTCAAGACTTTTCTCAAGAAATGTCTCAACAGATTAGTTTTGAAACTAATGCACGGAAATTCCTTCTGAAACTGCTTCAGAAATTCCTCAAGGGATTCCATAAAAAATAATTCAAATTCCTTCATGTATTTTTTCAAATATTTCTGAAAGAATTCCCAAAAAAAACAGATTTTTTCCACTTTTTTTTAAGATTTCTGCAAAAATAGTTCCTTTCTATTCCTTCAGTGGTATCTCCAGAAGTTCTTCCAAGGATTCCTTCAGAAAATCCTCCAGGGCTTCCGGACTTTTTTCCAGGAATCCCCTCAAAAAGTTGACAAGAACTTCTGAAAGGATTTCCAAATATATCTCCCGGAGTTTTTTAAGGGATTATTAAGCAATATTTCAAGTATTTCTTAGAAGCATATTTCTGTAATTTATGTTCGTCTCCTGAAAGAATTTCGGAAAACTCCCTAGAGGAATACCTGAAAAAAATTTGCAGGGATCTCTGAAGACATCCTAGGAGATATTTCTGCTGGAACCGTAGAAGCAATTTCTAAAAAAACTTCTTTTCGAAATTTGTGCAGGAAGCACTGAGGAAGTTTTTCTCAAAGAATATTTCCAGAAAACCTGGGAAGAATTTCCGAGGCACTCCCGGTACGATTTGTAAAGAAATTTTTAGAAGAATTTCTGAAAAACTCCAGGGAAGAACTTTTGAAGAAATCCCTTGCTGAAATTCTTGAAGAAATTTCTCAATGTTCTGAAAAAGCTTCTGGAGAAAAATATCTCTAAAAAATCAGAAAGATCGCCAGCAGGAATTTCGGAAAGAAACCTTGAATAAATCTTAATTAGATTCCCTGTAGAAATTTTATAAAGTACTTTAAAAAAAAAAGACACTACACCGTCTTCAGCCAGAGGCTGCACAGACTGAACATTACAAACACGATACAACGGACAACACACGTAACACCCAGTGGCCCAATGAAGAGTTTTTCGTTTGACGGCCACGAAGCCCACTACTTTTGAATCTGTAAAGGAATATCTGAAGAAATCCTCTTCTAACTTCTTTGAAAAATATCTGAAACAACTCTGGGAACGCTTGGTATAGTTCCTAGAGAAGAAAATATTATGTTTTAAATTGCGGAAAATTCCAGGTGAAATTTTTCAATAAAACTATTGAAAGATTTTCTGATATTAATTCTGGAGAAATCTGTTGAAGAATTTCTGAAAAACAAAATCCTGTCGCAGTACCTGAGAAACGCATTGATGAACTTCTACAAAAATCTTAAAAAAAAACTCTTCTAAAGGAATTTTCGTAGAATTCCTAGGATATATTTTTAGAAGATACTGGAGATATCCTTTGAAGAAACGCCAAACGAATTCACTGTTCGTAATACATGGACGAAAATTTGGAAGAAATGGAATCTCAGGAATCTCAGTGTGACCTCCTGCCGGAATCTCTGGATAAATTCCTGCCTGAATCACTGAATGTAATAATGCAAGAATTCTGGAGAAATTCCTATAGGTTTTTTGGATGAATCCCAGTAGAAATTCCTGGAAACATTCATGTGGAAATGTTCAATGGAATCTCTAGAACAAACCTTTGGTGGGCTTCCTGAAGGCCCCTGCGCGGATTTCTGAAAGAATATCTAGTCACTTTTCTAGAGAAACCACTGGAAGAGTTAAGTGAAATGGAATTTCTGAAGGAAACATTGTAAAAAAATGAAATCCCGAATTTTTCGATGAGTTTTTTCAAACAAATTCCATTGAAAAAAGGTTTTTTTTTTCTGGCGAAATTCTTGGAGAAATTCATGAGGGAATATCTTAGCGAAACCATGGAGAAATTAGTTTAAAGAATCCCTGGCGAAATAAAAAAAAAATCTGAAATTTCGCTTCATATTTTTTTGGAAATTCTTCCTGGAATTTTTTATACAATTTCTTCAAGGCTTCGCTCAGATGTTCCCTCATAAATTTCTTCAAGAGTTCTTCTTCTTCTCTTCTCTGTGACTCTACGTCCTCACTGGGACTTGGCCTGCCTCGCTTCAACTTAGTGTTCTTTGAGCACTTCCACAGTTATTAATTGAAGGGCTTTCTTTGCCTGCCATTGCATGAATTTGTATATTGTGAGGCAAGGACAATGATACACTATGCCCAGGGAGTCGAGCAAATTTTCCCGACCGGAACAGGAATCGAACCCGCCGTCTCCGGATTGGCGATCCATAGCCTTAACCACTAGGCTAACTGGAGACTTCAAGAGTCTTCAAGAGTTCTTTAAGGTAGATGTTTATGGATTCCAAAGGAAAATTTGATAGATTTTGAGACCGAATTTCTAAAGTAATTTCTTAAGGAGACAATGGGATTCCTTTAGAAATTATTCCAGAAATTCGGTCTCAAAAACTATCAAAATTGATAGACCATAGAAGATTTCCTTGAACTAGAAATGCTTGGGCAAATTTTTGCAGGAAATTTTGGAAAGAATCCCTGGAAGAATTTCTGCAGGATTTTTTGTAAGAATTTCTGAAGAAGTCTCTGGAAGAGTTTATAAAGTAATCCTTGAAGACATTTCTGGAGGAACCTTTAATTTTCTTAAAGAATCGCTGAATGCATTTCTGAAGAAAGCCATCGATGATTTCCTAAAAGAATTCTCGAAAGAATTTCTGCAAACATTTCCAGAAAAAAATCAGGAGGATCCTCTAACAAAAAATTGGAAGAACTTATAGATTTTACTAAAGGAATTCTTTTAGCATTTTTTGAAGAAATTTTTGGACCAAAATCGAAAGGTAGACAAGGTTTTGTAGAAAAGAAGGGGTATAGGGTAATACCTAGAAAACATCGGAGAAAATTCGAAAGAAAACTAAGAATTTTCCAAATTAATCAATGGTAGAATGGAATGAAATAACTCAAACAGTCGCTATGCAATAAACGGATAGCACCACCGTAACTTTGTGAGGTTTTCATAATTCTCTGCTGTGCTATGCTTAAGTCCATACACAGGGATGCCTTTGGGTTGATGCGGTGAGCACCACCAAAGTAGGTGATGATTGATTCCCGAAGGATTTATCAGAGAAATTTCAGAAGTCATTCCTGGCAGAACTTTCTTAAAATGCCGTGAAAAGTTCTGTGAAGAAATCGCTAGAGGAATTTCTGAGGAATAACGTGGATGTCTTTTTGGATGAGATTTTGGATTAGAATATATCCATGCATAATTTTTCAAATATCAAAGAATTTTCGAAAATTTTTTGGGAAAATTCTTAAAATGATTTCTAAAATAGTCCATGCAAAATTTTATGAAAAAAATCTTTTGAAACATTTCGGAGGAACGACGAGTGAAATGTCTAAATAAAACTTTGTTGGAAAATAAGGAATTTGTGAGGTTGTCCTTTAATAAATTTTGAATAAATTTCAACGAGCCACCGATAAATTTCTTCTATTTGGAGAAAAACCTAAATGAATCTCCAAAAGAAGTCCCAATACCGCAGTTTTTTTATGCATGCCTGCAGAAATATCGAAGAATATACCTATGCGTTTTTCTAATATCTAGTACTGGGAGTTGAAGAGTTTTCTCAAGAGCAGTAAGTAATTGGAGTAACCTCGATGACACCATTGATGTGTTCGTATAAACATTTCTTTTAAGGACTCCCCCAGAAGTACCTCCATAAAATATCCAGAAATCTTTCCAAAACATTTTTAGGAATTTCTTAAGTGAATATTGCTAAAATTACTCCGAGAATTTCTTCAGAAATTTCACCATCCTCCCGAAGATTTCACCAAAAATAGTCTCCAAGGACCTCTACAGGATTTGATTCAAAGATTCCCCTAGTGATTCCTCCATGCATTTTTTTGTCTGTGAATTTCTCGAAGGAATATTTCGCCAATTAATTGAAGATTTCCTGCTTAAATTTCTTCATGTTTTACCCCACGATTTAATTCAAGCAATCCACTACGATGTTCTCCAAGAAGGTTTCTTCATGGTTTCACTTGAAAATTTCATCAGTAATTCTCTCAAGAATACCCCAAGCAAAGTCTCCAAAGATTTCTCCATGGGCTTTTTAATTCTTTCTACGGTTCCTGTAGGGATTTTTCTTCAGTAATTTCCCCATATACTCCTCCAAAGATTATTCCAAAGATTTTTGCAAATAATCCTCTATGTATTGTTACCAGTTTATTTTTCTGTTAGATGTTCGATTTTAGCTTGTGAATATTCTACTAATTTTAATGTGCATTTATAGGGTTCTTCTATTACTCAGGAGAAATATAGCCCTAGCAATCGCAGTGGTTGCATATATTAAGGTCATTTCTGGCGACAAATAATGGCAAGACAGGCAAACCGCTCCCTAGCAGGGACATCAAAATGCAGCCGTCTTGCATCAAAACCCGATTCGGAATGGCCAATTAGGATTAGTTTTCCTAGACACAAATAAGCTATGAAAACAGAATAAATACTGTTAACAAAAATGGAATCAGCCAAACAAAACACTGTTCCAGGGTTGACTGATGGACCAAAACCCTAGCCAAAACCAATAAATGAAACCTCGTCATCCTGTGATCGTAAATTGTTATTCTTTTGAGAATAACTGGCCACTTTTATGTTTTGTGTTGCAAATGTGAATTCGTGTAGTTATATTTTAATGTGCATTTGAAATGTTCTATTTATTTTTCGTAATGAAAAATAAAGTAGAGCATTTAAAGGGTTCCATCATTGTTTGTCCGTAATTTGGCATCCAACGTGGGCAATTAATTATTCAATTTATTTTTATTTGTAATAATGGCGCCCCACGTTGGGCGCCATTGTTACAAATAAAAAAAAATATAATAATTGCCCGCGTTGGGCGCCATTATTACAAATAAAAAAAATAATAATAATCAATGGCCCCACGTTGGGCGCCATTGTTACAAATAAAAAAAAAATAATAATAGCCCGCGTTGGGTGCCAAATTACGGACAAACAATGATGGAACCCTATAAATGCTCTATTTTATTTTTCATTACGAAAAATAAATAGAACATTTCAAATGCACATTATAACCACACGAATTCATATTTACAACACAAAACATAAAAGTGGCCAGTTATCCTCAAAGGAATAACAATTTACGATCACAGGATGACGAGGTTACATTTATTGGTTTTGGTCCATCAGTCAATCCTGGAACAGTGTTTTGTTTGGCTGATTCCATTTTTGTTAACAGTATTTATTCTGTTTTCATAGCTTATTTGTGTCTAGGAAAACTAATCCTAATTGGCCATCCCGATGTGGGTTTTAATGCAAGACGGCTACATTTTGATGTCTCTGCTAGGGAGCGGTTTGCCTGTCTTGCTGTCATTTGTCGCCAGAAATGACCTTAATGTATGCAACCACTCCGGTTGCTAGGGCTATATTTCTCCTGAGTAATAAAAGAACCCTATAAATGCACATTAAAATTAGTAAAATATTCACAAGCTAAAATCGAACATGTAACAAAAAAATAAACTGGTAACACAACCTTCACCAACGGAGAAAGAAATTTTTGTGGATGATTGCAAAGCATCCACAAAAATTTCGTTGGGTTGAATGTAGGTAAGGCTTTGAAGAGGCTGATTAACTTCTTAACTAGCTTAAGCTAACTTATTCTACACAACATCGAACAAATCAAATTCCTGGAAGGAGATCGAGTGTTACTTAAACGGTAACGGTAATAACGGTAACGGTAACGGTACTGAATTACTCTTCCTGCACCATGGGTGCCAGAAAACGAGAGAATTCAACGCCAAACTTGGCGCCAGAAAACTAATCCTAAAATAGCCTAAGGATAAGCAATCGCGTCTTCAATGCCTGTGTTACAACAAGGACAACACAGTGGGTTTTGACGTAGGACTACGTCTCTCTTTTCTATACCGGGTGTCATTCTAAATTTTCAGAAATCGGCCGCGTTACGTTTGAAGTGGAGATTTTGAGCGATAATAACTCAGCCATTTCTCGTTGAATTTTCAAAATTTTGGCTCCAATCGATTGGAAATCTTTACACCAATTATGTACAATATTAACATTTGCTGATTTTCAATAACAAACTATTGAAAAATTTGAAAAAGTGAACCCATGTTTATTCCAGCCAATCACGATCGAGCACATTTTGGATGCTCCCGTCGAATATAAAAGCTACTGCTTCTTCGCATCTTCCCTCATTCGTCTTTGTCGTCTCGAGGTGAACGCATCGAACGAGAGCTGCCCACTTTCTTCGTTTGCGTTTTCGCTCATTCTTCTTTGACGGCCGTGTCGGCTCGGTGTCGGTGCGGTGGTTTTCGGCAAGGGGACTGTTGCACATTCACCTTCTAACCGTCTAACACGGCAGACCAAGGAAGTGTATGAACATCAGATTGATCGACGGTGGTGGCAGAGGCAGCAGCAAAATCCGGAATCGCACCCACGGCAGCAAGCGGCGGGCCAATTTTCGACGGCTTCCAGCAAACAGCACGGAGAAATCCAACACGTGGCATGATGAATTGATTTCAATTTCTTCGAAAATGCTTCCGAGAGAGTTAATTGGATAAATTTCCTGCATCGACCGAGAAAGTGTAGTGAAAACAAATAGTGGAAGATTGAATTCTTGGTGGTGGTTCAGCAACAGTGAGGGCGATCACTAATCTCATCCACGGCAGCAAGCGGCGGGCCAATTTTCGACGGCGTTCAGCATTCAGCACGGAGAAGATTAAAAACGCATTGCGTGGCATGATTAATTCATGTCTATTTTCTGTCTGAAATCGTTCAATATTCAAACGGTTCTTTTCAGGACCATAGAAAATTATTCCTCAAGAGTTGTGAATCAGATAATTATTTCATTCCATCGCTCGGTAAAAGTGCGGTGCAACCGAAAAGTGAAAAATTGTATGCTTGGTGGCCCCGCAACAATAATGATGCCGGCCACTAATGACTCCATCAGGAATTTAGCAACGCTTTATCCTATCCAGTGCATTTTTCGTGAAATATTGTTTAATTTAACCATTTTTCGAATTAAAATTATCTAAATCTTCCAATATTTTGATTGCTTTATTGGTTAAATGAAAATTTTCTCATTTCTCGGTTGATTAACCGATTCAAGCGTCTGTTGCATGCGGGGCGGGACATGCAAACGAAATAAACTGGAAAGCCAGCCGAATGGGAGGAGCTTCATCTGCCAATCTAGGGACATAAAAGCTGTTCCCTCTGATTTCTTTCGTCATTTTCGTTGGATCAGTCAGACAGGGTGGATGTCACCCCCACAGCTGAACAGTGGCACATCAACCCAGCCGCAAAACTCTCGGCTATCGTGCGGATAGCACCAGGAATCTCATCCATGGCAGAAAGCGGCGTACCAGTTTTCGGTGGCATCCTGTATTTAGCAAGGGAACACCAACACGCATTGCGTGACATGATGTTTTCATGCCATTTCGTTCCTAAAATCGTCAATTAATCAAACGGTCCTTTTCAGGACCACCGAAAATAATTCCTCAAAAGTTGTAAATCAGATAATTTCATTCCATCAATCGAGAAAAGTGTGGTTCAATCGAGAAATGAAAGATTGAATTCCGGCCACTAATCGTTCCACCCAGAATTTAGCAACGCATTGTCCTATCAGAACCATTTTTCGTGAAACATTGGGGAGCGTCCAGAAATTACGTCACGTTTAAATAGGGGGGGGGGGTCAGCAAAGTGTGACGACCCATACAAAAATTTCAGAGGTCCCATACAAAAAGTGTGACAGGGATGAGATGGGGTTGAAAATGACTAATTTTTGTGTGCCGTAATTTAAGAACGATCCCTTGTTTAATTCTAGCATTTTTCGAATTAAAATGATCTAAATATTTTTATATTTTTTTGTTACTTTATTTGTTAAATGAAAATTTCTCTCATTTCTTGGTTAAAAATCGTTTGAAGCGTCCGAAGCATGCGGGGCGGGTCATGCAATCGAAATAAACTGGAAAGCCAGCCGAATGGGAGGAGCTTCATCTGCTAATCTAGGGGCATAAAAGCTGTTCCCTCTGATTTCTTTCGTCATTTTCATTGGATCAGTCAGGGAGGGTGGAGGTGGATATCACGTCCACGGCTGCGCAGCAGCACGTCAACTGCGACGAGTGATAGCACCAGGAATCTCATCCACTGATCACGGCTGCGGTGGGCCCGGCAATGGAAGTTACCTCCGCAGCTGGGTAGCTGCGCACCAACCCAGCGACGGCTCTCGGCTATCTATCTGATAGAACCAGGAATCTCATTCACGGCAGCAGGTGGCGGCAGTTTTCGATGGCTTCCCGCATTCAGTGCGGATAATTTTCCTTTGTCTTTCTAAAATCAACCGTTATTTGAACGGACCTTTTCAGGACCAGAGAAAATTATTCCTTAAGAGTTATGAATCGGATAATTTTCGGATATATTCCATCGATCGGTAAAAGTGTAGTGCATTCGAAAAGTGAATGGTTGAATGCTTGGTGGCTCAGCAACAGCAAAATCGATCACTAATCTTTCTACACGAAATTTAGCAACGCATTATCTTATTCGGACAAATGTGCCTGGAACATTGTTTCATTCTAATATTTATCGAATTAAAATTATCTTAACTATTCAATACTTCAATTAGTTTATCCGTTCGATTAAAAATTGTCTCAAAGAACGGTTGATTAGTCGTTTGAAGCGTCTGACACAATATGGGCGGGTCATACAAACGGAATAAACTGGAAAGCCCGCCGAATGGGAGGAGCTTCATCTGCTAATCTAGAGGCATAAAAGCTGTTTCCTCTGTTATCTTTCGTCATTTTCCTTGGATCAGTCAAGGAGAAGGGAGATGTCACCTCCCAGCTAGGCAGCAGCACACAAACTCAGCGATGACTCGGTTATCGTGGTGGCAGCACCAGGAATCTCATCCACGACAGCAAACGGCCGCATTCAGTATGGGTAAAATCGCATTGCGTGATGAATTCATGCGATTGTCTTGCCAAAATCTTCCGTTTTATAAACGGTCTTTTCCAGGATTCCTCATGAGTTATGATTCGGATAATTAAAAGCGACAGATTGAAAGCTTGGTAGTTCAGCAATAGTGAAGTCGGCCACTAATATGTTCTTCCCGGATGAAAACAACGTATAGTCCATTTTACGAGCCGATTTTATTAATGAATTTTTAAAAGAAGGCAGCGTCAAATAACCCGTGAAAACCAATATCATCATCAACATTGTTGTCACTTCGTAAAATGGCTCATTGTCGAAAGAGTTTCACGTTAAACTTTAGTTGAAAAGATTTATCTAACGCCGTTCAATTATCTAATAATTTTATCCGCTGGTGAAAATTCTCTCGTAGAACAGTAATTTGACCATTTCTCTTCAAAACTAAATAACTCTTGAACTAGTCAACATCTTTCCAAGTAACCGAACCAGCTGAATAACAGATTCTTGAGTTAAAGTTAGCTTAAGAGTGATTTGTTTTACTCTTATACAGCAAAAATGTTTGTTGGGTTATGAATGCGTTCAGCGAAAGCGATCACACAACAACTTTACTCAACACATCAGTTCACCATTTGTATTATCATAACAACAAACATTGTATTATGGAAATATAAAAGTCGGAATCTCGTTCCAGTCTTTGTCCTACGTCAACATTGCGGTTATGTCTCAGACATTACCCACTCCTAGTTTTTCAGTTTTATTTTTCTGTTACATGTTCGATTTTAGCTTGTGAATATTCTACTAATTTTAATGTGCATTTATAGGGTTCTTCCATCACTCAGGAGAAATATGGCCCTTGCAACCGGAGTGGTTGCATACATTAAGGTCATTTCTGGCGACAAATGACTGCAAGACAGGCAAACCGCTCCCTAGCAGGGACATCAAAATGCAGCCGTCTTGCATTAAAACCCGATTTTGGATGGCCAATTAGGATAAGTTTTCCTAGACACAAATAAGCTATGAAAACAGAATAAATACTGTTAACAAAAATGGAATCAGCCAAACAAAACACTGTTCCAGGATTGACTGATGGACCAAAACCAATAAATGTAACCTCGTCATCCTGTGATCGTAAATTGTTATTCCTTTGAGGATAACTGGCCACTTTTATGTTTTGTGTTGTAAATATGAATTCGTGTGGTTATATTTTAATGTGCATTTGAAATGTTCTATTTATTTTTCGTAATGAAAAATAAAATAGAGCATTTATAGGGTTCCATCATTGTTTGTCCGTAATTTGGCACCCAACGCGGGCTATTATTATATTTTTTTTATTTGTAACAATGGCGCCCAACGTGGGGCCATTTATTATTATATTTTTTTATTTGTAACAATGGCGCCCAACGCGGGCCATTATTATATTTTTTTTTATTTGTAACAGTATTCCTTTGAGGATCCTGCTTGGAATTCATCTAAAATCTTCTACTGCAAATCCTCTGAAAACGCGTTAAATTTTTGCAAGGTTTCTTCGATTCGCAAGTTACATTTTGATAACCAAATAGTCTTGCAGAGGTTTCTTGAACCATCATAAAACCTAATATCTTCTATTTTAGTTTTATGATGGTTCTAAGAATCTTTTCTAGTTTAAAGAAATATTACTTGGGTTTGTTCTTCAACGGTTTCTTCCAGAATTTCTCCGGAATAAATCGTCAAACATTCTTCCAGTGCGTTATTGAGAAATAATTCAAAAAAAATCCTAGGGAGTTCCTCCGAGGATTTTTCCTATATTTTTACCTAAGAAATCATCCAGAGTTTTTTTTTCCCTAAGGGTTAGTCTGAGTTCCATAAAAATTTCCCTAGAAGGTCTTACAGAGAGTCCTCCAGAAATTATTCCAAGAATTCATACAATAATTTTTTCAATGACTCGTCCAGAAATTGCTCCAGGGAAATCTTAAGATTTCATTGAAACTCTTCTAAAAATTTCTCTTTTGAATATTCGAAAGATATATCCATGATTCTTTTCAACGATGCTTTAAGATTTCAGGTGAAATTCCCAAAGAAATAAGATTTCAGGTGAAATTCCCAAAGAAGTCCCCGGGGAAATTCTCGAAAGAATTCCAAGTGAAATTTTTTCGAAGGTATCTCAGCTAAATTTACAGAAGCAATTTCCAAAATAATCCCAACAACTTGCAAGAAGAATTCCAAGAAAAAATCCTACAGTAATATCAAAAATAGTACCTGAAGGAATCATTAGAGAAATTCCTGAAAGAATCACTGGGTTAATTGCTAGGTGGTGTTTCTGAAGAAGGATTTCTTCTAGTTTTTTTTTTTTGATACTCTAGGAGATGCTTTCTTCCAAAGGTTTATTTGAGAGTTCTACAATCATTTCTCCAAGAGATTTTACAAATAACCCAAGCAACAAAAGTAGCTGAACAGCAGTTTTTTTTAAACTAAAGTTTGCTTAACCGTGGTTTACTCCACTTTTGTACAACGAAAGCGTTTGCCGGGAATCCTCCAGAAATTATTCCACGAAATCAGACAAGAGTTTCTCCAACAGTGACTCGTCCAGGAACTCCTGCAAGCAAAAATCCAAGAATTCTTGTAAAGAGTACTGCAGTAATTCGCCCAATGATTTGCTTTGGTTTTTTTTTTGAAATTGTTATTTTTCCAAAGATTATTCAATGTTTCCAAAATCCAATGACTTCTACAGGATTTGTTTGATGAATTTTAGGCACTTTTCCAATAATTACTGCAGGAAACCTTCTCATTTTCATTTCATTTTCATTTTCATTTTGCAGCATTTGGTGGGGCAATGAGAGCGCAAGTCAGTCCAAAGCCGATGATAAGGAGGGGTAATGACTGAATAGTCTTTGCTGACCACATAAATGCCGTGGGATAGGAAAAGTGTATTCTGGTGTGGGATTAGGGTGTTGGTACAGACTTGACAATATCAATGCTATTCAGATGCAAAACAATTTTAAGACTCAATAGTGAATCGCATACCTTCCAAAACCAAAAAGCAATAATCCACAAAATGCCAAGCAAGTCATAGGAAGAAAAAGCGCCCGATTGTTTATTTTGTCAATTATATATAACAAACGGAAACTTCTACCCTCTCCGACCTGCCAGTCACCCCGGAAAAAATGTCACTTCAGTTCTGGAAAATATAGTATTCCCCATTAAGCCTCTAATCGAATTGTCCGCGTGGTCTTATAGTACCCCTAATAGGGGTACAGTCATTGCCATACATACCAAATACTAGACATGACCCCATGGATAGCATTTGCATATGTAAAAGCTTTGCTGATGTGACTTTCCTATTAGGCAATTCCCTCATCTCATGTTTGTCTTCAAAACTTTGTCAAGCTTAGAAAATTGAAGTTAATAAACAATACAATGATACATATTGCCCATTTTACTGGCATTTTACCAGATTTGCTGGTATGTATGTCTGAAACATACTGGAAAAACTTGTAATTAGAAGGCACGAAGGGTTGCTAATTGACAAATTGAGAGATGAAATTTGTGAAAAAATCGCGTTCTGGTGGGATTCGAACCCACGACTCCGTATTCGCTAGACCGGCGCTTTAACCAACTAAGCCACAGAACAGGTAATGGTTCTGCGGAATAGAAAGCCAAACTGACACCGAAGCCACACCTTCAACACTCCTATTTCACAAACTCGTCTCTCTTTTCGGCTTAAATGGGCACAAACAGGAGTGTGTTGTATATTGGCATCTAAGCCGAAAAGAGAGATGAGTTTGTGAAATAGGAGTGTTGAAGGTGCGGCTTCGGTGTCAGTTTGGCTTTCTATTCCGCAGAACCATTATCTGTTCTGTGGCTTAGTTGGTTAAAGCGCCGGTCTAGCGAATACGGAGTCGTGGGTTCAAATCCCACCAGAACGTGATTTTTTTTCACAAATTTCATCTCTCAATTTGTCAATTAGCAACATTTCGTGCCTTCTAATTACAAGTTTTTCCAATAATAAACAATACATTACAAGGTTCGAATTCCCATAGAATGAGATCATTCATTCGCACTACAACACCATAGGAGATAATATCACATTGGCTGATTACAGTACAAATGCGAAAAATCTCCCTTTTCCCCCTATCCGCAAACCGGGGACGCGCACTGTTGGATTTCGAAAGCCTCGGAGAATATTACAAACCTTCAATGGCATTCCCATACACTAACCCACATTGCCCATTCAGGGGTCTGACTGGGCCTATTACCCTCCCTCAGTTTGTAATATTCTCACCAACTTGGAATTATATTTTCCCGGCATATAAATGACTTCGACAAATGTTCGATATACTATGCAGCAGCATGATCAGTAGAACTATATCAGATGACTTGAAGATCTGATTTTTACAGAATTGTTTGCCATTGCTTATACATTCAGCTATTCCAATCATTACTGCAAGGCACATCGGCCACATGCCTGAAATCAAAGCTTCCTGGAAGATATAATTCAAGCCCAGGGATAATTTTTCCTATTGTTTTTGAAAAAAAAAAATCCTCTTGAGTTTCCTTTCTCCAATGATTTGTCAAATTATCCAATTCCAAATTATTCCAAGAATTCATACAAGAATTTCTCCAACAGCGCGATCGCTCGTGGGTTAAGAGCTTTCCATGAATTCCTCCAAGAATTTGTTCAGGTTGCTTTTCCAGACGAGTAGTTATTCTTTCAAAAATTCTTGAAGGATTGCCCCAGAATTATATCTAAAGATTTTTGCAGATTTTTTTTTTGAAGATTGCTTTCAAAATTCCATCAAGAATTTATGTGGGAAATTCTCCAATGGTAACTAAAGGAAATTGATTTTAATTAATCAATCATTTTTCAAGAATCCATCCAGATATTTCTCCTTGAAACATTTCAGAGATTTCCTTGTGTTTTGGAGGGTGAGTTCCAAGAGAAATCCCAGTGAAATTTTTGAAAGTATTCCTGGTGAAATTTTCGAAGCAATCCCAGGAAAAATTTCAAAATTAAATACTAAAGTAATCCTAGCAACTTGGCAATCCCAGAAAAAGTTACCAAAGAACGATTTCTTCCAGATTTTTTATTTGAATCCTCTAGAAGATCCTTACTCCCAAGGGTTAGCTTGATAGTTCTACAATGATTTTCCCAAGAGATTTTACAGAGAATCCTCCAGAAACTATTCTAAGAAATCAGAAACTTTTTCAAGCCAAAATCCAAAAATTCTCGAAGAGTACTCCAGCAGTTCCCAAAAAAGTTTATCTAGTTTTTTTTTTATCGAAATCGTTACTCTTCCAAAGATTATTTAACATTTCCAATATTCAATAACTTTTATAGGATTTGTTTGATGAATTTTCTTAAAATTCCGTAAAAAAAATATGATGGAACTTCTCCAATGATTACAGCAGAAAACCCTTCAAGGAATTTAACGACTATTCAGGAATTCTGACAAATATTTCTCCTTGAAATGTACCAGGGATTCCTCTATGATTTTTTTTAAAGGATTCTATAAGATCCCAGGTGGTACTCCCGAAGGAATCCCAGCTGAAATTTTCGAAAGAATTCCAGATAAAATTTCTGAAGAAATCCCGGAAGAATTTCCAGAAGTAATCCCAATAACTTGGCAAGAAGAAATTCAAGAAAAAAATCTGCGGTATTACCAAAATAAAGTGCCTGAAGGAATCTTAAAAAGAATTCCTGAAAGAATTCCTGGGCGAATTCCTGGGGGAATCCCAGGTAAAGTTCCCGTTTAAAACCCCTTAAATGCCTGATGGAGTTCCTAAAGCAATCCTTGGTAGAATTCTCGAAGGATTACCATGAGGAATTCATCAAGGATACTCTGAAGGAATTCCCAAGAAAATCATTGAGAATGGAAGTTTCGAAATAATACCAGCTGAAATTCCAAAAGAATCTCTGCAGAATATATCGAAGAAATTCAAGGAGGAACTCTAGAGGGAATCCCGGGAGGAATTCCTGAAAATACCCCGGAAAAGATGCTGAAGGAATCCCAGAGGAAATTTCTGAAGAAAATTCAAAAAAATCCTACAGAAGAGTTCATGAAGGAATCTTTGGTGAAATAAAAAAAAAGAATCTCCGAAGTAATTTCTAAAGGAATTCATGAAGCTATCCCTGGGAATTGTCCTGAAGAAATCAGTGGAGGAATACCAAAAATACTTCGTGGGTGGATTTCTGAAGAAATCACTGGAGCACTTCTTGATGGAACTCTTAGAGAATTCCTGAAGATATTCCTGGAGGAAGCTCCGAAAGAATCTCTGGAAGAAGGTCCTCTCTAAGCTAATGTGTTTATAGGACCAAACTTAGTCCGATGTAATGTGTGAAGAACTATATCTCGGCAATGTAAGGAGAAGGATATAAGAAAGGTGACTTCAACAAACCCGTTCAAGTGCATTTAAGAAATTAGAAAGTATCGCACCAGGTGGCATTGATGTAATTTATTTCAAGGCAGAAATTTTCCTACGACAGCACTAAGCGATTCCACCCGAAACTTCTCCGTGGATTTCTTATAGTTATTCTTTTAGAACTCGGCTGGTAGTTTTATCCCGAAGATCCTCCAGGAATTCGCCCAAGGGTTTCTTCTGGAATTGCTTCTGGTATTCCATTCAGAATTCTACGATGAACTCTTACCGTAGGGCGAGATTTTGGCTTTTTTACGGTTTTCTTCTGGGATTCTATCATGAATTTCTCTTAAGATTTCTTCAGAGATTTCTCCCGGTATTTCTTTAGGAATTTTTGTCTTAGTTTCCACTAAAGATGCCTTCAAATATCTCTTCCAAGGTTCTATCAGAGATTCGTTTTGGGATTCCTTCCAAAATTTCGGCTGGACTTTTTCAGGAATTCCTTTATGGGGTCTTTGCAGGCTCCCATTAAGGATTGCTCCCGGGATTCCATCCGAGATTTCGTCCAGGATTCTTTCAGAGATTCGTTCCGGGATTCTTTGAGAGAATTATCCCAGTATTGCTTCTGGAATTTCTTCCAAGATTTCTTTAGGTATGCCTTTTTTTATCCCTCCCAGCCTTTCTAAAGGAATTTTTCTTGGATTCTCCAGAGATTCTTGTCATTGTTTCTTCAATGACTTTCCCAAGGCTGCCGTTTGTTATTCCTTCCAGAATTCTTCAGGAATTTAGTCCGAGATTCCTTCCGAGACTTGGTTCTTTCCGGAATTTCATTAGATTCACGATTGTTTTACGGATTTCTCCAGATAATTCTCAGGGATTTCTTCATGATTCTATCAGGGATTCCACGTGAGATTCCTCCTGGGATTTCTCCCGGGATTCTTTCAGGGATTCTATTATTCACTTCAACCGGGATTGCTCTAGCAATTCCTGTAATGGTTTCTTCAAAGATTTATCCCGGGATCCCTTCAGGGCGTTATTCAAAAATTTCTTACAGGGTTCATTCGTTGAATCCTCCTTCACGAATTTCTCTTGAGATTTCCCTCGATCGCCAAGATATCTTCAATGACTGCCTCGAAGATTTTTCTTGGTTTTCATTCAGTGAATTCTGCATGATTCTTTCAATTATTTCTCCAGAATTCTTTTAAGGATTCCTCCAAATATTTTTAGGGAATTCCTTCTGAGATTTCTGTTGGAATTCTCTCAAATCCGTGATGAACGGAAAGTTGAAAACCACTGTCACCACCCCGCCATCTGTGGGTGTATTTACCCAAGTCAGCGCATCATTGATTTTCCCTCATCGCCCTCATAATTTCGGTTTTATTTTACGGCCTTCCTCGATTCGCTTTGCTCATTAATTGAAGTATCCAACCATGGGCTGCCAGGCCGCGCCGGGCCGGAAACGAACGAATTCCATTTGCATTTTTTTTTTCTCCATCGTGCGTTAAGGAAACCCAATCGATTTGTTCTCAGTGTCTGCTTCGGTGGAAATTTATGAACGCTTTCCGTTTTCGGGTTTTCGGTGGGTGAGGGTCGACTGCGTTTGTTATTATGTATAATCAATTGAATTTGATTTCTTGGAAGCAAATTTCAATCAACTGCGGTTCTCGGGAAACAGCAATTATGCTTTGGCTTGGTTTTGCTTACATTTCATTAAATTACCCGCATGCATTGCTCCACAACCCACCTCGCTGGGGGCTCATTACAATGGATTAAAACTTCCGTCGACTTTTTTTTTTTTTTGGTTCCAAGAACTCCAACACTCTCTAATTAATCAAACTTTTTCCAGAACAAGAAATCGAGTAAAAAACTTTCTTCCCGGTGTGATATCTTTCCCCGCTCAAGCCACGTGAGCCTCATTATCCCAGACATTTGTTTTTATTACCATATATACCTTCGGCTCTTATCTCATCCCAGATTGACGTTCCTTGACAGCACCACCGCACCGACGAGCCATCGGACTCTTGGAGGAAACCTCATGAAGCGCATAATTCGGTTTTCCTGTTGTTCGTGTAGTGCCAAAATTATATGATAATCCATCTCTCTCGCGCGCGTTCTCCCCGCTGGAACATCACGTGACTGGTTTTCCGGGGCCACCGAACCACCGCCGGAGCCAGGCATGAAAAATTCATAAAAATGGAATCCAATAAGGAGCGGGCGGAAATGATGACGACGCTGACGACGACGGTTTTCTCGAAAAGCATTCGGGCACTTTTTGATGAATGAAGTTTTTAATGAGTGATGATTAATTCGCTGTGAGGCTTCGAAGTAGATATCTTCACAGGGTTGAGGTAAGAATGTGGAGATAGCATGTGATGGATAATTATTATTATGATGGGCAAGAATGAGCATTTACACAAATATGACATTAAGTTTCAGGAGTTGAAGTTGGATTGGAAATGTTTGCTCACCGATTTGACGGTACCGTGTTCGTGTTTACAGAAAATGAACTCGTTTCCATGGTCACCTGTAGATGATAGGGCTCTGCTCAGACGGCTCAGACGTTAATCAAGTGTACACGTGTATGGACCACCCATTTGACTTTTGAGCGTTGCCGTGTTATCTAGGATATGAGTTCATTTTCTGTAAACACAGCACCGCCCAAATGTAGAATTAGTGAACTCGTGCAGAGATCCATGGTCCTCTGTACGAATTCATTAATTTGACGTTTGAGTGGAACCGTGTTATCTCTAGAACATCCTGAACACCATGAAGTTTGGAGAAGCGAAATACTTAACATACCAGTTCTTCTAAAAGCTTCATTTGGATATTGGTTACGCTCATATGCACTCATTTGACCTTCGTCAAGAATATCAATAAGTGCTTTATAATCTGGGATGTTCTAGCTGTTCCAAACTGTTCCATAGTCAAGTCCTTCAAATTTTAGGTGGTTTCGCCATGAATAATAGCATTGCATAATCTACTGGGATCCGTGAAGCTCATGAAATCTCAAATGTCATTTAGAAACACTATAGAGCTATTAAAGGTCAGCCCAACTACCTTGTAGTTCGGAACTTCAGGTCTACACTCGTAACAGTAGCCATATCTGCTATGCTGAGTAACGTTGCATAAACAACCGGACTAACCTAAAGTCTTCTAGATATTATTATAAACCTTTGGGGCGTTCAGAGTCGTCCAAACAGTCCTGAAGTGTAGGTCTTGACAGTAGCATTAGTTATTCTTACAATGAACTGTAACATCCCAAGCAGGAATGAATAACTAACACATAACTGCAGCATACCAAAGTGAGGTATCATACCAAGACAAGGTATGGGTCGGTTATCCTGGTATTGCAAATAGCTTTTGTTATTGTGTAGGCATTGAGTCACCAACAAAAAAAACATCTACACTCAAACCTCTATTTAGGTCGAATCCATTTAGGTAAAATCTATTTAGGTCCCACCATTTAGGTAAAGTTACCCAAATGGAATCTGAATGTGTTCCGAGCAGTTGGAGTGTTTTAGATTAAGGATAAGTTTGGTTTAAGGGAATTAAGTTGAAAGTGGAGTTAAGGGGAGCTCAGAGTGTGTTCAGGGGGGGAGCAATGAGGTCGGATGGGATTGGTTTGGGATTGTTTACGGTTTCCTAAGAACTTTCTTGAGCATAAGTCATCGAATCTACATTTGGGCAGTTCAGATTTCAAAGATGTTGAAAATTCAAAGCTCCCATACGTTCATTACAATCCGTGGTGCAAAACTAGAATCCTGTCAAATTTTCAAGCATTTCGCTGGTCATAAGGTCAACGTCAAATTTAATTCAAGATCTAAATGATGAATGTGCCGTAGACCGGAACTTATTTCGGTAGTCGGTAGCTAAGATCTTCTGTTCATGCGTGCATGGATGAATATTGATTAATAACTTCTGTCTTGAGAGTCAAAATGAGTTGCGGTCTTCGGCAACAGTCATCATTGAGTTCTGAAAAGTTCAAGAAGCTGGCAGCACTGCTGTATCGACTAATCGGTGTTTTTATTGTGTTATTTGGAATTAATTTTTCGTGCGTTAATTCTTTGTTTTTATTACCTACCGGTTGGTTTTTTGCCGCTGTGGACTATAGACAGTTTAAGTGTTCGATTACCGCATCAGTGTTATTAGTGAATTTCGTGGAACTGTTGAAAAAGTGTTTCGTGTGGAATTTATCACAATCACATTAATCAACACCCAAACATCAAATTTGTGCTGAACAGCGCCATCTACTGTTGAAAGCGATACTACCACACTTGTCATAGGCAAGGTCATAGGTGTGTTCATATAAGTGGACCACATCACAGATAAGCAGAGATTGATTTTGGTGGAAGGCGAGTCAATATCAAACTCGAACATCGGCTGTTTTCCTACTCTCCGCATCGACCAATGTGGCGCTAGCTTCTATGCGCGAAAAATCGCTAAAAGTGAATCGCAAAAATATTGTATGGCGAATAGCATCTAAAGGCAAATCTATCGAAGTGGAATACATTATTCGAAAAAATATTCGGTAGTGGTTGTGCACAATGATGACTACTTTTTAGCCTACCAAATATTTTTTCAGTAAAAGCTTTCTATTTCAAGTAATTCAAGTATAGATGCTTTTCACCATACAAAATAAAATGGATTTACTCCTGCTGATCAACTGTGGGTGTGCGCCAAGCGGGTAGTCCATTGCGATCGCTGCACTAAGAATGTCAATGATGACGAGCGAGTTACATGTCGAGGATACTGCGGTGTTTTGTTCCATGCGTTGTGTGCCCAAGTCAATAAGCCCCTACTAGACCAAATCAGTTCGAATGTAGTGTATTATACCATTTGGGCAGGTGCACCTATTTTGGGCACTTATCGCTATAACTAAGTCAATTTTAAACCGATTGATTTGAATTTTTGTACAGAGTTAGATACTGTACATGTCTAACTCTATACAAAATTTCAAATCAATCGGTTTGGAGCAACATTTGAAATGGGCATACAAGCATTGGTAAACAATGACTTCACACGTCGCTCCTGAGCCCCCATCAGCTTAAAAACTAAGACCGTTATGAGATAGAGCAAACATCGATCTTTCGGATAACGATGTTCATTTGCGTGGGCGGGCTGCTGTTATGCCCTACGGAGAATTTTCGAAAAAAGACACAAGACCTCTTGGGCCCTTTTCAAATGTTGCTCCAGAATTCAGCAAAACGTCAACGAGAGAATGACAGATCTATTGTCACGTCCAATCGGACGCTGCAAAACATGAAGGGCTCAAGAGCTTTGAAAGGGTCTGTTCAAACCGTGAGCTTAAGTAACGATCAGCTGTTTTGGGTATATTTATCGGCGTTTCACCCTAGTACCACCGATGAACAAATTATAGCGCTTACTCGTGAATGTGTTGGCCTGAAGACGTGAAGACGTGATAAAGGCTACCAAGCTCGTGCCCAAAAATGCTGACATTAGCAACATGAGTTTTGTGTCGTTCAAAGTTGGTATTGGTTCGCAGTTCAAATCTACTGCGTTGTCGTCTGAAACATGGCCCGATGATGTATCGTTTAGGAAATTCGTCAACTACGGTTCAAAAAACCTGCCCAATGTAGTAAAACTGACGGGGAACATAATCAACGAGCCTCCATCGAATCAACCGCAAATGGATGCCGACTAATCCGCACAAGTCCCGATAAATGCAAACTTCTAAAATCCTCGCATTCAAGTGATTTGGTCCTTCTCGACGGTAAACCGGGATGCATATTCTCCGCTAGTATTGAGGTAGACTCTAGTCCGCTCATCTAAGTCGAGCCACTCCTGCCAGCGTTCAGCAGCCATCCTGGTCCTGAGTATGAGTATGTATCTACGGTCTACCGAAATCTGTTCTCCGGCAAGTATAGTTTCGTTGTTGCGCCTTCCGTCTCTGAACCACCTTCCGCTTTCAGTAGCAGCTTCAACACTGCCTTATCGATATCACCAGCAATCATCGCCGACCAGTATGAGCCGCATCAACCAGAACGCACTGCCTGCTCCCTGAGCCGCTCAACCCAGTCGCGCTTCCTGATTCCTGTCATCGTAGTCGTTCTGTACCTGAGGTTGAGTATGGCAATGGGATCTTCCGCCCTCCTGTACCAGGCAAATATCCTTCAACTTAGAACAATTCCGTGCCTGATATGTCGTCGCCCTTCTGCAGGTTATATGCTGTGACTCAAGCTTCGGATACATCACTACAACCAGAACGCACGGCCTGTTGCATCAAGGAGACTCCCAAATCCCTCAACTCAGTCGCGCTTGCAGGTTCCAGCCATCACAGTCGTTCTGGTCCTGCAGTCGAGTGTGATAAGGGGGGGGGGGGGGAGTGGGTGGTCTCCACCCTCTCTCTTCAGGCAAGTTTCCACTTAACTTTCAAAATTCATCCACTGACGCACGCTCGTGTTCTAGTGCAAGCCTTTCTCCCAACAAACTACGCTTTTACTATCAGAACGTACGTGGACTCCGTACCAAAATCGACGACTTTTTCCTTTTTTCCTAGCAGTCAGCGATAGGGAATATGATGTCATCATCTTGACTGAAACGTGGCTGGATGATGCCGTCTTCTCTGCACAGCTTTTTGGAAATCATAACAGCGTCTACAGAACCGATCGTAGTCCTGTCAATAGCAGAAAATCTAGAGGTGGAGGAGTTCTCATTACCGTTTCACCGAGTATCAGCAGCTACTGTGACCCTGCCATTATAGATGATTCCCTATATCAACTGTGGATTCGGCTTGACATGGCAAAGTTCGTTATCAGCATCGGTGTCCTATATCTGCCACCGGATCGCAAAAGTAATCTGACTGACGCTCATTATCATGTAGACTCCATTGGATTAGTCATTTCCTGCCTCGGCCCCCATGACTACGCTCTGTTATTTGGCGATTTCAATCAATCATCGATTCTATGGGCTCCATCTGGGCCCGAGCCTCCATCAGTAGATCGGTCTAACCTTCCAGTTGCTAGTAAGGCGCTTTTAGACGGCTTCAACCTCCACAGCTTAACGCAGATCAATGCAATCGAAAACATCAGAGGACGCGTAGTAGATTTCGTTCTTATTAATGACGCAGCCTTTCCTAATTGCTCTGTGATTGCAGCTGCAGAACCACTCGTACCTGTCGACCAGAGTCACCCGCCCTTGGAAGTAAATGATCGTTACACGGCGCCTGTCTCATTTGAAGCCACATACGACTCAAATTCTCTCGATTTCCGAAGAGCCGATTTCACCACGCTGAACGCTGCTCTGATTTATGTTGATTGGAGTCCCCTAAGCTCGAAAGAGAATTCTGTTGAATATTTCACAAATACTGTTAATCGTATTGTATCAATGCACGCGCCTCTTGTAAGACCCGCTCCGAAACCGCTTTGGGCAAATAATAGATTGCGCTCACTAAAACGCCGTCGCTTCGCTGCGCTTCGCAGATATTGCAACTGTCGCTCATCGTATCTCAAGCAGCAGTTTAACATCGCGAGTAGGGAGTACAGGGAATACAATAAGCTCCTGTATATACGTTACATAGATCGCACTCAACGTAATCTTCGTTCGAACCCTAAGCAGTTCTGATCGTTTGTTAGATCAAAGCGGAATGAAGACGGATTTCCAACATCGATGTTTTTTGGAACTAACTCAGCCAATTCCGCTGAAGAAAAGTGCGAACTGTTTGCTGCCCAGTTCAACATGGCGTTTAACGATTTTGTATCAACTCCCTTCGAAGTCGAAAATGCTGTTTTTGACACGCCGTCTGATGTACTGGACTTCAATTGTTTTCGGATCGATGCTGAAGATGTCTCTAGGGCGATAAGGAAGCTAAAATTTTCGTACTCTATGGGGCCTAGACCGGCCCAAATACAAAAATGTCGAAAAATTCCACGGGGCACCCTCTAGAATCGTGCCTTTGGATGAGAAGAGCAATCTGTGAAAATTTCAGCTCAATCGGTTAAAAACTGAGCTGGCGCAAATGAGTTGAAAGTTTGTATGGGATCTTCAGTCCAAATATATAGGAAATTGGATGACCTCCAGTCTCTCATTCAGTACGCTGGTTGAAAGAGTTTGATTTGGCTCATAATTTAAAAAATAATAGTTGATACCCTAAGGAATAACTTTGTAGAAGATCATGTAATGATAAAACTTAATTTAGTTGCGGTTTCAGCTAACGAAAGCAGGATGAGGACATCTTCCCCTGTTTACTCTCGGTTGTTACATGCAGCACGTGTTTGCAGTTCGAAATTACAGTTTTACAGCATAGGCGGCTATGTTGTCCTTCATTTCAATTGCTCACACACGTGGGCGGGTATCGAAATAGTGAAGGATTACATAGCTGCCTATGATGTAGCGCGCAAGCTTCGACCGACAAACACGTGCTTCATGTAACAACCGAGAGTAAACGGGGGAAGATGTCCTCATCCTGCTTTCGCTGGTTGAAACAGCAACTAAATTAAGTTTTATCATGATATGGTCTTCTACAAAGTTGTTCCTTAGGGTATCAACTACCATTTTCTCAATTCTGAGCTAAATCGAACTCGCTGAACCGGCGTACTGAGTGAGAGACTGTAGGTCATCCAATTTCCCATATATTTGGACTGAATATCCCATACAAACCTTCAACTCATTTGCGCCAGCTCAGTTTTAAACCGATTGAGTTGAATCTTTCACAGATTGTTCTTCTCATCCAAAGGCACGATTCTAGAGGGTGCCCCGTGATTTTTTGCAACTTTTTTTTCTCGCCATACAAATGTGGGACAAATGCGGTCTAATGGAATACCCATTGGGGCCTGATGGAATACCTCCAGTATTGCTAAAACGATGTCATTCCGTTATACAAGAATCATTAGCAACGATTTACAACCTCTCCTTTCAATGCAAGCAGTTCTCAAACAGCTGGAAGTATTCATTCCTGGGTCAATAGCCTTGGTGACTGTATTGAGCTGCAGACGTTGTTGTGTCGATTTGAGCAGTGGTGTGTAAATAACTGCCTAACCTTGAGTGTTAACAAATGCCAGGTGATTAGCTTTAGCAGAAAACTGAAACCGATCATGTACCAATATACGCCATCTGGTATACCTCTGGAACGAGTGCACCGTATACGCGACCTCGGCGTCATCCTAGATGAAAAACTTACATTCCGGTTCCACTATGAAGACGTTATTTCTAGAGCGAACAGACAGCTTGACTTTATAATGAAAATCGCTAATGAATTCCGCGATCCGCTTTGTTTAAAATCACTGTATTGTGAACTTGTGCGGTCCGTTATTGTGTTTGCCGTCGTCTTGTGGTGTCCTTATCAAACCACCTGGATATCACGCATCGAATCAATCCAGAAAAAGTTCGTGCGTTTCGCGCTAAGGAATCTTCCTTGGCAAAATATTATTTTTTTAGTTTTTATTAATGTGCATTTTAACTTAAATGCTAATTCTACACTGGCAAAATAATCAACGCATGACTCCCTAACATGATCGCTGTCAACTACTGGGAATCGACACTTTGGAAAATAGGCGCCAAACCACGCAAACTATGTTCGTGGTCAAGTTACTGAACGGCAGCGTTGATTCTTCTCAACTTTTGGCCAGAATTAACATTAATGCTCCAGCACGATCGCTCCGGAGGCATAACCTTCTCAGGTTGGAAGGTCGGAACACCCCTAACACCTCATTCAGGTTGTAGTTATTGGGTTTTGCATACCTGAGTTTGGTATTACAGGTCGGACTCGATTATCCGGAGTATCGATTTTTATTTCACTCCGGATAATCGAATTTTCCGGATAATCGAATCACATATAAACATAAAATTAAAATTAAAGAACGTATGAAAATATATGTTTTTGTTATTTTATTTTCATGAAGCATTGACGTAGCCAGAAATTCAAATAAGGGATCGTCCATAAATTACGTCAAAAAAACTTGTTTTACTGCTTCCCCTAGTCAATCTTGTTATACAAGTTTTCTGAAGTTTTAATGGGTCATCACAATTTGCTGCATCTCCCCGCCCCTCTCAAATGTGACATAATTTATGGACCTTCCCTTAGTATGCTGTATTTAGTAAGACCCTAATAGTGTTCTAGGTTTTTTAAGATCGGGGCACTTTTCTGACAATTTTGAACTAAACAAAAAGGTTATGAGCTCGTGAAACAAAACATAAACAGTAAGGGGCCATCCATTATGTACGTCACGGAAAAATCCATGTAAATTTTCCAATTTTGGTGTAACGTACTTGATGGATGTTCCCTAACGAAGGCATGGTTGAGGCAAAGGGGTGTGATTTGTGTAAATTGGAGAAAATGTTGAGGGATGAGAAAAAAGACTTTTGAAGTGAACAGCCTCTTCCGTGTGTCTATAATACACACGGTACTGGGAGCAGTGATCAACTCAACAAACATTTTGATCAAACTCCTAAAGAAATATAGGTAGAAGAGGCCTGTCTAATTAAAAAAATTGTTCTCTGATTCTCAAGTCCACCCCCATATTTTGAAGTAACTGATTTTGCTTTTAATTTGCTTTTTTTGCATCGATGATGTAGGAGTTGAGCGAACATTATCGAAATTCGTGAAAGCCTAATGTGTCCTAAAACTAGCTTTTGGGGAGCAATCATGCATTGGATCTCTTAATTTCAATGGATTTTGCTGAAGTTTTGACCAGTTACTTCTTTTTGGATGCCAATCAAAATATGGGAGTGGACTTGAGAATCAGAGAACATTTCTGAAAAAATTGACATGCCTAATTTAAAACTTGCTGGAGAAATCTCTAAAATAATTCTGAGGAATATCCGGAAGAATTTCTGAAGAAATCTTTGTAAAAAATCCTGTAGAAAATAATGAAGAATATCTGGAGGAATTCCTGAAAGAATCCTATAAGAAATTACTGCATGAATACCTAAAGAAATCCTCAAGGACTTCTGGTGGAATATCAACAGAAAATTCCGAAGGAAACTTTAAGAAATACCTGGTAAAATCCCCATAAGAATCCCATAAATAATACCTAGAAAAAACCGTAGATCTACCTGTGGGTATTTAAAGAACAACTACAAAAATTCGTGGAAGAATTCCAGTATAAAATCCTAATAGAATCGCAACAAAAATTGACCGGAAAATTTTTCGTAAAATCTCCTCTGGAAATATCTGGCGAAATTCGAGCAGGGATTGCTTTAGGAATCTTAGCAGGAATTCCCAAAGGAGTCTCAGGAGGAATTCTTGGAGGAATACCAAGCAAAAGGAAATAAATCCCTGAAAGGTTTCCCCTTAAAGGAAAATTTGGAGAAATCCAGAAATACTATCTGAAGAAATGCATAAAATCATTCTTTGAAAATTTCGTGGATGATTCACGGCATGTTTTGAAAACAGATGCAACATTTAGCGTTTTCTCGCTGAGAAGAGATTTAAAATTGTTTGGCCCTTTTCAAATATAACGCGAGATTTTTTTGTTACGTAATTTATATATGACGCTAAAAATTATCAACTGAATGAGATATGCTGTAAAATACTGGAAATGTAAAATGTTAAAGCTGAGTGTTAAACAAAATTTTCTCGTTAAAAGAGGCTAACACAATCGAGTCAAAAAGCCGACAAAATCGGAGGAAAACGGAATCGGGGGCTTCCAAAATCGTGTCAGCACTATCAGTAGGTCGGCTCTAGAGGCACGTTCTCCTCATTGATATAAAAAAATATCGCAATAAAAATACTCCGGATAATCGAGTCTAAAATTCCGGATAATCGAATTCCGGATAATCGAGTCTCCGGATAATCGAGTCCGACCTGTACAACTATTTCACATCCAACACATCCAACTATAACATGTTATCCCCCTGGCATTTTATGAGATTTTCCAAGATTCTTTCGAGATATTCCAGATCAACCAAACTTTTCCGGAGACCATAGCTTCAGGTCTACACTGGTGATAATAGCTTTTGCCACTACGGTAAGTGTTGTTACATAATCAACTGTATTTACCAAAGTACTTCGAGGAACAATGAGCGTTGTTTGTTTTTTTTTTTTTGATATTATGGGTTATCCTTACTGTTATGGAGCTTAGTTGATATAAACAACTCGTGTAACGTGAGGTGATTTCGTTTTAAATAGTAACATTACACAACCAATTAGGATCCATTGACCTCTTAACTCTCAAGGGTAACTCCATGATAGTTAAATCTGATAGCTGATCTGATACTGTCTATTGAACTTTCAGTAGATTCACTGGACATGATAGAGTACAAATCGTAGCTTTGTACAATGAACGGAATTACCGTTCCACCCGTAGACTTTAGGATCTAAACTCAAGCATAGTTCGGATGACCTAGGATATCCCGACTGATCTGACACTGTCTATTGTCTAAGTCAAATCGAGCTTTGCGTTCTTTCATCAAGAATGAAAAATACTACTTCAATGCATCCAAAGAATTTCAATTTGATTTCAGTTCATACCAGGCAGATATATCTATATATATATATATATAGTATTAAACAGATGTTTCCATTTCCCTGTCATCCGGAGAACAAAATAACAAGCCTATGTACTGCGTATCCCCGAAAGCCTCGAAATCCGACACTAATGATCGCCGTTGCCTGGCATTTCACGAAAAAAAAAAACAATCCCAGCGCTAAATCATCCAATCGATCGAATCTCGAAAATAGATTACCAATACAACCAATACTCACCGGTACCAGGAAGCGTCGAACCTCGGCCAGGGCGTAGGCGATACGGGCGTGCGCCTCGGCCGGCGCTGTGTAGGTGGAAATCTCGACGTGCAGGTCCTCGGAAAGATGTGCGTATCGCGGGTCGCCACTGAGTCGCAGTTCCTCCTCCTGGGGGTGCATGAGCGGACGGACGATTCAAGGAAAAGGAAATATGTATGGGATGCAACGTAACCGTTTGTGTATGAATACGAACCTTCTTACGATCCCGCATTGAACCCTTGCCAAGAACTGCCATTTTGCACATCGTCTCCTCCTGCAGTCGCTTTAGGGAGTTGCCCTTCGGGCCCAGCAGCTTGCCGACAAAGTTGAACTGGAATGAGATAAGACGGAAAAGTGAGCAATCAGAAAACAAGGGGTCAAAATTGTTGATGGTTTGTGGATGCGAATGAGACGGGAGTGTGACTCAATTCGGTAGAATAAATACTTATTTATTTGCCTTTATTAGACAGATTTTTCTTTTGTTGAGGACATTGGCGTATCTAGATTTTTTTCCTAGGGGGTGCCTTGGGGGTGCCAGTTTCAGTGGCTTCCAGGTTGTTTTGCTTCTTTTTCGTAAAAGGATATACCGAACCATCCTCAATTTCTTTCATGAAATAATGATATACTGCGTAGCGTAAAAAATAGCCCTCAAATTTGAACGTGCTATGTTTTAATGAACACTTTTTTTTAATTCGAACCGTTGTACAAATTTAACACTTTCCCCGCCATGTGAGGGGTTTGAATACTTAATAGCTTGATTGCGTATAATACATGGAATTGGAATTTTCAGTTTGAACTTAACAACCATCGAGACAACCCCTTTGTTTAGTGGATTGAAAACAATCAGGTCCGTAAGAATACATTTTTAGAGCAAGTGTAAATCTCTGAAACCATATAAAATCCACAAATTTGCATGTAACTTGTATTCATTGTGACATCCTCTTTGTTAAAATAGTTTTCAAGAACAAGAAAGAGTTATAAATGCGAGATGAACTAGCCCAGGGCTAAAAATCTCGTTAATACAGATAAAAAAAAGATATAAATACTTAAAATTGCATATTCAGGACTGAAACCCGGAATTTGGTGCGAGTGAACTTCGATTTTTCTCTTCGGGATTCTGGTACTCGCACCAATTTCGAATTAATTGATAATATATGTATTGAAAGGAGTTGTGTATAAAGCTCAAAATTTGACTACGTAAAACAAACATTGTAGTAATCAGTCAAAATTTCAGCTTCATACATTTCGAATAATTGTGTCTGGTTTGTACGTATAATACAAGACATTTGTGTTTTCGGTAATACCTCAGGGAATATTCCTGGTAATTTATATGGAAATTGTTTTGCAATTTATTTCAATTAAGTCTTCTTTTGAAAATCTCCCAGCAATTGCTTTGGATTTGGCAAATATCTACGGTAATATCTTTGGATCTCCTTCGGCAATTTCTTTAAGATTTTTTTTGGTAAAACGTTTGGAATTTGATACGTAACAACTTTCACGCATCCTTTGAAAACTTTCATCGAAAATTGCTTTGAAAATTTCTTCGGCAATTCCATTAGGAGTTTATTTGGCTTTCAAGCATTGTTTTGTTTATGTCAACAATTGTATTGAAATTTGCTGTTTATAATTCTCCAATTACTCTTCAGGCAATTCTTTTGGGAATTCTTTTATTTTGTAATTCATTCAACAATGACTCTGGGAACTTCCTTACAATTTATTTTTGGAAATGTCTTCGGCAAGTCATTTTACTTTTTTGGGATTATCGTCGATTTTTTGGACTTTCATTATCTATATTCGGTATTCCTTCGCCAATTCCTTCGAAAACTCCTTCAGAAATTCGTTTATAAATCGCTTCTCCTCTCCTCCTCTCTCTTCTTGGCGTAACGTCCTCTCACTGGGACAAAGCCTGCTTCTCAGCTTAGTGTTCAATGAGCACTGCCACAGTTTTTAACTGAGAGCTTCCTCTGCCAATGACCATTTTGCATGTGTATATCGTGTGGCAGGCACGAAAATACTCTATGCCCAAGGAAGTCAAGGAAATTTCCTTTACGAAAAGATCATGGACCGACCGGGAATCGAACCCGTCACCCTCAGCATGGTCATGCTGAATACCCGTGCGTTTACCGCCTCGGCCATATGGGCCCTATCAAATCGCTTCTATAATTTTAATGAAATTCTTTAGACAATTTCTTCTAGGTTTCTTCAGTAATTATGTAAGGAATTTCTGCAGCAATTCCGATTGTAATAACCTTCGGCAATTCCGATGTTACTTGCGTTGAAAATTTATTTAAGAATTTCATCAGCAATTCCTTTGGAAATTTTGAAAACTCCGTTTATTAATTTGGGAACTTCTTCGGTAATTCCTTTGGAAATTAATTCGGCAAATTTTTCAAAGATTTCCTTCGAGAATTTATTTGAAGAAAAAAGTTGACGGTTCTTTAAAAATTCTGTCATAGTGATACTACGGCAATTACTTTTGGAATTGTTTCTAAATTTTATTCAGAAAATCCTTTTATGATTTCGGGAAATTCTTTAAATTTTTTTTTGAAAATTGTTTTGTGAATGTTTGTGGAAATTTTTATAGAATATATTTCAGCAATTTATTTTGAGATTGGATTTGACCAAATTTTTAAAAAAGCCCTAAAAATTTATTCAGGAACACTACTAGTAATTCTTATATGAATTCTTTTGGCAACTACTTTGAAAGTTCTAGGGCAAATGTAATGGAAAATTATCCGGCAATTTGTCAGAAAGTTTTTCGTGAATTTCATAGGATTTTCTTCGAGCAAGCCCAGTTTAGAATGTCTGAATTTCCAAATCAGCCATTTTCGGAAGCAATAAGTAGTTAAATCATAAAACTAACAAAAGTAATCACGATACAATTGCCTGAGAAATTTTCAAAATAATTGAAAAAGAAATTGCTGAAATAATTTCAGAGGAGTAGCCATTGAAATTCTAGAAAAAAAATCAAAGAAATTGCTGATTAAATTCCAATGAAACGACCGCAGAAATTAAAAAAAAAAAACAACCATGCTCTCAAAGAAATAGCCATACTGCGGTCTAGCGAATACGGAGTCGTGAGTTCAAATCCCGCCAGAACGCGTTTTTTCATTTATCTCACAATTTGACCATTCTTAGCATTTCTCTTGAAATCCCTACTATTCCTGACACTCGTTTAGGGACTCCTCTAGAGATTTATATTGTGTTTCCTTCAGCTGGAGTTCCTTGAAGAAGGCCAAGAGAAGTTCCGTGAGTAATACCATGATTTATTTCTAGAGTAATCCATGAATAAAAACTCAAGAGGAACTCCTGGATGAGTCTTCAGAAAACCCCCTGAAAGAATCAAAGACATTTCTGGAAGTATCCTAGGAAAACTGCCTAGAAGAATTCCAGCAAGAATGGCAGAAGAAATCCCTAGAGGAATTCCTGCAGGTATCGTAGCAAAAATTTTAGGAGGAGACATAGGAGGCATTGCTGAAACAATTATAAATATTTGGAGATATCCCAGGAATGAAACCCTTTAGGGTTTCCAGGAGGATACACCGAAGGCAAGGCTCATAGGAAAATTGCCTTGAATAATCCCAGCAAGTTTTTCAATAAATCCCTGGAGGGATTCTTAGAAGAATCCCTAGAAGAATTCCGGGAGGTATTACAGTAAAAATTTCTGGAGGAGTCCTAGGAGGAATTGCTGGAAGAATTACAGCAGGGATAGCTTGAGAAATCCAGCTGAAATTCTTGCAGGAAGACCAAGAGGAGTTCCTGGAGGAATCGTATGAGAAATTTATGAAAGAATCCTTGTATAAAATATCTTGGATAAAAATTCCTGGTGGAATCACCGGAGAGCTTCTGAAGAAATCACAGAAAAAATATCAGAAGGTGTTATTAGAAGGATTCTGAGATGTATCATTGTAAAAATCTCTGCAGAAATCCTAGGAGGAATTGCTGGAGGACACTATACAGGAATTTCTAGAGAATCCCCATCAGGAATGCCTGAGGGAATCCAAAGATCAAAACCTTGGAATACCTAGAGAAGTTCCTGCAAGAACCAGTAGAGCTATTCTGGAAGAATCTATTGCGATGGCCCTGAAGGAATCGCAGAAGGAATTCCTGAAGGAATCTCAGGAAGATTTCCCGGAAGACTTCCAGCCCCAATGCTAGGATCAATTTGTATAGGAATCACTAGAAGAATTTCTGGGTATATCATAGTAAGAATTTCTGGAGAAATTGCTGGAAGAACCGCAGGAGAAGGTGTTTGAGGTATTCTTGGAGGAAGGCCAAAAGAGTTTCTGCAGGAATTCCAGAAGGAATTTCTGGAGGAATCTTTGGATAAAATCTCTGAAGGAATTTTAGAAAAATTAGGGACGAATCATCGAAGGGATTTTTAGAAAAAGAAGGGAGGTTTTCCGGAAGAATTTCCGGAACAACTTCCCTAGTAGATTGCCTGGAGGTACCACAATGAGAATTTTTGGAGGAGTTCTAAGAGAAATTGCTGGAAGAATCACAGCAGGAGTTGGTTTAGAAATCCTAGCCGCAATTCCCAGAGGAAGACCAATATAAGCTCCTGGAGGAATTCCATGAGAAATTTCAGGAAGAATCTCTGAATAAAATCTCTGAAGGAATTCCTGGAAGAATCACCGGAGGAACTTCTGGAAGAATCCCAGGAAGATTGTCCTGAATAATACCAACAGGAATTCCTGAAGGAATCCCAATAGACATTTTTAGAGGAATCGCTAGAAGAATTCCGAGAAGAATCAAAATAAGAACTTCCAAATCTAAATCCAATCCTAGGAGAAGTTGCTGGACCAATCTTTGCAGAGATTTCTAGTATGTACAACCCGATCTGGACTGCCTGGAGAATTCTAAGGGAAGTTTATTGAAGAAATATCGGGAGGAATCCATAAAGGAAGCCTAGAGAAATCACTGTAAGAATACTCTATCTATTCTTACTTATTACTATTACTGGATTAATTCATGGAGAAGGTATATAAGTATTTCCGGGTATGATTAAGTTTTATTCAAATGTACCATTAAAAATATTAGAATTATTGTGGTAAGTTTTAAATTTTAGGTGGCTCAAGGAAAAATTCTAGGGGGTGCCAAATTTGTTCTAGGGGGTGCCAGGCACCCCTGGAACCCCCTCTAGCTACGCCAATGGTTGAGGATCTTTCTTCAAAGGTTTGAATTTGCACTGTTTTGAAGGTAAAAACAACTTTTTCTTAAAGACTTGATAGGTTGAAGACTAATAAAAGCCTAGCCAAGCTTACAGCTTTCATGGAACTTCTGCACGAATTTATTCTGGCCTGCTTAACCGTACAGAAAATTTGACGTTTGAGCGGAGCGGCACCGCTGTGAGGCCAGCATAAATTCATGCAGAAGTCCATACGAATTCCTTTTAAAGTCTGCAAAACTGCTTTTCTATCAACAATATTTATAAGCGCAATATTCCCGCAAACTCATTTCATTCCATTGTCTATAATGTCCGTCTATTGGAAACTTTAATGCAGGCATCGTCATCATGTTTATGATTTTTCTCAACTTTGCTGCCAACGATCCGATCACACACATGTGCAGCTCATCATTTTTGTTGTCGCACATAGTCATCAGAGTCGGAGAACCGACATGGCATGGGATGGGGTTAGATAATATCGGATGCTGTGGATGCTCACTGCCAGCAACCGCCACGTACCTACATAAGAATCCCCACCAAGCATCTCCTCATGTGTGCCCGACAACATCCTCTGCGGCGTCGTCTCGAATTAATTGCACTCGTTTATTTCCCAGATCTCATGAAGACTGGCAGTAATTGAGTTGTTCTTTGCAGCTTCCCATCCCAGCAGGAGTAGCAATAGCTTCGAACGTACCCACCTAAGATGCGAAGAGCAACAGCTCACAAACGCTTTGACTCTTTGGTTCCGCTGTAGACCGCTGTGCACCGTGTGCCAATGCCATGCCGTGCCGTCCGTTGATGTATCCTTCCAGCAGCGACCAAGCAGACAACCACTTGCGCGTCTGTTTACGCTTTTTGTTGTGCATATGAGGAAAAAATAAGCTTTTAATAAAGCTTGAGCTCTTCCCAGTGGGCTCCGTTTGCTCGTACGCTGAGACATCACATGCACACCCACGCGCATACGAACGAGGAGGATACAGTGTTTCAAACACAACCAGACGCCTCCGCGACAGAGACTGTTGATGCAGAGACTGAAGATGCTCTTCGACGGGAAAAAAGATGAAAAGCACATTCCTGAATCGATGCTTTATCATGTTGATTGTAGACTGTCTGACGACGATAGGGTGACACGTAATTGTGAAGTTTGCAGCTGACTCTTCTCATGAAGCTTGGTGTCGCATAGAGAGAACTTTTTTTTTTGGCTAAGTCAAATTCTCCTCTCCACTCGGAGCATCCAAAATCATCAATTTCAGAAAGACTTACCACCATGGCGTAGTGTACGTTCATCGTTAATATATTGTTACTTCTGCTGGCTTACACCCGAGTTACAACCAACGTTGGCCTGAGACCTTAGGGTCGACTTCTTTCGATGGGCTAATCGGGAGTTCAATAAGCACTACACAAGAACTACCTTACTTTACCGATCAGGCTAAGGCCGGAGTGGCCTCTGCTGTACATAGTAGCCGTCTCCATTCCACTCGGTCCATGGCTGTTTGTCTCCAGTTTCGCACTCTGCGTAGGATCCGCAGATCGTCCTCCACTTGGTCGACCCACCTAGCTCGCTGCGCTCCACGTCATCTTGTACCGGTCGGATGACTCTCGAGAACCATTTTAGTCGGGTTGCTATCCGACATCCTGATGACGTGACCCGCCCATCGTAGTCTCCCGATTTTCGCGGTATGGACGATGGTTGGTTCTCTCAGCAGCTGATGCAGCTCGTGGTTCATTCGCCTTCTCCAAGTCCCGTCTTCCATCTGCACTCCGCCGTAGATGGTACGCAACACCTTCCGTTCGCAAACTCCTAGGGCGCGTTGGTCCTGCACGTAGGGTACATGTTTCGTGTCCATAGAGGACGACCGGTCTAATCAGCGTTTACACAAGAACTAAGCTACTTAATTTTTGAGACACGATCAGATACGCACGCAGTATGCATTGCAAAAACTCAAGTCAATCGGTTTGAAATTGACCGAGTTATAGCAGTAAGTGCTCAAAATAGGTGCTCCTTCCCAAATGGTTCCGACCCTATAGAAAAATGAATTTCTGTCTGTCTGTCTGTCTGCCTGTCTGACCCTGATGGATTCGAAAACTACTGCACCGATCGGTGTGAAATTTTGTATGTATGTTCTTTTGGGGCCGGCGAAGGTTCTTAGCATAGCGTGAGACTCCTTCGATATCTGGGAAGGGGGACTCCTATACACATTTTAGTTGCGGGGCACTTCTCTATGGTGCTGTTAAAAAAACACAATGGGCAGGCAGTACGACGTTTGCCGGGGCAGCTAGTGATAGAATAGAATTAGGTAAGGAATTATAATGCCGTTCTACGCATATTTGTCCCATGTTATTTTCCATGAACATGCGTAGCACGGCAGTATAATACTCACGCTTTTTGTATCATTTAATTGCAGAAAGAAACATAGAATTCATCATCTCACCATACACAAATTCATCTCATTACTAAACATACACTAAAACCTCTTGTTATGCAAGTTATTTTCATGCACCTTTTATTGCTGCACATTTTTATGCCCTGCATAAAAAGAGGTAAAGCTCCTCAAAATCAATATTGTGCATCAGAAACTTTAATAATGACGGTAACTATTGCAACGGTTACCAGGAGGTGTTTATAAGGGAGTGCAAAGGGAGGTTACAGGGGCATTTCAGGGGGTCCCAAGGGGTTTGAGCGGGGACCAGGAAATCTCAAGGGAGTTTCGGGGTCTGAGGGGGGTTCAAAAGCATTGGGGATAGTTTCAAAGGATTTTCGACGGGTTCTGGAGGCGTTACAGCTATGTTTTTGGGTCTCACATGCGTGACATGGAGTCCGAGTGGGTTTTGAGGAGGTTTCGGAGGCATTTCAGGAAGTTTCCGAGCATTTTTGGTGGGACTCAGGCACCAGGCAGGCGCTAGGCAGGCGTTTTCGGGGGTTTCAGAGGGTCTCACATGCATTACATGGGGTCCGAGGGGTTTATGGGGGATTTCGGAGGTATTTCAGGAAGATTGAGATAGTTTTCGACGGGATTCAGAAGTGTTACGGAAGCGTTACGGATGAGTTTCGGAGGTTTCGGAGCGTCTCAAGTGCGTTACATGGGGTCCGAAGTGGTCTTGGGGGGATTTTGAAGCCATTTCAGGAAGTTTCAGAGGATTTTTGGCGGGAGTCAAAGGCGTTTCAGAGGATTTTCAGAGACCCCATCACAATATCTTTTGAAAGGCCTCTGAAATTCCTTTTAATTTAAAGATGTAGTGTGGGCGTTGCAGCGAAATATCTACCAATTTTATATTTTTTTTTTTAATCGAACCGCAGACCTAGTTGCTTCCAACTATAGAATAACATACTATAGAATAACATTCAAGTAATTTAAGGAAAAAAAAATCGATCTCTGATACATTTCATACCTTGGTGAAATTAACAGTGGTTATGCTCCAAACAGAGAAAAAAAATTCATATCTTATATTATATATCTCATATATCATATCCCTCATCTGTTAACTCTCATCTCTCAATTCTCATATCCCATTTCTCATCTCTCATTTTTCATTTCTCATATCTTATCTCCTATCTCTTCATCCCACATCTCTCATTTCTCATCTCTGACCTCTCATCTACCATCTCTGATAACTCATCACTCATCTCTCATTTCTCATCTCCCATCTATCATCTCCTATCTCTCATGTAGCACCTTTCATCCCTGATCTCACCTCTCATCTTTCATTTCTCATTTCTCATCTCTTAGCTCTCATCTTGCATCTCTCATCATCATCATCATCTTTCATCTATCATTTCTTATCACTGATTTATTACCTCTGATCTCTTAGGCGCTGACCATAAACTCCGTAGACTTTTTTAGGTCATCTCAAAACCAAACTCGTAGACTTTTGTTCATACAAAATTTTCGAAATTTGTATGGAGTGTAGACTTTGACCAGAACACCCCCCTCCCTCTCGCTTCTTAAGAGTCTACGTAGTTTATGGACAGGCCCCTATCTCTCATCTCTCATCATCTCTCATAAGGAGTGTATCGGAAATTAACTATATATGTTCAAAACATCCTAAAAAATAATTTATTCAAGTTATAAATAATTTTATTTTTGGAGGTACTATATAAATCCTCAGAAAAAGGAATGGCACTTTTGCTTTTGTAAAAATAATTATTTTACATGGACATCAATCTCAAAGTTTAAACGCATGATCTTGAAATTTTGGACACCTCTTAAAAATTTGAAATTGCGGAAAAGATGGAAATTTTTTTGATTTTTTAAAATATTTTAGCGCAAATATATTCTTTCCCAGATTGCTCATAATATAGGTAAAAAATTATTTTCAAGAAAAAATTCGACTCCATTTTAGCGCAACTCTTAAAAATGAAAAAAGGTCATTTTTCAGGGACCCCATTTTTTTGATGCTCATTCAAAGCACGATTACGCAAATAAAAAATACATCCAATTGATAATCCATTTTTTTTTAATTGGAAATGTTTTTAGACTTAACGACGAGGTAGCTTTAGTAGAGAACGGAATTGTATAACCTTTGAAGATATTTGAAACAGACTGTCAAAGTTCAACAAAAAATTAGTGTTTTTTTAGGAAAGGCCATTTTTTAAATGTTGAGGGTTTTTCGATCATAAATATTTTTTTTTAAGTTGGTGTTCGGTGATATGTTATGTGTACATAACTGCTAACAATAATTAATATTTTTTGGATTTTTCGTCGTACAAGTTTTATTCGCTACACGTTATTGAAATGCTGAAAAATCTTTAAAAAACAACAATTTGTCCAAAACTTTAATTTGTGAGATGTATTCATTCAACAATATTTTCAATAATGCTAAACATTTTTCAAATTTTTTCAGGCTGTTCTAAACTTGACTGTATTGTGAAGATTTGATAGAAGAACCGAAATGATAAGACCAAACATGCTTCGAGATAGAGCATCCTGAATGTTTATAGTTAATTTCCGATACACTCCTTATCTCATCTCTCACCGTCATCACTTATTTCTCAATTCTCATTTCTTGTCTCTCATTTCTCATCTTCCATCCCTCATACCTCCCCCGCCCCACCTCAATCATTTCCCATCTTTCATCTCTCGTTTCTCATCTTTCATCATTTATATTTCATTCCTCATCTCTCATCTCTTACCGTTAACTTCTCATTTCTCATCTCTTACCATTAATTTCTCATCTCTCATCTCTCACATCCAAGGATAGAAATCTAGTGATCATGATAATATCCCCAACGTGTCGCGGTTGAAGGGCATCGCGCGATTTTAGCAACAACGATAGAATTTTGTCGTCAAGCATCATAAACAAACCACGATTCGCGAAAAACGAATCGCTCGGGATGTGCAGCCGCGATGCGATCGTTATCATGATGTCGGAATCATAAAATTGAATTATCATTCATATTGCTCTATCTGCACCCATGAATATCTAATTACACTAAAGCTCAATTAATACATATTATTTTCATGCTTTTTAATTTATGCACCTTTTTTATGCCCTGCTTTAAAAGAGGGAAAGCTACTCAGAATCAATATTGTACATAAGAATATTTATTAATGACGGTAACTATTGCAACGGCGGCCAGAGGGTGTTTATATGGATGTGCAAATGGAAGCCACAGTGGAGTTACAGGGGGGTCCCAAGGGGTACCAAGGGGGTACCAGGAGATCTCAGGGGGGTTTTCGAAAGTATCGCAGAGAGTTTCAGAGGATTTTTGACGGGGTTTGAAAGCGTTACAGGTACGTTTACGGGTGTTTCCGAGGGTCTCACGTGCGATACATGGAGTCCAAATAGGCCTAAGAGGGATTGGGAGGCGTTAGACAGGCGCTTTTGGGAGTTCAGATGCGTTACATAGGGTCCAAGGGGATTTTAGAGTGATTTTTGAGACATTTAAGGAAATTTCAGAGCATATTCGGCGGGATCCAGAGGCGTTACGGAGCAGTTTTCGGGGGTTTTGGAGCGTCGCAGGTACGTCACATGGGGTCCACGGGGGTTTAAGGAGGATTTTGGAAGCATTTCAGGAAATTTCAGAGCATTTTTGGTGGGGTTCCGAGGCGTTACGAATGCGTTACGGAGGAGTTTTCGGAGGTTTCAGAGCGTCTCAGGTGCGTTACATGGGTCCGAGAGGGTTCAAGGGGGATTTTGGAGGCATTTCAGGATGCTCTGAAACGTTTTCGGCGGGATGCAGAGGCGTTATGGAGGCGTTAAGGAGAAGTTTTAGAGAGTTTCTGAGCGTCTTAGGTGCGTTACATGGACTCCGAGAGAGTTTTAGGGGGATCTTTGAGGCGTTTCAGGAAGTTGTAGAAGATTTTCAGGGACCTTATCCCAAAACCCTTTGAAACACCCCTGAAATGCTATTTGATTTAAAGATGTTCTTGAAACCCCTTTATACGACCCTGACATGAAATAATTCGGAACGCCCCTGAAATGCTCTCATACGCCTCTAAAATGCCTAGGAACGCCTTTAAAATGCTCCAGAAACCCCCAGAAATTCACTGAAATTATTCTCAAATGCCTTGAGACGCCCCTCAAACCCCGTGTAATGCCTTTTAAAGGCTCCTGAGATCCCCTGAATTGCCCATGAAGCACCTTGAAACGTCCCTGAAACCCCCTAAATTCTAATGAAATGCCCCCGATTTTCCCGTAATCCCATGAAAACTCCATCAAAACCTGACAGAACGCCCATAAAAGGCACCCCAAATCCCCTGAAACAACCCCCTGAGACGCCTCTGAAGTCCCTTAGGACCCCCTTTTCTGGGATCTCTGGAAATTTTATGGAAACCCCCTTAGCCTCACCTCAAATGCCCTGGAGCAAGACCTGTTCTCACGAACTAGATTCCCTCATTCCCAAATTCCAAACTTAATTTATGCATAAATTTCCCTCATGTTATGCCTTTTTTAATTTATTCACATTTTTAATTCATGAACCCCTAGCCATGTGCATAAATTTAGGTTTTAGTGTATAACTATGAATTTGGGTTGGAAGGGCAAAAATGGCATGAATCGTCCATGAATAAAGTTTATCTCGATTTGTAAAATGATCCGATAACGGTTGATCCCACGATACAGCGTGCATCAGATGCTTTCATTGTCTCTGTGATACGAGCACGACGAGGGCGTCGGTATCATGATACCGCAAGAACAACGGCTATCTTTGATTGTTCCTATCCTGTATCATTTGTCGCTAGAAGTGGTTTTCTTCCATCCTTGCTCACATCTCATCTCTGATCAACATAATCATCTCTCATCTCTCTTCACTGATCTCTTATTTCTCACCTGTTTTATTGCATCTCTTATTTCTCATCTTCCACCTGTCATTTCGCATCTTGCATCTCCCATACCTTATCTCTCTACTCTCATTTCTCATGTCTCATTTCTCATTTCCCACCTCTCATCGCTCATCAGATGAGAGATGAGAGATGCATCTCCAATCTCTAACCCCTCATTTCTCATCTTTCATCTCCCATCTCTCATCTTTCATTTCTTATATCTAATCTCTCGTCTCCCATCTCTCATTTCTCATTTCTCATCATCCAACACTTATCTCTCATTTATCATCTTACATCTCCTATCTCTTAGCTTTAATTTCTCATCTGTCTTTCTGTGTGTCTGGCTATCGGTCTGACTAAGGCCTGAGTGACCTCTGATGTACATAGAAGTCGTCTCCATTCTACTCGGTCCACGGCTATGTATCTCCAGCTCCACACTCTACGAAGGGTCCGCAGATTGTCCTCCATTTCTCATCTCTCACCTCTCATAGTTCAGCTGCCATCTCTCATAGCTCATCTTTCATCATCACTATTATTATCTATCATCTCTCATTATCATCATCATCATTATCACCATCTCTCATCGTCATTATCATCATTAGCATCACATTTCTCATTTCTCATTTCTCATTTCTCACTCATCATCATCAGCCTTAGGTTTGTGTGAGGTAAAACAGCCTATCACGATGAGAAATTGCAGAAATGTCATTTCAACAGAACTAGATTCAATCACCTTCAGATCATTTCAGAAGCTGAACCTGAAAATATGGTATATGGAAAACGTGTGTGACTAGACCAGTTCTGCAAGAAAGTCCCGGAAAAACCGCACTCACTTCAATATTGTAGGACAGTGTCATCTACTATCTTTGAAAAATGATAATTGATATTCATCATGAATACTTATCAATTGGCATTTCAGAAAGTGGCCGATAACACTTCCCTTAAATAACGGGGAAAGCGAGATTTTCCGTGACTTTCTTGTAGAACTCGTGTTGCCGCTCAAATTTTCAATATACCATATTTTCAGGTTCAGCTTCTGAAATGATAGGCAGGTTAAAAGTACCAAAAGTGGTGCTATTAGTAGATCCTTGTAGTAAAATAAATGAATAATATAGATAATACCACAAAATAAAAGTCTGAAAACGTTAATCGGTAGTTCTTGATTTAAATTTGCTAAGAAAAATGTAAACATCATCGTTTATTTCAGTTTTATCTAATAAATCACTTGTACCAACTATAGGTTCACGGTTCCTATTTGGTGGTAAAATTAAAATTGGTTCTAATAGTGGCACATCCCTTTGAATTTTCATGGGACCCACCACTATGGGCGCAAAAAAAATCAAGGAAAATAATTGTTTAAAATAGGTTTTTCGACAATTCCTGAACACAAAACTTAACTTATGTCATAAATGAAGTATAAACCAACAAACAATCAATCATTCTACAAGCACCTTTACGACGAACTTATTCAGCATGATCCTAAATAACATTTAGATAATTTTCAGGCACAGCCTTTGCTCGGGTTTGGAGAAACTATGAGGCATAGTGTTGTGAATCAACTGAACTATTTGTTTTTAAATCGTTTTACAACTATATAGTAAAGCTGTTATTCAGCTTTAGCAAAAATGATTAAAAATAAAATAAAATACAAAATTTTTCAATTTCCACGAGAGTTTATGATTGGAACTTAATGCTGTGAACAAATAATGTGAAATAATACCTACACATAAATTTACCTAAATCCAGTTTCGAACGCGAGACCCGTCGATTGTCAGCCGCATGCCTTCCTATCTGCGCCATCCTAGATATGATTATTTGCAGTGCTCAAATCGAAACATGAACTTCCCGTGGTTTAATAATGATCAAACTTCGACTCGTATCCAGCAGTGGTGAATTAGCACAGAACATTATGGTTAACGACTGAACAACAGATTCATCCAGCTGTTGTACAGTAAAAACACGTGTACATCATGTACTCTGAAACGAAGTATGATGAACCGAAAGCGCTTATTTGACTTGTTAAAAACACATTATACAGATACATGTGCTAATTCTTACATGAACTTAACAAGAAGCAGAAAAAAGTCTTGTTAAACTATGTTGTGAAGGAATTACTGAGAGTCGAAAAAAATCGTATTAAACGCTTGAAAAGTGTTTTAAACTATTATTGTTAAAACCAATACGAAAAGTTGAACATTGGCTACGTTTTTAATTGAAATAGCATTTGTACAGTAATGTATACAGCATAATTTTAGTTCAGCTATAATTACTGTTGTAAAGCAACAATTCAGCATGCATGCTTGTTTGCGGCTGGCGATTGCTAGTTGAGAATGTATCGATTTAAAATATCATTTCTGAATTTTTTGGTCGGAATAGTGCTAAATTGCCACTACTACCACTAAGGGAGCGTTTACTCTAGTCTTCAGGCTTACCACTTGATATACGAAAGTAAAAATAATCAATTGATAAATAAAGCTTTCAGTTAGAAACATTCAACTTCAAGAAACATTCCTTAAAGTATAAAAAAAAAATTTATGAAGAAATTATATCTTTGAATTTTTTTTTATTCTTATTCACTTAACCTAATTTACAGCTCTTTTGTCCACTAGGGCACTACGTGAGCGATTCCAATTGGACGCTGCACTTTGTACAGCGCCTACATGTATTCTATTCTAATTCAACTATATCGAACTGGTGCCTTGTGCTGCTTCAATTTTTCTACCCTGTCCACGGTAGAATGATGAGCACGATGATGCTGATGTTTTGGCTGCTGTTCCTTTTCCAGTCCGATTGGGGGGTCCATTATGAGTTGCGGTTCGCCGATATCCAAATTCCGGGTCCGTTGGAGCTATATGCTCCGAAGAGGGTCAGGTGCCAGCTGCTCTCGGGGGGAAGAGCAACTGACGAAAAACTGCAAGTGTCGGGGCTGGGTTCGAACCCATGACCATCCGCTTATGAAGCGAACGTGTGGACCACTGCGCCACGGGCCCCGACTATATCTTTGAATTAAGTTTCATCGTTTTGTTGTTCAAAATACACGGATGTCGAGGCAATCCATTCGCTTTAGTTTACCTTCCATGATAATCTCCTTTACTAAATTCGCAACAGCAGGGAATTTTGCCATTAAATCCCAGCGACACCCTGGGGTCCACTAAAATAAAACCTTCAAAATCACATCCAGACCTCCACTCATTTCATTTCACCCCATCCATCGCATTCGTGGCGTGTGGCGAAAATCGGACCCTTTCCCCAATCATCGCTCTCCGACGACGACAGCAACATGATGAACGATAATTTAAAAGGATGTTCCCTGTCCTTCGGGCTGTCCCGTTCCGACACGCAATCTGTAAATAAAAAATCGCAATCCCCCACCAACTGGGAGCCACCGACAAATCTTGGTGGTTGACGCAACAGCAAACGCCTCGACCTAGTAGAAGAGGCAGTGGCAGCTGTAGGCACAACCAAAAGTGATCCAATTTTTTCACACTTCCCCGGGGAATCGACGCCCACGGTGGTGGTAGTGCTGACGATGAACAACCCACGACGAGGGAGGAGGCACAGTAGATCTGCGGAAAAGTGCCGCAAAATGTGTCATCCCAGAGCGATAATAAAAATGGTGACAAAATATGCCCGCTGAGCCTCTGCTAGCTTCTTCTGGATCGGGTTTTAGTAGCACTGTTGGATGGTTCCCCAATCGGGAAGGAGTCAAAAAAAAAATCTAAAGTTGTGTTTTCCGGTAAAAGAAATGGTGGACTCGGAATCCCTTTTACGGGTTTGTCTGGTTTTGGGATTTTGGCTTAAGCTTTCGGTTATGCAGTGCTGGTTTTTTTATTGGGGGAGCTGAGCGTCGAAGTAGAAAAACAACGTTTAACTGGTACTTTTTTGGGGATTATACCTTCGGGTTACCTTATCCCGGGTGTAGTTTAAACAATTTGGCTTTACGCACAGGTTTGGTTGGACCGCAATATCTTTACATTGCTACCCTAATGGAAATGTTAGGTACATACATACCAGAGGTATCCTGAATAAAGAAACACATTTGTAGCTTCGCGTGGGTTTGAACTAATAGTAAAATTATTAGAGACTTTTAATGGCATTTCAAATGAAATGTATCTTCAACAATATTCAAATCTTCTTCTTTTTAAATTAACTGACAGTTTTCGTCGCATATTGACCATTTTATGCATACATCCATCATATGACAGGCATGAATATGCCTAAGAACTCTATGAACTTCTGCAGAATATTCTCATTACAAAAGTGAAGAGTGATACCAATCTTGTTGACCCACAGCTGTAAAGGCTTGGGTATCCAGCATGACCACGCTAACGGTGACGGGTTCGATTCCCGGTCGGTCTAAGAACTTTTCGTTTCGGAAATTTCCTGTGGTGTTTTCGTGCCTGCCACACGATATACATAAACAAAATGGTCATCGGCAGAGGAAGCTCTCAGTTAATAACTGTGGAATTGCTCATAGAACACGTAGCTGAGAAGCAGGATTTGTCTCAGTGGGGACGTTACGTCAAGAAGAAGAAGATCGCAACACGATTCTAAGAGATTTTTTCTCAGGATTGTGGTAGAATTCCATTCAGGAATATTCTGGAGATTTCCTTTCTGTGAGCATCCTTATTCGGATTCTGAGAAAATCCCTCTCAGGGGATCTAGGAGAACCTCAGACAGCATTATGGAATCCCTTCCGCGAATAATCCCTTCCGCGATTTTGTGGAAATTTCTTCCAGAATTCTGGAATTGTCGTTCTAAGCTACCCGAAGGAATCCCGCTCGATTCAAGGGAAATTCTTTTATTGGATTATGTGGAGTCCCTCTACAGAATTTATGATAATTTCTCTCAGTATCATGTATGTGGCAATCCCTTTCAGGATTCTAGGTACAGGTATACAGATATACCTCGACTTATCGGAAATTTCAATGTCTATGAAATCGAATATAAAAAAATCGAAGCATTTTTCCATAAAAGTTGCATACTAAAATATACCAAAATAAATAAAAAAAACTACATACAGAGTTTTCGATGAAAGGCTCGCAGTTTTTGGTTGTTGTTTTTAATATTTCTCACCAAATATAAAAAAAAATCACTAACGAATTGCTTCAAAAAATTTTTTTCCAAAGCAATGTTTTTGGAAATTTGAGTATTTGACCAAAAATCTTCTATGGATTCATTCGGAACTTTCTTCAGAGGCAAGGGGTAGTCACTCTACACAGTGTGCCTTGGGCACACAGGGCACACCTGTGGCACCGGCTGGCACAGATTAACATTGAACTGAAATTATGAGAAAACCATCTCAGTAAACTTTGAAACCAGGAAAAGATGTCCAGCTGTCAAAACGTAAAAACCGTTTCAGAAAGAATTTCCCGAGCAGAGGAAAAAAGCTCAATAATAGCATATTTTGATATGGAGAACAAAAAGTGATATTTGTTTGTTTGAGATAAGAGGTAAAAGTACTGAAAATAATATCTCAATTTTACTCCTGGAACATCATCATCATAGCACATTTAGCTCTTGGTAAGATCTAACCAATAGCAGTGAGCTATTTGATTGATCTTCAAATATCATATTTTGCTATTGGTTAGATGGTTCAAGAACGCATTTTTGCTATTATTTTCAGTACTTTTACCTCTTATCTCAAACAAACCAATATCACATTTTGATCGTCAGTACTTGAACTCTGCCCGGGTTGTCTTATTTTTTCATTTCCATTGGCCATTTTACATTATTTTCTTCATGTTTAGGTTCAAAAACGTATATCCACATTACGGACTGTTGCCTTTATTGGTTTGGTGATATGAATTTGTCAATCTGTCATCATATAGAGACTACGTCGTAGCAGCATTATACTTGATCCCCACGAGAGGCTCGTGAATATATAACTCCCACAAGAGCCTTTGTTTGACCAACCCCTGATGTTGCCTTAATTTTAAGAATTAAATCGTCTTGATCTCAGAAACGATGGTCGTGATATTTTGAGTTTGGAGAACATTTATTGCTAATGACAATCAAATCAAAACCCCGAAATACATTATCATTTCATCATCAGGTCTAAGGTTCACCTCGAAGAACCACCATCTGTTCTACCTCTACAGGTCTTTACCCGTTCCCCTACTACCCGTTAGGGTTATAGAAAAAGTAGTAACTCCACATCTGTCCTAGAAAACTTTACGAGAATAACCTATGTTCCGTATTTCGTACTTTGTTCAACGTACGAGAACTCAAGTTTCGCCAGTTTTGTTCTCTTTGTCATGTAGGTCATGAGAATCAAAATTAAAATCAAAAACAATTCCAACTGAACTGAATTTTACGGCTTACAGAAAATTTGGCCGACAAAATCCCTCATGAGAAAGTAATCAAAACTACCGAAAATACTCAAGTTCCACCCGATAAGTACGCCCTAGGACTAAGGTATTTAACTGGACTGCCGTGGCATGAGAACAGGAGATTTGGGCAATTCCGTAAAAGAAAGTAACGATTTTGGCAGTTTCTTAACGTATATTATTGAGGAATCAATCTATGGGCATCATGCTGTAGATATATGCTCCGCTTCTAAACCTAAAATATAAAATAAATAATTTTAATTTAGAAATCCAAAATATAAATAACCAGAAAAACTTGCGGAAGCGATTTTCATGACAATGGACATTTTTTTCCTTGGATTCAATGTTTGCTGAGATAAGTTTATCATGTATTCAGTTCAGTGCATGGTCCTCGGCACCTCAGTACCTCGGCACACCAGTGCACACTGGTAGGCACATTAAAAAAAACCCAAAATAATCCACCTAGTGGTGATAGTGCCTTTCTCGTCTAACATGTTCTCACAATCTTTCCGGCAACGTAAGTCAAAGTGTTTCTGAATCCGAATATTTTTATAGAAAAGCAAGCATTTTATCAGACATCTTTGAATTAACTTAAAACTTATTGATTGCACATAGTCCGACATTATGTTCAACGTATAAGCAAGGCTGAGCACCTTCACTAACACTGGAGGCTGATCAATATCAAGACGATACTAACAAGCTAAGCTATAACTCATTACACAATCACAGATCACAAATTTTTTTTCTGAACATTTGGGCTATATCTTATTGACCGTTGAAAACAAGAGCGATAGGTAGTGAGTATAGTGCGACGTCTGTTTGTATGTGGGTTTAATTTGTAAGATTTTGTTCTCTTACACATATTTATCGCTTGCATTGGTTTTATTTACTTTCGTAGTTCCGGCGAAGCACCAAACGCTGGTTGTGCAATCCTACCGGTAGTCTGTAATATGGTGTGAGCCTATTTTCTAGTTAACCGTTCCTCATTCAAAAAGCCGTGATGTAATATGTTGCATAGTACATTTGGTTACTTTCGATGCGGTACCGGAACAGGTTCCGGAGCACACCGGGTCTCCCAAATATAGTCTGAGACTATTTCATTGCTAACGTTCATTAGGTTACCCAAAAAACACGATTTGATTTATCTCATGCATGGGTGGTTATAGATCACTTTTACATTTGACCACTTCCAGTGGGACACTCAGAACTGGTTTCAGGACAATACCGGTTGTCTAAAATATGGTCTGAGGCTATGTTCTTACGAATCGATCATCGTGTATTCAAAAAAGCTGCTATTTGATGTACTGTCAAACACTTATTTGTGCATTTCGCCAGTTCCGGCGAGACACTCGAAAGTAGTTCCGGTACACTACCGGTAGTCTTAAAGTGGCCTGAGACATTACTTGCTGACCGTTCTGGGCGTCATCTAAAAAGCCGATTAAAGGTGTGCATGCGTTTGGTTCCGTTCTACATTTGACCACTTCCGGCGGAGCACCTGGAACCGGTTTCGGCACAGTATTGGTTTTCCAAAGTGTAGTCTATGATTGTTTCTCTTGTTAACCGTTCATCAGGTTACCAAAACAGCTATTTATGGGGTTGGTTCTCCTTTACATTTGACCACTTCCGATGGGGCACCCTTAATCGGTGAGGAATACTACCGGTTGTTCCAAATATGGCCGAAAACTTTTTTTTTGCCAAATCAAGATACCTAAAAATCCGCGATTTGATTTGTCGCATGGGTTTGGTTCACTTTTTTGTTTGGCCATTTCCGACGGGACACTCGGAACCGGTTCCGGATCACTACCGGTTCAGATACATATGGTCTGAGAATATTGTCCTGCTGACTGTTCATCAGCATATCAAAAAAGCCACTATTTGATATGTCGCATGTATGGGTTTGGTTAACTTTGAAACTTGGCCACATCTGGAGAGACATCTGGAACCGGTTTCGGAACACTAATTATTCCGATATGTTCTGAGAATGCTTTCCTGCATACTGTTCATCAGGTTATCGAAAAAGCCGTGGTTTGATATGTCACATGCATGGTTTTAGTTCAATTTTATATTTGGCCACTTCCGGCGGGACACCCGGAACCGGTTCCGGAGCACAACCGGTTCAAATATGGTCTGAGAATATTTTCCTGCTTACCTTTCATCAGGATGTCAAAAAAGCCACTATTTGATATGTCGCATGCATGGGTTTGGTTAACTTTTAGACTTGGCCACCTCCAGCGGGACATCCGGAACCGGTTCCGGAATACTACCGGTTCCGATATGGTCATAGAATGTATTCCTTCTTACTGTTCATCAGGGTATCGAAAAAGCTGCGGTTTGATATGCCGCATGCATGGGTTTAGTGCACTTTTATGTTTGGCCACTTCCGGTGGGACACCCGGAACCGGCTCCGGAACACTACCGGTTCAGATATGGTCCGAGACCATTTTTCTGCTTACCGTTCATCAAGTTATCGAAAATGCCGTAGTTTGATGTGTCGCATGGATGGGTTTGTAGCGTTTTCATATGTGGCCCCTTCCTGAGGTACCGGTCCGGAACACCTAAATGGCCATAACTCCGGAACGGCTGGACCGATCCGAATCATTTTCAATAGCAAACAATGGGACCACATTCCGCGTCGAATGAACCATCGGTCATTAAAATCGGTTGAGGTTTAGTTCAAAAAAGTGATGTGACCTTTTTTGTACACAGACATACATACACACATACACACACACATACACACATACACATACATACACACATACAGACATTTGCTCAATTCGTCGAACTGAGTTGATTGGTATATGTGATTCGACCCTCCGAGCTTTCTATCAAAAAGTCGTTTTTGGAGTGAACATATAGCCTTTCCAGTACACTTAGTGTACGAGAAAGGCAAAACGTCGGCATAAATGAAGTGTGTAGAGTGACTACCCCTTGTTCAGAGGTTTGTTTCAAAATTCCTCCTATTCTACAAATCTCATGAAGAATTCTTTCAAAGCATCTTGTAAGATTTATTTCTGAAAATTTTCGGGACTTTCATGGATTTTTTTTTCGAAAAATCCTTCTTAAATTCATTTAAGCATTCTCTTAAACGATCTTATGGGATTTATTCCAAATCATTATCCGGGGTTTGCTTTAAAATTTGCTCCAGGGATTTGATTTTCAAATCTTTACACCTGCCAGAAAATGTTCCTGGGATTTCTTTAGAAATTCCTCCATTCATTCATTTATTTAGTTAACATCAAATTCATGATAATACTGAATCAACAATTTGCCGCCATAATACTCGATTTGCAGCTGCAGCTCTCCAACCTCGGTCACGCCCAACACTCGCCAGATCACGCTCCACCTGGTCCGCCCATCGTGCTCTCTGCGCTCCACGCCTTCTTGTACCATCCGGATGGTTAGCAATTTGTAATATGTTGAACTACGATGTTTACCATTCGTGTAGGCCTGGCAGAGGTGGAGGAGTTTCGATATTTATTCTTTCGTCGATCAAGCATCGTAAGGTGTATGAAATGGTAGATGATATGAACAATTTTTTGATAGTTGAACTAATGGATTATGATTTAAAAGTTTTGGGTGTTTATACCCCGGGTAGAGGCTAATGGCAAACAAAGGACAAAATAATAACTGGTTTTGCCATCATATCTCGTTTTGCCATTCTTCTGTTATTATGAAAAACTTAAAATGGCAAATCAATAGCAAAATATCAACAAAATATACAATCATAGCAAATCTTGTCATTGATATGTTATTCATGAATAATGCTAAATAACACATCAATAACAAAAAATTACTATCATGGTAAAACTTGCAATTTAGCACCTTTTATAATGAATTGTATGAAATATCAAAACAATAACATTCCTAGCTAAATTTGCCATTATTTTGATATTGTGAGAAATTATTTATAAACATTAGGCATTATGACATATTTCACTCTAAATATACCATTAACTATTATATTGTATATTTCAAGCATAACTTTTCAATTCGACGTATCTCGCAAAAGTAAACAAATCCGGATTCTCAGCTGTGTGTTTGATTTGCAATGGATTCTATTTGATGCACATCAATTTATGTTAATTTAGAACTCAAACAACTAAACGTACCATTATTTTGATCGCCACATAAACAGCTAAATTTGTTCTTATTCTGTTATTAATAACTCAAGAATGTCACATTTTGTTATTCACCGATAACAGTTAATTTGGGTCTTATTTAGTTATCAATATCTCAATAATAACTTATTTTGTTCTTCAATTTAATCCGTATGCTTTACCATTACTTTGTTATTACTATGGCAAAATAAGTTATTTTCAAGTTTTTCTGCTACCAAAATTTTGTTATTATTATTTTTTTTTTGCTCTACTTGTCGTGGTTTCTTTCGCGCTCGAAATTTTTTTTTTTCGCGATTCCGCTGACGATTTGGCCGGTGCTACGCCATCCGGATGGCTCTTCCGCGGGTGAGAATGTGTGAATGATTGATTTTGAGAAGATTTATGAGTGATACGGCGGGTGATACGCCTCAAGTTTTGAAAATATCGACACCAGTCCATGTTTTAAGGTAGAAAGTGCTAAAGGTATTGATTGCGATAATGAAAGTGTGCGCTAATAAAAGTTTTCTCCGATGCACTTTTTCCGCGATTACGCTCGTGGCGTGACAGCTCGTACTACGTACTCCGGAGAGTACAATAGTTTCGTTTTCGATTATTTCGGGACCGGGAAAAGCCAAAAGTGCCGAAACTCGTCGTTGTTCTCGCGATTGTCGTGCGTATTGTCGTGTGCCTCTACCGCTACCAATTGTTCGGCAGACGTAGATGGGAAATTCAGAATCACGGGGATCATCAAGAATAACCTCGGACCGCACAAGCTAAATGGGTGAGAGCTTTCCAATATTCACCATATATCATTCAGTATCATTATATACATATGCCTATATTTCTCAACCATATTTAACACATATTTGGAGCGTTTGGTACGGTATGTCCACGCATCCCTCCTCCCCTGCAGATTCTAGAATTGCTTCGACGGAAAACAATCGTTTAAACTCGAGACATTTCGAAGAATCATCTTCGCGGTAAATACAACGCAGTAGGCCTGGCCGCTTTGACGCTTGCACCATATTATTGATATGCTGCAAGCCTCAATACTGACAAGAAAAGTAATTGGGTCTAATCTAACCTGATTACTTTCCAGGATGCTTTCTCGTACTGGCTGCGTTTGTATTAGATTAGATTAGATTAGATTAGACCAAAATTTTGTTATTATTTTTATTATTTTAACTCTTATTTCAAACAAACAAATAACACATTTTGCCATTCAAACATTTTGTTTTAATGGTAAAATTTGCCATTCTTTTGCCATTAAGCTCTACCCGGGACTCCAGGCAGAGATGTTGATAGCTTTCTATTAAAATTTGAGGAAACATTAAGTAACTTCAAACGAATGATTATATTAGGAGATATGAACATTAGTCTACTAGACGATAATAATGCTATCGTAAATAATTACAAATGTTGCATAAATGCGAACGGTTTTGTTGTTATGAATAAAATAGAGAATGATTATGCCACTAGAATATCAAATACAATATCAACAATCATAGATCACTATGGCTTTAATTGGATGTGTTAATCACCGTTAACTGATATTTATTTGTTTTATTGATGTTTCTCGGTGAGCCAATGAAAACTATTGGTTTAACGTTGTGACGTTTCGGCTTACTGTTTTACTTCAGCCATCCTCAGACACTAAAATTTATTACACGAAAATACATTATTTTAACAAAAAAAACATTAATGAACATTTACAACAATTAACATTTTTTTCACACCACAACTCACATTTCGATCACCGCAGCAACTTTCACCTTCTTTACTGCTGGGCGATCACGTACCTTCTGATGTGGTACGTCATGGTTGTGTTGTTCGTCGTCGATTCTCGTTCTCTCTTCGTCGTCTCTCGTCGATCGTCATCTGTCGCAACTTAACCACTAGCGCGTTGTAGTTTGCGTTAAACGTTCCACACTCACGTTGGAGGTTCACCGTGTTGTTTTCGCCTACCAGCTTGATGTGGAATGTTTCCGCCGCTATCCTGCTCTCCTGGTCAGCGATGCGCTCCACTATTTTCGTTTTGTCAAAGTTGAAATTGTGGCCGTCGCATAGTGTGTGTTGTGTTAATCCTGTTCTGTTGTCTTTTCGTCTGACGTCATTTTTGTGTTCGTTTATTCGTGTGTCCAGTTTTCTGGACTGATATAATTGATAGAAAAATGACATTAACAGTAAATGACACTGAAAATCTTATATCCGATCACAAAACGTTGATCTTTTCAATTCAATACACTTTAAAAAACTGTTGGTACTAAGTTCAGTAAATGTGTTATACATTATGAAAACATATTGAATGACAGCTTTAGACTACAGCTAAATGCGATCCAAACATATGATCAATTTGAAAACCTGTGTAACGATAAAATCAATTGCAACAAATCCACATATACAGTACACGAAGACAAACAACCACTGCAACCATACATCGATAGGCATCTGTTTGCGGAAATTGAAAAGAAAAACAAATTGTCTATTCATTTTCTCATTTTGGCTTCAATACATATACAAGTCATGTATATTCATAAGTTCATAGCCATCGCTAGAACGGGTTGAAAAAGCCGTTTCCATTGCTTCCAACTTTCACAGAACAGTGTCAATCTATCAGATAACGCCTACGAGTTATGCAATCAAGCGAACTGTGCCGCATTATTTTGAGAGTTGCTCATCTTTCACCTTACGCCAGGCATCCTCACACCAATGTGTGAACCCTCTGCCAACTATATCCCACAAACGCTCCGACATCCGCATGAACTTGTGCAGACGCAGAGGTATATTCAAACAATTGCAATCATCATTTCCTTCCTCTTTCCCACTTTGACCTGCAACCTGACGAGGCAGGCGCCATTGTCGCTTAAAAATTGAAGATCACCAACACTCACACACTGAAGATGCCTATGAAGATGTGAGTGTAACTGGTCTGGCGATACTGGAGTAGCATCCACATGCGGTCAATTAAGCTCAATCTCAAACTCAGCTCAATTATGCATAAGTGAATTTAGAAAAAGCGACAAAAGTTTGCCTTGAACGTATTTATGGAGTTCTTAAGGAATTCTTAAAGAATTTCCAGGAAAACCACTTAAATTGTTATACCAGGGTAGATTGCAGAAGAGTTTCTAGAAATCAATAGTCAGATAAAAGTACTAAGTAATACCTTGAATATTTTCATCACTATAGTGAATTATAAAACAGTGAGATCGTAAATTAATTCCCCCTCCCTGAAACTAATTTGGACGGAAAAAGGTGTCAAAAGATGTGCGACCACTGACTGCTCACACGAGCTCAAACGTCGGCGGCAATAACCCTAACCGACACCTGTGATGGAACGTGGCATTCCAACCTGGCACGTCGCCAGCCATCACCATCCAGCTTGAATCGGAAGCCAACATTCACATTCATTTTTTTCCCCGTCTCACAATTTTGTTGCGTGGATGGTCACAAGTTGATAGTGGGTGGATAATCGATGGCGATAGGGATAAATTGGACCTAATGATCCCTAACTGCTATGTTTTGACGAAATAATGGGTTATTCGTTCACTACTAACTTGGCCGGAACAGCAGAGGATCATAGAGCTAAAGTATTAAACGCACGTAATTCCAGTAAGATCATACTAAGACAAACAGGTTTCGATTCTGATCGTTTCGAGATTTTTTCGTAATGAAAATTATTTCGGCTTATTCAAGTAAAGATATTTTTCCTGCCCTGCCACAAAAAAAAATCAATGCTAAATTGGTCACTCAAGTGAGAAACATGCTATGTCGCAGAAGGGACGTTACGTCATGTACCTAGAATTTGAAGTTTGAAGTACTTGGCAGACATTATAAACGATACACTGGAAAATTTGTATCAGATACAAGGGAAAATAGAAAATAAATACATGGAACGAGCTCACCATCTTTTATGATAAAGTTTCTTCAATCGAATAAGATTCAATCACATAAAAGTTGGACATTCATTCTAAATATAGTGGTACAAACTTATTCGTTATCTCCTACCGGCAAACCGAAATCAAATTCCACAGGTGATGATATCCACCAGTTCGCTTGCCATCTCTTATGGACACGTGAAGGATTCTCGCACATTCCGACGTAGCTTGGCGGCATGGCATGGTGGTCATTCCAAACCCATCAAGCTGACAACCATTCCACATGAAATGACCATCACCTGGGCCGTGCGTGGTGGTACGTGTAGTCTACTGCCGGCCGGCCGGTATGCGTGACTTTTCCTCAGGCACAGCCTGGAAGCTAGTGCTAGCTCGCATCTACCCATCACGACGCACGCGATTACGATATCCTGATAAATGTTGGCACGTTTCGCACGTTTTCCTGATAAATGGCACCCGCATTTATCAACGATTTTCTCCCCCCTTTTCTCTTGCAGTGGGCAGGTACTTAGGTAGTCAGTCAGTCAGTCAGCGAGTCAGACAGGACCAGTGGTGTTTGCTGTTGTTGATGTTGTTGTTATTTGGCAGTTAAAAGACAAATTTCGTAAAAACATCCCCATCTCCCGGAGCGATGGTTTGAGCGAGAATCAATATCAACAACGCGCGGTACATCCGGTGCCGGTTTCTGTCGGGGCAAGGCCGATGATGACTGCAGTGATTTCGATGGAGATTTGTACCAAACTGTTCTTGTTCTGTTCTGTTCTGTTCTGTTCTTGTTTTGATCTTAGTTTTCATCACAATTCCTCCAAGGATCGCCAAAGACCTTCCAAATACTTCCTCAGTCATTCTTCCACGAATTCTCTGAAAAATTTCTCAAAGGATTTCTTAAAAAATCTTCCAAAACTAATCCCTTCAAGGACTTGGTTTTTAAGAAATTCTTCTTTGAATTCCTCAAAAACATTTTCCGGGGGTTAATTGATAACATCCTTCAAGATTCCTCAAGAAACTTCTCAAATTTTTCTCAAATAAATGCTTTAAAACATTCCTTTAATAAAATCTTAGGAAATTCATTGGAACATTCCTTAAAAAAATACTGGTCAAGCTATTTTAGAAAATTTTCCGGGAATTCATTTAAAAATTACTGCATGTATTCTTTAAATAAACCTCTCTTCGGATGCCTTTCAGAATTTCTAGTGTTACCTTTTGTCTATTCGTGAATTTTAACTTAGATGCTTTGAGTTCTTCAAACCCAATGAGAGTCTAATAGAAGTGGGGAAGAAGATACTTCGTGTGCGTGAGATCCGTGTCTGGTGCAAAACATGTCACTACTACAAGCAAAGCGAGCTCCCATAAGAACGCGTGTCAAATAGTGACGTCACAATTTGTGTTTACATTTTTCTTTGCTAACTAATACATAGCCATCTCTTCTTCTTCCCCACCTGTAATATACTCTCATTGCTTCAAACCTACTCGCAAAAAAAAAGTTATTTACAAAGCATTCCGAAGGCGATTCCTGGAGGAGTTTCTTAAGAGATCCATGGGGCAAATTTGAAAGGATTTCATGGAAGATTTTCTTGAGAAATCTCTGAAGAAATTTCTTAAAAAATATTTTGAGAAATTCTTGAAGGAATTTCTCAAACAATCCTAGAAGAATTTTTGAAGATACTGCTTGAGAAATTTCCGAATAAATCCTTAAGAATCTATGAAGAACATTTAAAAAAAAAATCCGTGGAAACTATTGTCTAGGGTTTAAAAAAACAATGTTGTAAGGAGTGCTCATAAATTCCTCCAGAGATTTTTTCAAAAAAAAAATCCTCTATAGATTGCCCTAAAAAAACTTCCCCAAGGATTCTCTTAGAAAAGCTTCCACAGACCTTCTCAGAAATTCCTTCATAGTTTTCTTAAAGAAATTCCTCAAGGCATTCATTGGGAAAACATCTCGATTTCATTCAAAAATTCCCCCAGCGAGTCCTCAACAATATTTTCCAAGGATTATTACTCCATTTTTTCAGAAATTTTTCCAGGAATCCAGAAATTTTCTATGAATTCCTTCAGAAACTCTTTCAGCGACTCTTATAGAAAATCAGAAATTCGGAATTCCTTGCTCTGAAGCTCTCTTAAAAATTTGTTGCAGGAATTCGTTTAGGAATTCCTCCAGCAATTGTTTTGAGGATTCTTTTAGATAACTTTCCATGAATTTCGTCCAAAATTAATTGAGTAATTCCTCAAGAATCTTCCCCTAGTTCCTTTGAAAATTTCAATAGAAAATGTCAAAGTTCACATCTTATGTGGCCTATTGCCTTTGAAATCAAGTCTTAGTTTTCACAAGGAGTTTTCCGATTTTTTGATGCTTTCATAAGTGCAACAAAGAGCATTGTTGAATGACACTTCTTTCTCAAAAATATATGTTGCAGTCATTTCATGATAAATTTCAAGAAAGATTCATTTTGAAAATCCTTTAGAGATTTCTTCAGAAATTTTCCAAATTTATTGAAGAAAATCTTCCAAAAAACACTTTATAAATTCTTCCACCGGCTTCTTCGGAAATTTCAAAGTTACATTCAGAAATTCATTCAAGAACTCGTTAAGAAACTTCACGAGTGATTCCTTTGAAAATATTCCATGGGTTGCTTTAGAAATCCCTCCAAGAAGTTCTAAGTTCTGAGGTTTTTATCACTATTTCTCTAGAGATTTCTTCAAGGATTGCTTTAGAAAACCTTCCTGAAACATCCTTAGTCATTCCTCCATGGATTCCTTGAGAAATTCCACTAGGATTTTTTTTTTCAAAAAATCTTCCAGGGATTCCACAAGAATTTCTTCCAGAAATTTTTTCAGAAATTATTCAGAATTTTTTTCAGAATTCCACGAGAAAGTTTTTCGGGGGTTCATGTATAAAATTTTCCAATATTACTTAAGATTTTTTTCTAAATATTCTTTAAGAAGTGCTTCAAGACTTTTGGATGGATTCTTTTGGAAAACTTCAACGGATGCTTGTCGGAATTTACCTTGTTCTATTTCTGAGTTTAAACTGGCGAAATTGGAAGGAATCCGTCACTTTTTGGTTGTTGACTTTTTGTTAAATAACGAAGTAATCATTTCAAAATCGGTTTTCGTACACAGTTAGAGAAAGGATCAGGGTATCTCCTGACTTATTTTTAGGTGGAAAATGTTTTTCAGTTTTAAAGAAATTATTTTTGAATGAAATTTCATAAAATTGGTTTTTGAAAAATTGGTTTTACACCCAAAAAAATCCAGGAGGTAGCTCGATCCTTCCTCTAACTGTGTATGAGAATATTGCTTCGTTATTTAATAAAAAAAATCAAATTCTAAAAAACGAGAAAATTAGTCCAGTTTCGCCTCCATACCTTTAAGCAAAAATAAGTTATTCGGAAGAAGATTTCTGGAGGATTTTTGAGGAGATCGATTGAGTAAATTTTAAATAAATGTATGGATGTTTTTTTGAAGAAAAGCTCTAAAGTATCCTAAAAATTATCTAAATAAATCCCTACAGAAATTCCTCTAAAAATCCTTAAAAAATACTGAAGAAACCGAAGAAGTTTCTTATTTTAGATAAAATTCTTGAAAAAAAAATCTCAGAAGAAGTCCTTGGTCAGAAGCTTTACAGTAATCTCTGGAAAAAGATATGAAGGAATCACTGTATGATTTTTTTCAAGAATTTCTGGATGATAATTTGAAGTAATTTGAAGCTTCTCTGTAGCTTTTTTTTCAAATTTTTTGCAGAAATTCTTTTGAAATTGCTCCAGCATTTTTTTTGCGAATTCTTTTAGAAAATTTTCCATGAATTTCCTTCAACATTTATCGAAAAAAAAAAATTGGAAATTTCAACAGGAATGGTTACATACAATCTTTTAAGAATTGTTGAAATAATACCACAGCAATTCCAACCGAAAATCTTCTACGGGTTCCAAAAGAAATTCCTCCAGAGATTACCTCAGATAACGTTTTTTTAAGAAAACCATCCAGTGGTTCCTTTGAATATTTTCCCAGAGATTACATCAGAACTTTTTTCCAAGGACTCCTTCTGAGACTGTTTGAAGAATTCTTCCAGAAATTTCTCAAGATTCAATTCTTGTTTCTACAGAAAATCTCATGGATTTTAAGAGAAGTTCCTCCAAGATGCTTTTATAAATTTCGTTTAGGAATCAGACTAGAGTTTTTTTTCCAAGATATTTTTCTGAAATCCCCCAGAGGTCCTGCACAATTTCTTTCAAGGAATAGGTTCCAAAAATCAACCCGGTGGATCTGAATCTGAATTTTATAAGATTTTATAAGAAGTGCTTAAGAAAATTCGAGGTTTTTAAGCATTAATTATAAATTTGTATCTTCAGATATACTACAAGGGCTTCTACAAAAATACGTAAACGGATTCCTTCAGAAAATCATTCAGAAATGTTTCACCTGGTTCTAAAAACTTTAAATAATTATTTAAGGAATTTCATAAAAAGTTTCTGCAGAAAAACCTTTTTTATTTCTCTGAGAATTACTCTAAATTCCATTAAATATTTCTAAAAGGCTTCTTTCACTAATTCCCCGAGAAGTTTCTAAAGACCGAATATTTCTTAAGAAATTCCTTCAGGAATTAATTTTATATTTTTTTTCAATTTACGGGCTTCCGTATAGAATTTCGTTGAACCATCTTTGAAGAATTTTTTTTAGAAATCTACAGGAAAAATCGCAAGGATTTTTTTTAAGAAAATGGTGTACGGATTGCTCATAATTTCATCTAGAGTTAAAAACTACTCTAAAGATTGCTCCAAAAGTTTCTCCAGTTGTTCTTTCAAAAAACCTTCCGCAGACCTTCTCAGGAATTTTTCAATGGATTTTACAGGAAATTCTTTCTGGCATTCTTTCGAAAATTTTTAAATGGTTTTCTTCAAAAATTCCCCTAGCGATAACTCCGGAACAGCGCTGTTATTGGTCGTGAGCTTCCCATGACGATGAACAAGTAGGCCCTTTCATCGTCACAAGACAAAACGAGCATTCACGCTCTGCGTTATGTCATTTTGCAATGATCAAGCGTCATGACGGAAACTTTTATATTGTTTTGAAATTAAAATTTTCACCTGGTCCAAGTAAATTTAGGCCAGCCGTTGTATTTAACAGATAGAGAGGATATTCATTCATGCTTTGAAGGATTTAAACAATGACAAAATCCATGAATGTTGTAGTAATTGCCTTGTTTACAGCCATGTCACGCTCCGTCATGACCGAAAAATGAGCGAATATTATTAGCCTCTCTTGGTCATTGCCTCCCGATTCGATGACATTGAGAGAGGCATTTCTGTAAAATTCGCGTGACGACTCGTGTTGACGCTGACGCTTTCCAAGCCTGCTCCGGAATTCTTTTTGAACACCTTCCACAGGCCTTTTCTGAAGATTCTCCAGGATTTTTTAGAACTACTAGGCATTCTTTCAGAAATTTATCGATAAGTTCTTCCAGAAATTCATCCAGCGTTTCCTTTAAAAAATCAGAAATTCGGAGTTGCTTCAAAACATTCTCAAAAGTTTTATTCAAAATTTCCCCTCGTTCTGGAATTCCTCCAGCAACTTTTTCAAGATTTTTTTAAATCTTCCTTAAATTTCTTCTAAAACTAATTCAAAAATTCCTCTAAGAATCCAGTCCTATGCAAATTTCAATAAGAATTGTTACATACAATCTTTTGGAATTCTTCGAATAATGCCACCAGCTGTTCCATCCGCATATCTTTTACGGTTACCAAAAGAAATTCTTCCAAAGATTACATCTCTGAGAAAATTTTAAAAAAATTCGCAATGAATTTTGACAGAACACCTTCCAAGCATTTCTTTCAAGATTTCTTATGAAACTCCTCCTACGGATTTCTTTGTAAATTCCTACATAAAAGTTTTGAAGGTTTTTTTCGGAAATTCCTTCAGCAATTTAATGTGAACCCCTGGAATAAGTTCATTCTTATAGAAATTACTCGAAGAATTGCTTCAGATTTTCCTTTCAGAATTTCTTAAGAGAATCTCTTAAAAGAAATTCCTCCAGTAATTTAAAAAAATAATATTTAAAATATTTAAATATTCAAAGTGCCTTAAGAAATTCTTCGATAAAGGCTCCATGAGTACGTTGATCACAATCTCTTAGGATTTTTTTTTTTCTAAAATGCTAGCAGTGGTTTTATCCGCAATTCATCCAAGTATTCTTTAAGAAATTCCTCCAGTGTTTATTTGAGATTTGTTTTTCTTCCAGGAGTTTTAAGAGAAATTACTCCAAAAATTCCTGAAGTTATTTCTCAAGAGATTTCTTCAGAAAATATGTAAAGGAATCCATCAGCATTTCTTCCACGAAGTTTTTCGAAAATCCCTCCTGAGGTTTCTTCGCGATGTCTTCCAGGGATATCTTAAGAAATTTCTTCAGCTATTTTTTCAAAGATTCTCGCCTGGTTCCAGAAATTCCACCGGATATTCCTTTTTGTAATTTCTCAAAAATTTCTTCAAGAAACCTCTGGTAACTATTCTACGGATTCGTCCAGGAATATATTCGATAACATTTCTTTGGAATTTTCAAAGGATTTTATTTAGAAGTTTTCCAAAAAAATTTTCTAACAATTCTTATACAATTGATTCTCCAGATCTATTTCCAGGGGCTTCTTTAGAAATACGTCCTCAAATTTTATTCAGAGATCACTCGGGAGATCAGTGGACTAAAGTGCTCCAGTGGACGACGACGACGACAACGGCGATGATAACTACAGGTTCGGTTTAACTGTTTGAATTTATTACTCTCCCCAAACAGGCAGCGTGCCTGCTGGGGAGCTGACTATTGCTATGACTATATACACACAGAGTTGGGCTTGCTGCTTTTATACATGCAAGCGAGTACGGAGAAATATTATTGCTAGGTAGTGACGTGCGCACTGCTCTGCATGAAAGGCGCAAAGCAGAACAAGCAAACAGTGCGCTGAGTTGCTATCATTGCGCTGCCTATTGCAGCAAGAAGAATACCGACTGGCTGTTGGTGCTTCGTAGAGAAGGATGGAATGGAACATTGTGGGTATTTTGGAGAGCAGTTCATCACCGAACATACTGCCCCCGCTGAAATGACCATTTCAGAAGATGATGATGTTGTTCTTTGACACGCTGAAGGTGAAGAGGTGGAGTGGTTGGTGCCTCGATTGATCTGTCCGCAGATACCGGGTATGCTGGTTGGGTTGATCCTCCGTGGAAACCGTCTGCCCAAGCACGGCGCTAGGAATGGTGGTTGATCTGCCCGTTGCAGAAACCTCGAATGGCATTGGTTGATCCACGAAGAAAACCGCCAGCCGACTACATGGTTGAATGGCTTGAATCGATGATTGATCTTGCCGACGGGATTATCATTTCTCTCCGGTGGATCTGCGTTCAGAAACCGGGCTTACTAGGTCAGTTGATCCATCGTAGAAACCTTGACCCGAACACGAATGAAGCGAATGGTGGTTGATCTGCCCTGTGCAGAAACCTCGAAGAATGTGGCGTGGTTGATCTACGATGGAAACCGCTAGCGTCACGACGGTGATAACGATTGACTTGCTTGATGCAGGATGACGATGGCTTGGTAGTTGATCCGATTCAGAAAACGTGGTGTGATAATTTGAGCGTTGATTGCTTCTGATTCCGATTGATTGCTTCCGCGTACATGCGAATCCGTGATGCGATTCCGTTCCGATTCCAGAAGATGATTTGATAGTTGATAGCTTGCGTTGTTGAATGGCCATCGGGACCACTCGACCGATGCCAAGATCAGGCTGACAGCAATAACCTGTTTCAAAGGTTTCTCAGAGAGTTTTTTTTTCTTCCAAAAGTCCTTTTTCAATTTCGTCAGGAATTTCCCTTGGATCCTTAGATTGCTGTAGATATTCCCTAAAAGATTCCTTTACGGATTCCCTCCCTATAAAATACTCGGTCCAGTTCTGTTCTGGCTCTGGCTCTGGCTCTGGCTCTGGCTCTGGCTCTGGCTCTGGCTCTGCTCTGCCTGTGCTCTGCCTCTGCTTGGGTTTTGCATCTGCTCTGCGAGCTGACGAGAAATGGATTCCCAGTAAGAATTTAAAAAGGATCAAAAGAAAAGTTCAAAGGCCCCTTAGTCCGCTTTTGCCTTCTATTCAACCTCCTTCAAGATCTCATGCTAAAAATTCTTGATCCCCTATTTCACATTTCTTTGAGACGCAAATTTTTGCCGTCTTGTATCCCCTGAGTTATTTGTCCCCCTATATTCTCTTTAGGAATTCCTTCATCAAAGTTTCACGTTTTTCTATCTTTCTGTATTTCTGGCTAGTTATCTATCTACCTTTCTATCTCCCGGTCTTCATATTTCTCTGTCTTCTTATATGCCTAGTTTTCTATTCTTCGATCTTCCTGTCTATGTATCCTTCTTTTCGAATATTTTTATCAACCTAATCTTATCTGTCTAGCCTACCTACTTAACATAAATCAGGACAGGAAACTAGGAAGATGAGAAAACTTCAGTCGTCCTATCTACATATCCAGCTCTCTGTCAAACTTCATATTTCTCTGTTATCCTGTCTGCTGAACTTACAATCTTTCCATCTTATTTTCCTGTTCTTTTATAATCTTACAATATTATTATCCTATGCTTCTGTATTTTTTTTACGTTGTTCTCTCTTTCTTGATATTTTTCTCTGTCTAACTTTTTTTTCTTCTTTCTGTCTAACTTTTTTTCTACCTATTCTCATGACTTCTCATAATCCTATCTCCCTGTTTGTTTCTTATTTTTCTTTCTGTTTTCTTATCTACCTAAACTTTTTGCATTGCTATCTTCCTATTTATCTTCCAGTATTCTTCTTTGCCTACCTTTGTGTTTCTCTTATTGTCAGTTTCCTGTCTTACTATCTTTCTTGTTTGATTTCTTCCTATCTTATTTTCTTTTTTTCAAGCTATATTTCAATTTTTTTTTCGCTGTCTACTAATTTTTCGTTTTTCATATTTTTCTATTTTCTATCCTATCTGCATTCTTCATATTCTAATCTCATATCATCTCATTTTGCTATCCATGCTATCTTACTACCTTCTTATTGCATTACTTTCCCATATACCTTTTTAAAATTGTAATGTTTTACATTTTTCTGTTGTTCCTTGAACTATAGAGTCTCAGTATGTACGACTATTCACCAGCGTCACTGTCCCCGTGGGGAGACGTCGACGACAGGCACTGATGTCCTAGATCCGGGAAATACGTGGCATCTTATCCAATTTGATGCCACGGGAAAAACGTGCGCCGGAAGCTCTCCCATCGCATCGAAGAGGTACGTGAAACTGTGCGAGGCGTGAGATTGGGTGTGTATGAGGGAGGATGCCACGTTTAAAAATGAATTTTATGGATCTCTCACTCCACGTGGCAAACCGTGGTGAGGTGGTTCTATTCGATGAGCATGGGAGGGTTTGCGGTTTGGTTCGATGCATTTTTATTAGTTCAATTTAGGAAATGTCGCGGGCATTATTTATGCCCCCACTTGGGAGTTTAATGGGACATGTTTTATGACTCACTCCAAAATTGGCAATTTTATGGAAGCGATGTTTGAGTTACCACATAATTGTTTCTTGTAGGATGGTACTTTTGAAAATTGTTTAACAGCAAAGGAACGATGTCAATCCTAGCATAAATGTTTGAAGATGAACAGCATTTCAAGCACCTCGTTTCGGTTATTCATTTGAAGCATAATAGATAGTATCGCTACTGAACGCTTTAAGCAGCTTAACAGCACAAAGGTTCTCTTCTGTCCTTCGAGCACAAACAAAACAGAAATAGAGGTTTCAATTTTCCACCTGATCGAGCGTTCGGACCCTTATTCCTTACCTTCTCAAATAATGGCTAAACGAAATGGAAAAAAAAAACAGCACCAAACACATCTTCGTTCTCAAGGAATTCAGTTGCCCCATCATTTCTTTGAAGCTGAATAGAAAGCCTCAAAGGACATTGACTTGCACACCGTACCTAGCAGCAGGATACACCGTCTCATGGCGTATCGTCATTTTCGACATCCTTAACGCCCAGAAGGAGGGTCTGGTTTGCTGCTCCCCGAGGCGCAAAATTTGACAATCGAGCAAAGATGAAGCACGCTTGATTGGCAGTGCTCTCCGGGTGACCCTAACCTTTACGTACGTCGTCGAATGGTCTGGTCCTGATCGGAATGGACTCACTTTTTTCCATGCCGCATTCTTTGAAGTGTGCAAATTTGAAGCAATGGATGGCTAGTGTCGTCACTAGATACTGGTAGAAGGGATGGAAATTTGAAAAAAAAAAATAGTCTTGGAAATTTATTACTTATCATTTGATAAAAACACGCAAACAAATTAAATTAAAAAGGAACGAGCTCACCAGCTCGTGTATCATCATTACTCTCTGGTAGCGTTAAGAATAGATTGGAATGATCTTCTGGAAATACTATATTTCCAAACGACTTTTCTACTGATTTCCGACACTTTCTGTAATGCTTTCAGAGCGGTAGAGCAATTAGTGAGCTCGTTCCATGTTATTTACTTCTTCTTCTTGGTCTAGCTAATTGTAACAAAAACTAATGTTTCCTGTAATCATAAGTAAAGTTCAGTATCTTCTTATTCCTCTCCGTTTTGGAATAACGTCCCTATGTACGCGGAGCCTGCTTCTCAGCTATTTAGAATATGTGGGCATACAGGATAAACACTAAGGTTAGGAAAAGAATTCCTTATCAAGTCCTCCTGAAAACCGCATAAATTCCATCACATGAAGTTACACGGCACGCCACTGGCCATTTAACCACCTACCCAACGCCACACTCCACCACAAACGGTGAGAACGACATCAAAGCAAATTTCCATCATCATCATCATTCCGTTTAGAGATTTTTTTTTCCTTTCCGATCCTTGGTCTTGACTTGAACTCGATGATTGATAGGCTCACTTACTGGCTTCTATCTTTCTCCATCTTGCTGCTAGTGTTGGAGCTAGTAGTGGCAGTCAGTCAGCCAGTATCCAGCATGGATGGATATAGGATATGAAGGAATGGCGAATACGCCGAGGGACCACTCACCTTGGGATGATCCCGCACCGGCACCTGTACCCGGACGGCAATTTTGATCGGCTTGTCCCGCGTGATGTCCAGCATTTTCTTCTTTTCGTGTATCACCGAGGGGGATCCTGTGTGGGGAGAGAAAAGAAAGAATGTAGAATTAAATGCTTGTACGGGGGCAGACAATGCGATGGATGGTAGAGTAATTGATATTAATGTGGCATTTTGACGGGACGAAGAATAAATAAAGGAACTGTTCGTTAGGGTCTGAGCAGAACAAAGTTGACGAAAGTCATCACCTGGAGGTTACGTTTGAGGAAATTGAATCAGAGCTGTAGAATGATAAATCAACCATTTTGTCCGAAAATTAATTATTATTAATTCCGTGTAACAGCGAATGGTACCCAGTATCATGGCTATTTCGATGGATACTATTAAACTCAGGAGAAAACGTTTGATCTCAAGATCTTTTTCAGGGATTAGGAACTCCTTTCGAGGTTTTGTGGACATTTGCTTGGAAATGTAACCAGAAATCGTTCCAAAGTTCCTCTGAGGATTTTTCCCTAACAGAACAGGATTCTTCCTTAAATTACTTGCGGAATTCTCCCAATGAATTATACCCCAATTCGGATAAATTATTTTGCATTTTTTTTTTTATAGAATTTATCCCATGATTTCTTCCTTTATTTTATAAAAAGATTTCCTCGAGCTTTGCTTGAGTTCTTTTAGATTTCTTCAGGAGTTTCTTGCAAGACTCCATCCAGAAGTTTGTTTTTTTTTTTTCGGATTTGAGGAACTCTGTCCTTTTGTCTTTTTTCAAGTGTACTACCAAGATTTAGAGGAGTTTTTTTCCGAAATTTCTACACTTTCAAAGTTTCTCGGTGAATTCCATTTGGAGGTCCCTCCAAAATTTACCTCGAGGTTCAGGAAATTCTTGTACTGGTCGTGTCACTCTCAAGAACCATTTTAGACGGGTTGCTATCCGACATGCTGATGACGTGACCCGCCCACCGTAGCCTCCCGATTGTCGCGGTATGGACGATGGTTGGTTCTCTCAGCAGCTGATGCAGCTCGTGGTTCATTCGCCTTCTCCAAGTCCCGTCTTCCATCTGCACTCCGCCGTAGATGGTACGCAACACTTTCCGTTCGAAAACTCCAAGGACGCTTTGGTCCTCTGCACGTAGGGTCCATGTTTCGTGCCCATAGAGAACGACCGGTCTAATCAGCGTTTTGTAGATAGTTAACTTCGTGTTACGGCGAACTTTATTCGATCGTAGAGTTCTGCGGAGTCCAAAGTAAGCACGAAGTCCTGCCACAATGCGTTTCTGAATTTCTCTGCTGTCATTGCCGGCAGTCACCAGTGAGCCCAAGTATGTACACGAATTCTTCAACCACCTCGATTCCATCACCGTCGATATAAATTCGGAGTGGCGGGTGCGGTGATTCCTCCCTGGAGCCCTTTACCATCCTGTACTTTGTCTCCGACACATTAATGATTAATCCGATTCGCCTGGCTTCACTCTTTAGTCGGATGTACGCTTCCGCCATCGTCTCAAATTTACGAGCAATAATATCAATATCAACCAAGCAGCTGAACGGACTTCGTGAAAATCGTTCCACTCTTGTGTATCCCCGCTCTCCTAATTACAGCCTCTAAAGCAATGTTGAACAGCAAGCACAAAAGACCATCACCTTGCAGTAACCCTCTGCGAGATTCAATGGGACTCGCACATCACTCGACCAATCGTCGCCTTGATTAATCGTATCAGTTCATCCGGGAATCCGTATTCGTGCATAATCTGCCAAAGCTGTTCTTGATCGATTGTATTATACGCCGATTTGAAATTGATGGGGGCCAGCGCCGTTATTGACTTTAAATTGCTGAACTCGCGAATTGCGCACATTGAGAATGGTTAGCTACCCAAGTAACAATGAATGCTGAACAATGAGAATATTGGCTGAACTATAGCTGATTAATGGTGTCAATGGCTGAAGACAATGACAACTGAATATTGGTCTGAAGTATGGCTTGTTCAGCCTGTTTAATCAGCAATACATATGGTCTGGGACCATTTAGGCAGCAGTACCTATTTTGGGCACCTGCTACTATAACCACAGACAAACGGACGTCTCACTCTACTTACCTCTCGTCGCTATCCTTTTTAACGATTATTTCAAATATTGTGTAGAGCACAAATTGCTCGGTCACGGCGTTCGCATCGTTTTTGCTCCTATTTGACATTTGCTTACTACCGCCACCTACTGAGTGGTTTGCGTAACACAACTAGGTTGGCATTGGGCGATTATGTTTTCGTAACGATAATTTTTATCGCAACTTGTTCCAAGTGATACGTCTGTTTGTCTGTGCTATAACTCAGTCAACTTGACTTGAATTTTTGAGCATGGCTAGGTACTGTGCGTATCTGATCATGTCTCAAAAATCAAGCCAATCGGTTCAAAATTGACTGAGTTACAGCAGCAAGTGCCCAAAATAGGTGCTGCTACCCAAATGGTCCCAGACCCCAGATGATCAAGTTGAATAGAATATTATTCATCTGGGTAACCAGCTTTAAAACATACAACAACACGCAGAATCAATCATCTATTGTTCAGCCTTAAATCAAATAATTTTTGACTCAAGCCTCAATACAGACTTAGTTCAACTTTTGTTCTTGTCTACTCAAACACAACAAGTAATGCTATTGTTGTCGATTCTATGTATACAATTGTATGTAATGTTGGTGCTAAGGTGAGTGATTCTAAATCAGGAGGTCCGAGTTCAATGCCCAGTTTTTCCACAGATCAATTTACACATTCCTAAACGTCTCTTCTTGAAATAGACGCTGCTAATGGTAAAAATCGGCTTGAAAGGGTTTTCATTTTATTTTTACACAATTAATGAATTTAATTTATTGCTGATTAAGCGCATATTTAACCTTAAATCAGCCTTCCAATGAACCTCAAATCAGCTGAAGTTTGAACAAAATCACCAAAATTAGATGTTTTGGATCTGAATAAAAGATTGTACCTCTTGTGCTCACCTTTTGTTCAAATTTATTTATTTATTTACTTGTTTATTTAAGTTCATCGGACTTCTTGGTCTACATGAACTGCTCAAAATCCTTAAAACAAACAGTATAAAATTATTACTTGTTACGATACAGTACACATCACATAAACCTAAACTTAAAGCAAATTAGATCGGCGAATTCTATCTGCAAAACGATTGGACGGCTCGTCAAACTCGAACAGATCTTCCACTAAGCTAAATGTTCTTATACATGCAGCAATCGGTTCATTATAGCCATACAGAGTCCTATGAAATCTATGTACCAGCAGAGTTGAATAGCGCAGTGTTCTGCTGGGAATCCGGAAGTTGATCATCGCCCGCAGCTCTGGGGAATCAATTTCTCCATTGATGAGTTTAGCAATGAGTACAGCTTGCTGGATCTTTCGACGACGTTGCAGAGTATCCAAACCAAGTAACTGGCATCTCTCCGGATATGGCGGCAGGTTAACTGGATCCCGCCATGGTAAACTTCGTAACGCCATTCGGACAAAACGTTTCTGTACCCTTTCAATCCGCAAACACCATGATACCTCATGCGGAAACCAAACAAAAGAAGCATTTTTCAGAAGGCTGATTTAAAATAGTTGGAGAAACGTTTGTACGGCATCAAATGTTACCTGGGCAATCCCAAGCTTTCCCATTCATTGGTTCTCTGTGCAACTTCGATTGTTCTGGTCAATCATGAAGTAGTAACTAAGATGTGTACGGTTATCTTTGCTTTGCTTAACGAAGTTCTCCTCCAGTTTTCTCCAATAGGTTTAACTGAAATTTCTCGTAAGATTTCATATGGTTTAGTTTCTATATTTCTATTTATATTTCTTCTTCTTAGTGAGTTGGCCCTGCGAGCCAGCCGTAAAACGACTAGCACCGGAAGTACTGATGATGACAAGGACGCATTTTACGCGTTGCTCGAACACTAGTACGATCGCTGCCCAAGCCACGACGTCAAGGTCATCATAGGAGATTTAAACGCTCGGGTAGGCCAGGAGGAGAAATTCAGACCGACGATTGGTAAGTTCAGCGCCCACCAGCAGACGAACGAAAACGGCCTACGTCTCATTGATTTCACCGCCTCCAAAAATATGGCCATACGTAGCACCTTTTTCCAACACAGCTTCCCTTATCGTTACACCTGGAGATCACCACAGCAGACGGAATCTGAAATCGACCACGTTCTGATTGACGGACGGCACTTTTCCGACATTATCGACGTCAGGACCTTCTTGGCACTAACATCGACTCCGACCACTATCTGGTGATAGTCAAGCTACGCCCAAAACTTCCCGTCATCAAACATGTACGGTACCAACCCGGCGACCGCCACGGTACAACCTAAAGCGACTAAAACAACCGGATGTCGCCTCAGCATACGCGCAGAATCTCGAGGCAGCGTTGTCAGACGAGGGCAGGCTCGATGAGGCCCCTCTAGAGGACTGCTGATGAACAGTTAAAGCAGCCACCAACGACCCGGCCGATAGCACCATCGGGTACGTGAAAAGCAGTTGACGAAACGAATACAGTGCAGGGGCATTTTGGAGGAGAAAAACACAGCTTGGGCGGTAATACTGCAGCAAGGAACTCGGCAGAACGTACAACGTTACAAACAGAAGCGGAAAAAGCACACTCACCTTTTACGGGGGAAAAACTCCGCTTGGAAGAAGAGGAGTGCGAGGAAAAGGAACTGCTGAGCAGTACAGGACTGACTGTGATGGTGTGTGGATATCAGTGATAGGCCATCTTTAAAAATCGTTTTAAAATCTAAATAAAGGATTACCAGAATGAAATTTTAAAATGTAGTTCAACATAACTAGTATTGTACATACATTAGAGGCGAAAAAATTGAGTTAGCATAGCCGATCGTACACATCCTGGGGTGGCTGTTGATAGAGACGTTTAATGCACCAGAAAAGTTGCCTGGGACTTGAAAAACCTTTCATTCAACGAACTATCGACACGTGGCCAGGTCCTTGCGATCAGCGGGGATGGGGAGGAAATGTTAATTAGATATCTACTCAGAATATGTCCAAGAACTTGGCCCGCTTCATAGATATCTGGAGTTGGAAATTGGACAGGGCTTAATGGGGTACTTTCCTTAGCTAAAAAGCGTATGAGAAATTGTCATGGTTTAATCATTTACCTGGTTACCACTGAAAAAGTAAACATAGGCATTAAGCAAGTCGCACAAATTTCGTAAATAGTACAGCCCTAGACCACAGTTACGAGGATTGCCTGCTTTCCGTCGGATACCATAACAAAAAGATTGGAGACTTATCTCTGACTTCTCGACAAGACTGACGCAATCCTCCAACAGTCGAGACTTGTCCTGGCCTCGTCCTTGCGACTGCTGATGAATATGAAAGGATGGTTATTTAGACACCCAAGAAAGATGTAGAAAGTTCTACGACTTCTCAGTCCTAGGCGTCAAGGGGATATGGGTGTTGTTAGTGGAAGGGTTCTCCAAAGGATGCGGTTGGGCAACGCTCAGGCACACCATGATTAGACTGCTTCGAGTTAGTTATCTGCCAAAAACGTCCTGGTTTTCTCGTCATATTAATGGAATTTCTTGGGATTACTTGATTTTTCGGTTGAGAATCTGAAATATTAGATAATATCAACATTGATTCGAATAAGTTACATATTAGTGATACGCTCGCCACAGTTATATATTTTTACAATATTATTTGTATCATACAATAAATTTACCTGAATCCTGCTGAAATAAAACGTTGATTAGCAATAAAATTGAAACAAAAATATTATATAAGCATCAAACTTTGATCTTGGAGTATTTGTAAACTACTACCTGATTACTTTAGGCAGGAAAATTTCAAGATCAAAATTTGATTTGGTAGATGTTACGCCGCAACACACCATTCTAAGGTGTTGATTTTGGTTAAAATCATTAGAATATCAATCAATTTGCAATGATATGGATCTAGAGTGTCGGTCATTGTCGTCCTGATATTTATCGGCCTGCAGTGATAGTAGTCAACTGACAAGACTGTTTTTGAGCTCTGTTGCTGAGCCGTTCCCAGGGCCGGATCTAAGGGGGGCTGGGGGGCAAGGCCCCGGGGCCCGGCAAAAACTGTTTTGTGAAGTGATCACAAGGTGGAAGCAGCACTTCGACGAGCACCTGAATGGCGTGGAGGACGGAGAAGACGGAAATGATCCACCAGCTCAAAACCAACAAAGCAGCTGGTAAGGATAGTATCGCAGCTGAACTCATCAAGATGGGTCCAGAAAAGTTGACCACTTGTTTGCATCGGTTGGTAGTCAGGATCTGGGAAACCGAACGGCTACCGGAGAAGTGAGGGGAACGTGTAATCTGCTCCATTCACAAATAGGCGACTATTTGGAATGTGAGAACTTCAGAGCGATCACCATTTTGAATGCTGCCCACAAAGGGCTCGCCCAGATCATCTTCGTCGTCTGTCACATAAAACGAATGAGTTCGTGTGAAGTTATCAAGCCGGCTTCATCGACGGCCGGTCGACAATGGACCAGATCTTCACCGTACGGCAAATCCTCCAGAAATGCTGTGAATACCAGGTCACAACGCACCACCTGTTCATCGACTTCAAGGCGACATACGACAGTATCGACCGCACAGAGTCGACCGCACAGAGCTATGGAGAATCATGAATGAAAACGGCTTTCCTGGAAAGCTGACTACACTGATTAACGCAACGATAGACGGTGTTCAAAGTGCGTAAGGGTTTAGGAATGAATCATCCAGTTCATTCGAATCTCCCCGGGGGACTGCGACAAGGTGACGGACTCTCATGCCAACTTTTCAACATCGCTCTAGAAGGTGAAATGCGGTGAGTCAGACTCAACAGCCGGTGTAAGATTTTCAAAAAATCCGGTCAATTTATGTTGTTTGCGGACGACATGGACATTATCGCCAGAATATATAGAACGGTGGCAGAGTACACGCTGGCAGGCGGAAGCGAACACGACCGGGTCCGACTAGGTAGTAATGTGACGATAGACGGGGATACCTTCGAGGTGATGGAGGATTTCGTCTACCTCGGATCCTCACTGACGGCTGACAACAACGTGACTCGTGAAATTGGAAGGCGCATCATCAGCGGAAGTCGGGCCTTTTACGGGCTCCAGAAGGCGCTGCGGTCTAGAGTAGGATCCGCAAGCACTAGGAGTTTTCGAGCGACGCGTGTTAAGGACGATCTTCGGGGTGGTTGCAGGACAATGGTATGTGGCGAAGAAGGATGAATCACGACCTCACTGCACTTTACGGCGAGCCCAGCATCCAGAAGGTGGCTAAAGCCGGAAGGATACGGTGGGCAGGACATGTTGCAAAAATGCCGGACAACAACCTGCAAAGTTTGTGTTCGCAACAGATCCGGTTGGCACAAGAAGGACAGATCAGGTGGAGCGTGACTTGGCGAGCATTGCGCGTGACAGAGGATAGAGTGCGGCGGCCACAATCCGAGTATTGTGGCGTACTATTGTTGATTGTGTCTTATCTTAAATATGATGTCAATTTCTTGATTTTGCTTTGGCTGACCAAGCCATGTGGGAAATTACACTGTTGAAAATGCTTTGGCATCTATATGCACAACAGAACATGTGCTCGATGAACAAATTGAGATTTGAAATTATGAAAAGAAAATCCACGTGTTCCGGTGAGACTCGAACTCACGACTCCCAATTCGCTAGACGAGCGCTTCTATTCCTTCAAGCTACGGAGTCACTCGACTATCTCCGTCGCCAGCAGGCCTAGAACTGAACTCGATTCCACAATCGCACATGGTTATCTTCTTTTCATAATCCAAACCCCCTACGGATGGGATTAGATGAACATCTAACACATTGTCTGTTGTGCACATGTATGTCAATAAGTGATTGGGAGGCAGTGCCCGAAGCTCTCGACAATTAAAAATAACTTCCTCTCCCGCTTTGACGTACATGTGCACAACAGACAATGTGTTAGATGTTCATCTAATCCCATCCGAAGGGGGTTTGGATTATGAAAAGAAGATAACCATGTGCGATTGTGGAATCGAGTTCAGTTCTAGGCCTGCTGGCGACGGAGATAGTCGAGTGACTCCGTAGCTTGAAGGAATAGAAGCGCCCGTCTAGCGAATTGGGAGTCGTGAGTTCGAGTCTCACCGGAGTACGTGGATTTCTTTTCATAATTTCAAATCTCAATTTGTTCATCGAGCACATGTTCTGTTGTGGATATAGATGCCAAAGCATTTTCAACAGTTAAATATGATGTAGAACAAATAAATGTATGTAGATACGTTGTCGAAAGACGTAATTCAACGTAAAAAACATATTACCGAGCAAGAGCTTTCTATCAAAAAATACTTTTTAGTGATCTTTTTGTTTTTCCTGAGTACTTACTAAATGAATAGTTATAACAATATTTTACCTGTCATAAGACTTGGAAAATTTAAATTGTCAATCATAAGAACCCTCTTAAAGAACATAACAAAAACTACATGCATTTGCAATCAAGAAATATACTCCTTCCGGTTAAAGCATTGAAGCTCTTCGACATGACCTGTCTGTCATTCGAAAGCAGAATGCAAAGAGCAATCAGACATGCTGAGCAACGACATACCTACCGGGGCGATGCAACAAGACTTCCATTTCATCAGATACTTCTCTATGTAGGGTATGTATCTGTTTCTTTTTCTTACAAATCGGAACCAACAACGTGAAAAGGTCGTACCTACAACCCTTTAACTTGATGCTGAACGGATGTACTTTTCTGTATAAAAAAGTACCTACCAACACCGTAGGCGCTTTCGATGTTTCCTTCCTTTTGGCATTCCGTGCCAATAGGAGCAGTGGCATGTTCAAACGGAACTTTTTTGACTAACAAGAGAATAATCAAATAATTCTAGATTGTACCAGTTTTGGAACTCCACAATTTGGTCTAAGATTGCTGTACTTGTAGCCAGATACGTTACACCCTGAACTGTGGTAAACTCTGTTTGATTACGAGGAATATGAAAAAGAACCCGTGTAGGTTTCACAAAGTCAGCAACAATGTTAAACAGAAACTGAAAGACCAAGGCGTAGGAGCCCCAAAGAGGGTTCACTTTTTTATCAGGGTTGTAAATTATACGCATATTCTCGGTATGAGTGATTGCGCTCTCGACGGCGGGTGGTGTAAGAAGAAGCGGAAAAGTACGGCTTCAGGGCAATGATTGTCATTTTCTCGTTTTAATAAGTCTTATGAAATCTCTCGTCTCGAAATGACGGAAACACGCTCTTCGGAGTAGGTTTGTCATGTAACAACATTTGTGCTTTATGTTCTTTGGATAATTTGGATGAGTGATTTCTCCCCAACAGGTCTTTGATGATTTTGAATGAGTTTTTCCTCGGTAGACGCTTTCAGTTGGGAAATTTAAATTCATTTGAAGGTAATCGGGTGTATTGCGCGTGAAAACATTTTTCATGCCGTGTCTTTGTTCCACGAGCAATGCTTGTGCAGTTAAACAACAATGGAGACAACAGTAGGTACTACACATTCACGTACAAATGCCAGACCCCTTGTTCCATTTAGCACTGTTTCGAATACCGTTGTGCACACGGAGTCGAAATGATACATAGGGATTAAATACGACCGCGCCATTTCCGCAACTCTTTTTTTCTCGCAAATCCTTCGAAGCGTAGACAATACAAATTAAAACCGTAAAAGTTCATACTCCAACGGAGCGCACATCCGAGTGGAAGTTGATTTTTATCCATCTGATATAACCTGGTAGACCTGTTACTCGTGTGTAGCACCGACCGCCTGTAGAAGTGATAAATGTCCCGCTCAATTGGAAAGTTTTATCCAGGTAACCAAAATGAATTGTGACTTGGAAATATTCAATCACATCCGCTTGTTTTGAAAATTCGCATGGAGTTTCACCAGTATTGCAACAAACAGATGATGATAGGATACCCTTCAGTCATGATGTTCGTGTGCGATGTGATGATGTATCTATCGCTTCTGAATGGTGATTCGTGATGGTCAATGGTGCGAGATTGATTCTCTTGAAGAATGGGAAAACCCGTGAGCAGACAGAGCCGTGTTGGTGAACGGTTCTACGTGCAAATGGAACAGGCTGAGCCAATTAAAGTAGGATGCTCTCGTTTGTTGGTCTATGGCTCATTGATTTCCACCGCATGTAGATTGCGTCTGATTGTAAATATAGGGCATTTTTAAGGAAAATCACTCCGTGGAATAGAACATTTTGAAAGTTTGAAAAGGGGTTCGGCTTTGTATTCCGCAGAATCGTTGCCATCGTTCGGGGTGACATTGTGCCTAGAGGGTCACATTGGTCCATCGATCCCACGGATTCAATATAAGTCAGAACATTCGACGGTGAATGCAAAGTATCTTAGAATTATGTATTCTATAAGTTTAGCACACAATATGCATTCCGAGTGTATTCTAAAAGTGCGGAATAGTGGCCCAATGACAACCCGTACGACGGTAACTGTTCTGTGTAGAGATGGGTAACTCACTCGCGAATCGACTCAAAGAATCGATTCGCGAAACCGAGTGAGTGAGCCATGACTCTTTTCAAAAGAGTTACGATTCGCTGATGTTCATTAGGCATCGTACACAAATTACGTAACGCAATAGGGGGAGGGGGAGTCTAGCTTAGCGTTACGAGCCATACAAAATATTTTTGTTTTCATACAAAAAGCGTTACAAGGGGGAGGGGGGGGGAGTCTGAAATCGCCGATTTTAGCGTTACGTAATTTGTGTACCATGCCTTACGATTGCTAAAAGAGTTAGTATGATTGCGCACCTAATGATGATTCGACGCAGAACATTGCAATCTTTGACAATTAATTTTGTTTTCATACTTACATTATGTGGCCGGCTCGAACCAGCGATTCGATTCTTCGGAGAAATTAACGAAAACCTCCGAATCCTGCATTTCACTACGTTATGCTCAGACGTTTGTGCAGATCGTCAATATTCATACCATGCATGTGAATTTTCTCGAAAACTAGGTAGATTTGTACGAAAAGGAGTTGGCTCACATCGAAAATCGACATTTTCCTCAAATCCCGGAAATGAGTTACTGAATCGATCAAAAGAGTCGACTCTTTTTTGAGAGTGAATCGAGAGTGATTCACTCTCAAAATTGAATCAGTTTTCCCATCTCTAGTTCTGTGGCTTAGTTCGTTAAAGCATAGGTTTAGCAAATACGGATTTGTGGGTTCGAATCCCACTAGAACGAGACTTTTTTTTACAATTTCATCTCTCAATTAGTCAATTGATCAACATTTTGTGTACATAAGTGACCCGATTTTGTCAGCCCCTTTTCAGAACACATTTTTTGTTCTCCTCAAAAATCTGAACAGTTTTTCAAACTTTTTGCCCTTCTCTGTTCTGCATTTTAGTTGTAGTTTGATGATAAACATAAAATAATTTGTTAAAGCTTGGCCGAAAAATAACGAGAGCAAAAAGTTTGTCGCAAAATGGGGCTGACAAAATCGGGTCCTTACTGTATTCTAATTTCAAGTATTTTCAAGTCATTTTCTGTATGAAAGATGGGGTCTCCAGTTAGCCTAGTGGTAAGGCTTAGCATCGCCAATCCGGAGACGGCGGGTTCGATTCCCTGAAAGTTTTCTCGACTCCATGGGCATAGTGTATCATTGCCTTGTCATGCAATGGCAGGTAAAGAAGCCCTTCGATTAATAACTGTGGAAGTGCTTAAAGAACACTAAGTTGAAGATAGGCCGGTCAAGTTCCAGTGGGAACGTAGAACCATAAAGAAGAAGAAGAAGAAGAATATAAATTCCCTATTTTATTGTGGACCCAGACTTTTCCTTAGCGTGCAGTCAGCGAAGTAAACTTCAAAAACCCAGAATAATCCACCTAGTGGTGATAGCGCCTTTCTCGTCGAATATGTAGATGTAGATATTTCCGTCGCCATAAGCCGAAGTGTTCCTGATTCCTGAAAATACTCTAGAATGGAACAAATATCATTTTCTTCTTTCGTCACAGTGCTCGTTCGTCAATGAGGGGGTGGAGTTGATAAATAATAAATGTATTTGATGAAAAAAATACTCAAACAATTAAGCAAACCCGCTTAATTCATCGGGTTTGGTAAGAAATTTTCTGGAGGACTCTTCACCTTAACATTTAAATATTTATTGGTTTATTCATTTGTGACCTTCCTCAAAATGTTGAATTCCGACCCAAAATTTCCACGGGGGACCCTTCTTGACACGAAATTTGTGTCAGCCTTGTTCTGAAAAGCAAGAACCTTATCAAAGCCATAATCGAATTTGGAAACTTATTGATGGCTCATATTCCTATGTTATGCATTATGTTAAACGTATAAACAGAGCTGAATAATATTAAACCTCTCAGTTGACTGCTTGACTACCTTCACTAGCACTGGATGCCGAACATTATCAAGACATTTCAGCAATTTTTTTTCTGCACAGTTTAGCCTTTACTTTATTATCATTGGCGGAGCGGACCTGGTGCGGTGGTTAGAACACTTGACTATCACGCCGAGGACCTGGGATCGAATCCCACTCCCGACATACTCACAAAATGTGGGTTCTTCCTTCGGGAGGGAAGTAAAACGTGGGTCCCGAGATGAACTAGCCTAGGGTTAAAAATCTCGTTAATACAGACAAAAAAAAATATCATTGGTTATACTGCCGCTCTACGCATGATTATCCCATGTTATCCGGGATTCATATATAACGTGGGACAATTGGGCGTGGAACGGCAGTATAAGATTCATGTAAAATTTGACAAAAAAGTGCAAGCAAGTAAATTTTCCCATGATAAAACCCATTCAAATTTCAACCGTGTTACAGAGCGCGATGGCTCAACCAGTTGCATCAAAATTGTGCGCAGTAATTTAAGTAGCAAAAGGGGATTTTTTAATTCTTAACAACTTAACCTATTTTACAGCTCTTTTGACCACTAGGCACTACGTGAGCGATTCCAATTGGCGGCTGCACTAACACTTGTACAGCGCCTAAATGTATTCTATTATATTCTTATTCTACTATGTCGAACTGGTTTGCCTTTGTGCTGCTTTCACTTTTCTACCCTGTCCTTGGTAGAATGATGAGCACGATCATGAAATGATGTATGGCTGTTGTTCTTATTCCAGTCCGATTGGGGGTCGTCCATTATGGGTTGCCGTTCATCGATATCCAATTATCCGAGTCCGTTTTAGCTATGAGAGCTCAGAAGAGGTTCAAGTGCCAGCCGCTCTCTGGGGGAAGAGCAACTGACGAAGTGCCGGGGCTGGGATCGAAGCCATGACCATCCGCTTATGAAGCGAACGTGTAGCCACTGCGCCACGGGCCCCGGCAATCAAAAGGGGATTGATGCTATAAAATTAAAATTTTCCCATACAACGTTGATCCATCCTACTGTATAATTACGCCTCAGGAAAATGGTGGGATTAGACAAGATCGCTCAAATTTTAATCTTAGGTGTGGTCAGAGCTTGAGTCAAAGACTATTTTACTGATGCCCGTTTATCTGGTTATCGAACTTCCGGCGGGACACCTGGAACCGGTTCCCGAACACAATGGTTCAGATATGGACTGAAACAATCTTACTGTTACCGCTCATGTGGTTATCGAAAAAGCCGCTCTTTGATGTGTCGCATGCAAAGGTTTCATTCACTTTTTTAGTTGGCCACTTCCGGCGGGAAACCTGGAATCGGTTCCGGTACACAATCGGTTCAGATAAGGTCTCAAACTATTCTCCTGCTTATCGTTCATCTTGTTACCGAAAAAACCGCTGTTTGATGTGTCGCATGCATGGGTTTGGTTCGCTTTTTTACTTAGCCACTTCCGGCGGGATACCTGGAATCGGTTCTAAAACGCTACTGGTTCAAATATAGTCTGAAACTACTTTCCTGCTTACCGTTCATCAGGTTATCGCAAAAGCCACAGTTCGATGTGTCGCATGCCTGGGTTTGGTTCTTTTTTTTAATTGGCTACTTCCAGCGGGACACCTGGAACCGGTTCCGAAACACAACCGGTTCAGATATGGTCTGGAACTATTTTCCTGCTTACCGTTCATCTGGTTATCGATACAGCCGCTATTTGGTGTGTCACATGCCTGGGTTTGGTTCACTTTTTTAATTGGCCACTTTCGGCGGGACACCTGGAACCGGTTCCGGAACACAACCGGTTCAGATATGGTTTGAAACTATTCTCCTGCTTACCGTTCATCAGGTTATCGAAAAAGCCGCTGTTTGATGTGTCGCATGCATGAGTTTGGTTCACTTTTTTAGTTGGCCACTTCCGGCGGGACACCTGGAACCGGTTACGGAATACCACCGGTTCAAATATGGTCTGAAAATACTTTTCTGCTCACCATTCAACTGGTTATCGAAAATGCCGCTACTTGACGTGTCGCATGCATGGGTTATGTTCACTTTTATATTTGGCCACTTCCGGCGGGACACCCGGAACTGGTTCCGAAACACTACCGGTTCAGATATAGTCTGAGACTATTTTTCTACTTCCCGTTCATCAGATAATCGAAAATGCAGTGGTTTGATGGGTCGCATGCATGGGTTTGTTGCATTTTCATATCTGGCCCCTTCCTGGGGTACCGGTCCGGAACACCTAAATGGCCATAACTCCAGAACGGCTTTATCGATCTGAACCATTTTCAATAGGAAACAATGGGGCAATATACCGCGTCGAATGAACCATCGGTCGTTGAAATCGGAACATATTTACTATCTAAAAAATAGGTGACCTTTTTGTACACATACACACACACATACATACACACAGACATCATCTCAACTCGTCGAGCTGAGTCGATTGGTATATAACACTTGACCCCTCCGGGGGCTCTATCAAATTTTCGTTTTTGGAGTGAACATATAGCCTTTCGGTAAACTTTGGTGTACGAGAAAGGCAAAAATGCAGCTTTGAGGAATCAAAATGACTGTTTTAGATTTGTTCAAAGTTTCGTAAACTTAGGTGACGATAGGTATTATCGGCAGATTTATTCTCTTCGTCATGGGGGTTTTTGTCGGCAAAATTTCCTTAAACTTGGTCGAATCATTCAGCTATGTTGGAAAGGATTTGAGGCAAACTCTGGGTTTAACATCTTTAAATAAAAGCCGTGACGAAGAGAACAAAACTGCCGAAAATATACAATTTCCCCTATATGAGTATGAACAATTCCTCCAGGGATTATTCCATAACTCGCTGCAGTGATTCCATTATGGTTTCCTCCATAGATTTCTTAAAGAATTCATCTATGGATTCCACCAGACATTTCTTCGGGGATTTATCCTGAGATATCTTTAGAGGATCCTCCACTGATTATAACAGTACCAAGAACAGTACTGTGTTCGAGGTTTCCTTTAGGGATTCCTTCATATATTCCTTACAACATTTCGCTGGGGATTGCTCCAAATAATTTCATCCGGACTTATTCGAAAAATTTCTGCAGGAATATCTACCAGAAATTTTCAGAAAATTGTACCAAAAATTATAAAAAAAAACAAATTATTTCTTCAATAATTCATCCAGAAACTACTGCAGACATGGATTTTTCAGATTTTTTATACAGGGATTCTACACAAATTCGCTAAGAAAGCTCTCCTGAGATTCATTAGGGATTTCATCATGGGATTGCTTTCGAGATTCCTCATGGGGTTTCTTCAGGAACTCCTCCAAGAATTTCTCCAGGGACTCACACGGGAATTCCTTCAGTGATCCTTTCAGGAACAATTTCCGGGATTATTTTAAAAATGCATCCAAGAACTCTTCTTGGGGTTCCTCAAGGAATTCTTCCTGGAATACTTTCAGAAACTCCTTCAGGAATTAATCCAAGGCTTCCTCCAGTAACTGTTTAGAGATTCCCTTAAGAATCACTCTTGGGGTTCATTCCGAGATTCCTCCAGGGGCTTCTTCAGGAACTCCTCCAGGGATTCCTTCAGGTATTTCTATAGGTATTCCTCAAAAGTGTTCTAGTACGTATTCTTTTTAGAATTCCTTCAGAATTTCCTCTGGAATTTTAGCGATTTCTTCAGTATTTCCCCTGGGATTTCTTCATAAATTTCCTCTAGGAATTCCTGCATAGATTCCTTTAAAAATTCCTTCAGAGATTACTGCAGGTATTCCTCTAGAATGTTTTCAAAGGAATTTCTCTGAAGATTCCTCCAAGAATTCCTACAGGCCTGTCTCCGGGAATTTTTCATGGGACTCCACCAGACATTTCTTGAGGAATTCCTCTACGAAATCCTCAAGGAATTGCTTAGACAATTTCACCAGGAACTCCTTTAGGAATAGCTCCATTCATTCTTCCAGGAGTTCCTCCAGGGATTCCTCCATGATTTCATTCAGGGACTCCACCAGGAATTACCCCAGGAATTCCTTCAGTAAATACTACGGCCATTCCTCCAGAAAATGTTCCAGGAAATTCTAAACGAGTTCCTGCAAAAAATCATCCATGAAGGAATTTCTTTCGGAGTTCATCCTAGAATTATTCCAAGAATTCCTCCATGGGTTCCTGCATGCATTCCTTCTGAGATTCCTCTAGGAACTCCTTCAAGGATTTCAGTCCTTCAGGAAATTCTTCAGGATTTTTTCCAGTATTTCCTCCTGAAATTCCTCCAAAAATTCCTCTGGAAATTTATTCTGGATTTTTTTCTATAATTTCTCTAGGAATTTCTTCAGAAATTCTTTCAAGTCCTCTAAAAATTCCTCCTGGAATTCATTCAAGGATTCCTCCAGGGATGCTTTAATGAATAGTTCCACGGAATTTCCCCAAGAATTACTTTAGGGGTTTCTCCAAGAATTCCTCCTGAGATTCTGACAAGAATTTATCCAGAAATTGCTTCCGGGATTCCTCCAGGGATTATTCCAAGAGTTCCTCCATAAATTCTTCTACGAATTTTTCCATAAATTGTTCTTAGAATTGCTCCAGGAATTTTTCAAGAGGTTTCTACAGAAATTTCTCCATGGATTTCTTCCAAGATTCCTCTAAGGAATCCTCCAGGAATTCTTTCAGGGATTTCTTCCAGGGTTTGCTCCGGGAATTTCTCCTGGGTTCCACCAGCTATTCACCAGGAAATTCTTTAGGGATTCTTCTACGGATTCATCCAGGAATCCAACCAGGAATTTCTCTAAGAATTTATCTGGAGATCGCTCCGGGAATTCTTCTAGAGGTCACTCCATGAATTCCGCCAAAGATTTCACCACGAGTATTATCCAGGGATGCCTCCAGAAAATCCTTCATTTATTCTTTCAGAAATTCCTCTAGGAATATTTCCGCAGGAATTTGTCCAGAATTTTCTCCATGGTTTTCTTCTGAGATTCCTCTACGAAATGTCTTCAGGGATTTTTCCAGGAAATCGTCCGGGATTTCTTTAAGTATTCATCCAGATTTTTTTCTAGGGATTTCTCCAGGGTTTTTCAAGCGATTCCGTTAGAAATTTTCCATGGATACCTCCCACAATTGCGCTAAGGATTCCTCCTGGAATTCATCCAGGGATTTCTCCAGGTATACTTTCAGAAATTCCTACAAGTATTCCTCTTGAGATTTCTCCTGGAATGCCTTCAGGTATTTCTCTCGGAATCTTAAAAAAAAACAGGGTGTGGTCAGGTTTTGTTTTTTCTCGGATTCACCCAATATTTTTTTGAGGATTACCTGAAGATATTTTGAATAACTTGAAAGCTTTCGGAATTCTCCCAGGATTTCCTCCCGGAATTTCTCCAGAAATTGCTCCACAAATTCATCTGGGAATTCCTTTTTAAACTTCTTCAGTCATTTATTTTCGAATATATTCCAGTTATTTGTCCAAATCGGAACAATATAACTGAAGGTTTATTATTAGAGGAATAGAAATCCAGGTATTTCCAAGGATGCTAAGGTTGACACAAATTTCAATGTTCTCTTGGAATTTTGATCTGAATCCAAGATTTGAGGGGACATAAATAGATTATTCAAGAATTTTTTAAATTTTAGGATTAAATTAGAGTCGTCCAGAAAATTTCATAACAAATCCCGAATTGACCGAATTTATCGATTTTGCCTAATTGTTCGGGTATCTTTTCATCAAATTTATTTATTATTTATCATCAGCTCCCATACGAGTCAACGAGCACTGTGACAAGAGAAGAAAATGAGATTTGTTCCGGTCTATGCTTAGACAAATTGGATGATTAATTTCTTTAATCTTCCAGAAATCGGCCAACAATACCAGTACCAGGCGAGTTGAATGTACAAAATAACAGCGTGAATGCTGAAGAGTAAAGTAAAGTAATGCTTTTAGAGCCGATTTCTTCACCTCGGCTTAACCGGTAAGCCTGGCTGACCCATATAGTTAAACCTCATTTAACGCTTAAACCAGGGTGAAGAAATCGGCCCTTAGTATATAATATTATTATTTTCAACCTCAGCTTTAAGTTTAATAAGAACGTTTAAAGATTTTATAGCTTCCTTAATAACCATTTGAATTTGTGCATTATCTGATGGCAAAAAGGTTATTGCAACTATAGCAAATTACAAATGCTCCATAGAAAATAAAAATAGCGTTCCGTAAAGAATGAATAAATGTAACACAATGCAATATGCAATAATGCCCATAAATATTAGAAAACGTCCCATACTTTTTAGAAAATGTACCAGTAAAACATGAAATTTTCTCATAAAAAATAAAATTGTGTACCCATAACCCTCGTCGTGCATTGGGGTCATTATGACCCCTAAACGTGCACTAGATCAGCGAGGTGAGCGCAAGCTAATGCACGAAGAAGGATAAATCATACTGATATGCTCCGTAATAAAATACAGATGCTCCATAATAAATCAGAAATGCTCCATAAAAATACAATTGTACCCATAGAAAATTAATTATGTTCCATAGAAATAAGTAAATTCCACCATTAAAAATTAAAATCGCACCGTAGAAAATAGATAAAAGCACCATAAAATTAAGTAACATCATTGGGGATTACACATAGCCTGTTGGTTGGACAAATAAACATTTCCAAATGAAAATTATCAAACTGCAACACAAAAAATATGAATTGCTCGATAAACAATTTTAACTCCATAACTTTGAACTTCTCCACCACTGCAGTAGTGCAATGTGAAGTAGTATAGAATAACCGAATCTAAATTGTGACAATATGGAGACTATGGACAATTTTTTTTTTTTATGAAGCAATTCATATTTTATGTGGTGCAATTCGATAATACTTATGGGCATTTTTTTAAATTACCGTATGGGATTGGGCCGAAGGGTATCAGATTTTCATGTAACTTTTTTCTACAGGCGTTGCTCATGGATATAAGAAAAAAATTGAGAAAAAATCAGGGTCGCCTATTTTCCCGGAAAACTCAGGTGGAAATTCTTTGTTTTCCCCTGACACTACTTACTTTGAAACATCATAACTCAAGAACGAAGCATCATAGAAACAAGGTTTTTAAAAAAATATGAACTGGAAAAAGTTTTCCACAAAATTTTCCACAGTTGAGAAAATTCGTAAAGAAAAGCCGGAAAAACACTGCCTGAACTGGAATGCACTTTTTTTTTCGTTTTTGAGTTATGGCCAACTTTGTTGAAAAATTTCCAAATGTGTCATATAAGCCTTTTTTTGAAAAATCATAACTCAAGAACGAAGCATCGTAGAAACATAGTTTTGCCTTTCTCGTACACTAAGTGTACTGGAAAGGCTATATGTTCACTCAAAAAACGATTTTTCGAAAAAAAAGGCTCGGAGAATCAAGTCGCATATACCAATCGACTCAGTTCGATGATTTGAGATGATGTCTGTATGTGTGTATGTATGTGTGTACGTATGTATGTCTGTGCGCAAATTAAGTTCACCCACTTTTAAGGTACTTCCCATTGGCCGATTTTTCGGATTATAGCTCGAATTGAACCGGAATTTTACCGCATTGTTTGCTTTTAAAAATGGTCCAGATCGGTCAAGGCGTTCCGGAGTTATGGCCATTTCAGTGATCCGGACCAGCACCGGTAGAGCTGGCTGTATATAAAACTGAACCAAGCCCCATCATACGACGCATCAAATTGCGGTGATTTTTGTAACCTTCAGCATGGTTGACGAATTTTGTGCGGAAATCAACAATGGAGACCAGATATTCCACGATGTCGGTCCAAAATTCAAGATGGCGGCTTATAATTCAAATTGGTGGCTGTTTCATGGTGTTTTAGGCTCTCAAACAATTGAATATGGGTATATTTGGTCGGGGTTCTGCTAAACCGTACCAAAGACCATTTTTTGAAAAAAATGAGATTTCTTACCAATTGGATGAAGAATATGATGATCTACCTTCAGTGTAAAAAATCAGTAATTCTTAGAGCTCTTCGTGGAGTAAATTCAAAATTTCTGTTTGGCAGAACATACAAAAAATGAAATTGCACCCAACCAGAAAGAAATGTAAACCATTTCATAGAATCAGCGAAATATTTCAGTATTGATCTAGATTTCTAACTTCTAACCGACTCATAGTAACAATCTGTGAGAGAATTGAACACGTAATTAGAAATACGGGTGTTGGAAGATCTAATTATATGTCGATGAACCTGATCGCCGTTTTTCCAAATCACATTCAGCCAGAGTGAACCAAATCCACAGCATTTTATAATCAATTTATTCTCAACAATTCAAAAATCAACCGGTTTTGAATACCTGCGTTATGTCGATACACCTTATACTGTTACTTTAACACAGGAACCGTCATTGAACAATAATACTGAGTACTGAGAAATTAAATGTAATTATATCAATGATTTCAAATATTTTACATGTATTCTTCATCTCTGATGGTTAACAAAGGCTTGTAAGTTACATTGTGCGGAAAAGTTTCAAATAATCTTAGCTGTTGTTTATTTATGAGTTGTTGAACTTTAAACTTAATTATCTCGGAATAAGCTTTTTGGCGCTTAGTTCGGTTTAGCAGAACCCCGGCCATTTGGTATGGGGAAGAAGTCTGGACTCCAAAAATGGCGACCAGAATATCCAAGATGGCGACCTAAAATCCAATATGACGGCTTCAAATTCAAGATGGCGTCCGTTAAATGGAGTTTTAGGCTCTGAAACAATGAAATAAACACTTCGAATGACAAAGGAGATTTGTCAAAAAATATAAAACTGTATAGTTTAGTCATTGTTAGCACGGTAAAAATTATTTTCGATCAGCCATGCATCGACTTAAATGGAGGTTTCAGTGGGAAAATTTGCTATGGGGAAAAAGTCTGGACTCCAGCCTAAAATCCACAATGGCGGCTCCAAATTCACGATGGCATCGTTTGATGGAGTTTTAGGATCCAAAACAGTGAAATATGGGTAAATTTCATGGACTCCTCCAAAAAGCTAGTTATTAGGCCACATTTTGTTTTCCCCAATTTTTATATTTTTTGCTCAACTCCTATAGCATTGGTGTCAAAGAAGCAAATGACCAAAAAACATTGGAGAATATGATGCCGTTTTGAAAAATCCAACTAAATGCGTATATTAGGGTGTTTCAGAACGAAATCTATCAAAAAATCAACTTTTTAAGGTTTTTCTGATTACAAATGTGATAATTACACATGTTTCCTTCAATTTTATTGGCACACGTTGTTCGGAGAAGTTGTAGCAAACAAGTATAGCTTTCAATTTCTGCCAAAAGAATTAAGTTTTGACAAGTTTTAGTGTAGTTATGATTTTTTGAAGTTCAAAAATAGTCGAAAAACACAAAATTGATTTGATTTGGCTGAAACTTTGACCAGTTACTTCTTCTAGGATGCCAATCAAAATATGGGGGTGGACTTGAGAATCAGAGACCATTTTTGAAAAGGTGGACAGGCCTTTGCGCCGAAAGCAGTTAGACGTACTCAAAATTACTCTATAAAAATCGATAATTTGTAAATAACTTTTTTATTCCAAAAGCTAGCGTTTTCGATGTTCAGCAAAAACATGTATTTTTACATTCTAAACAACTTTGTAGAAGACGAACAAAATGTAAAAAATCCCGTTAAAAAGTTATGATGAAATATATGATTTCTAGGGGTCATGCACATACAACGCAATATATCTCGTAAAGTATGAGATTTAGCATTATGACGTCTTTGACAAAGTTGTTCGAAATTGCATTTTGCACAACTTTGTCGAAAACATCAAACGTTTATCTGCATTTTTTGAAAAATATTTTATTTATCTCACTTAAAGATGGATTGATCATCCAGCTCTTCGTGTCAAAAGATGCGCTTTGTCTTATGTAGAAACTTCTACGAAGAAACTATATCGCAAAAACCAACGGTTAAAAAGATACTAAAAAGCGCACGAAATCGGCAAAATAAAACACTGTGGCTTCACGTCTTCTTGTACCGGTCGGATGACTCCCGAGAACCATTTTAGTCGGGTTGCTATCCGACATCCTGATAACGTGGGGAAGATGTCTGAGGCCCAAAAATGGCGACCAGAATATCTAAGATGGCGGTCTTAAATTCAATATTTTAGGTTCTAAAACCATGAAATATGGGTACAAATAGTATGGTGAATATGTCCGGAGTCCAGAAATCGTGACCAGAATATCCAAGATGGCGATCTAAAATCTAAGATGGTGTCCCAAAATCCGATGCCGGCTTTTCAATGGTGTTTTAGGCTAATAAATCATTCAATATGGGTATATTTGGTTTAGGGAGGATTTCCGGAGTACAAAAATAGCAGCCAGAATAATCCAATATTGGAGTTTTAGGCTCTAAAACCATTCAATATGGGTATACCTGGAATGGGGAAGAAGTCTGGAATCCAAAAATGACGATCAGAATTTTTAAGATAACGAACTTAAATCCAAAATAATCAGGATGATTCGGGCAGACAACTGATTCAAAGAAGGCTAGCAATGGTGTGCCTGAACGTTGACCAACCGTATCCTTTAGAGTTTACCCTTCCACTAACAACACCCAAATTCCCGTGACACCTAGGCCTGAGAGATCGTAGAGTTGTCTACATTTTTCATAGGTGTCCAAAACTAACCATCCTTTCCCATCCCCCGGCAGTCGCAAGGACGTGGCCAGGGCAGTGTTCAACCATTGGAGGATTGCGTCAGTCTTGTCTAAGAGTCAGAGATTAGTCCCAAATATTTGTGCTTTGGTTCAGACGGGAAGGAGGCAACCCTCATAACAGCGGTCTTGGACTGTACCACCTACGAATTTGTGCGACTCGCTTAATGCTAAGGGGCTGTCCATAAACCACGTGGTCATTTTTTTGGGACTTCTCAACCCCCCCCCCCCCCCCCCGCATGGTCATTAGTCCGTTCAAATTTTTTTTTTCGTCCATTCAAAATGGTCATTGGCCGAACGCCTCCCCCCCCCATGACCACGTGGTTTATGGACAGCCCCTAATGCTAATGCTAACGAACTTAAGTTCAAAATGGTGGCCCAAAATTCAATGTTGCGGCTTTTTTTTTAAGAGTTCAAGGCTCAAACATCAAAAGTCAGATAAACAATATGATTAATGGTGCCATGAAATGGATTTTTGTTGAACGTATGTAAGTGCGATATCTATCCGGTGGAGCGGACCTGGTGTGGTGGTTAGAACACTTGACTATCACGCCGAGGACCTGGGATCGAATCCCACTCCCGACATACTCACAAAATGTGGATTCTTCCTTCGGAAGGGAAGTACAAACGTGGGCCCCGAGATGAACTAGCCTAGGGTTAAGAATCTCGTTAATACAGACAAAAAAAAGATATTTATCAACATGTCACTTAAGTTTTGTTGAAATTGGTTTTCGAAGGCACGAGAAAGGCGCCATCGAAGGCACGAGAAAGGCGCCATCACCGCTAGGTGGATTAATTAGGGTTTTTTTTTTCAGAAAATGAAAGCAAATTTTCTCAGAAATCCAAAAAAATAATATGAAAAGGAAAAAGTTTTCCACAAAATTTTCCACCGTTGAGGAAATTCATAAAGAAAAGCCGGAAAACTATGCCCGAACTCGCGTAAAATTTATTCTTAATCACTTAGCCTAATTTATAGCTCTATTGTCCACTGGGGCACTACGTAGCAATTTCAATTGACAGCTGCACTTACATTTTGTACAGCGCCTAGATTCTATTCTACTTTATCGAACTGGTTGCCTTTCTGCTGCTTTCTAGTAGAATGATGAGCACAAGGATGATGATGGATGGCCGTTCTTCCTTTCCAGTCCGATTGGGGGTCCATTATGAGTAGCAGTTCGCCGATGTCCAGGTATCCGGGTCCGTTTGAGCCATGGGGCTCAGAAGAGGGTCAGTGTCAGTTGCTCTCGGGCGAAAAGCAACTGACGAAAAATTGCAAGTGCCGAGGCTGGGAATCAAACCCATGACCATCCGCATATGAAGCGAACGTGTGACCAACTACGCCACGGGCCCCGGCAAGGAGGTAGTTTTATAAGCTTTGATGGCAGAAATTTGAGGGAAAACAAAGAATTTCCACCTGAGTTTTCCGGGAAAATAGGCGACCCTGAATTTTTCTCATTTATTTTATTGTTCATAAATCCATGAGCCCTGCCTGTGGAAAAAGTTTCATGAAAATCTGAAACCCATCGGCCCAATCTCGTACGGTAATAAAAAAAAATGCCCAATTGTTTGATTGTCACGAAAATACTCGATGCCCCAGAAAGTCGAGGAAATTTATAGTGACCGACTAGAAATTACCTTCAGCACGGTTTTAATTAATACACTCGCGTTTATGCTTCTGCTATAAGGGCCCTTATTTTTTATGTAACATCCTTTTTCACTAGGGGTTCAAAACTTCTGCTGAAATTCCATTGCAAATTATACCAGTTTTTTCACATTAAATACACTTGAATTCCACAAGGAAGCACTTTAACAATATTTAGCAGTAATGTTGCTAGAAAGTTCAGAGGTTCTTTGGGATACCCCTTCAAAGAATTCTTTTGAAACCCATTTAGATTTCATTTTCAAAGTTGTACAAAGGATTGCCCCTTATATAATTCTTATTATATCACATTTTCAAATAAAACTAACAGAGAGGATCTTGTATAGAGTGACAAGTTGAAAATAGTCTCCAATAACTTTCAATTTAAATACATATTATGCCAAATAAATGTCAATTATAGATCAATGTTTGTCATTAAGAAAGGGATTTTCAGATTTTTTTTCTAATTTCCATATATAAGGTTATGCAAATTTTCTGAGGGGATAGGGGGGGGGGGGGGGGTCCTGGTGGATTCCGGGGGGGGGGTCTGCCCTCCCTTTCTCTAGCTACTCCAATGAATCATACGAGATCACTGAGCTCGTGCTCAACATACAAGGCTATCGACGCTTAAGAATATCGTGTTGCAGAATAGGCATAAATGCCAAGCTGTGAGTCCATTCTGTGTCATAAAGCGACCTTATGAAATTAATTTTAATCGTTATGAAATATTCAAAGCCATTTCCTAATTTAGTTCTTATGATGATGTTAGGTTTATTTCGCTGAGTGTGCAAAGCCTTGCTATAGATAAACATCGTGGAAAAATGTATTTCTTGTTAAGAATTCAATACCGTTAAATCTGTCACCCAGATATCAACATAAAAAAGCAACAACTTCTAACTTCCATCAAAACTTTGACAAATGCTTTATGCTAGAATCAATCCCAAACAATAGTCCGAAATCGTAAGACACTTCAACTTCCGCAACCTGAGAACTTCCGTCATAAAAAGTTAAAATATCACAGCCCACGTCTCGCTCAAACTGTGCCAAATATCAGCACAAAGCCAGAAGAAACAATCCCAGGGCGAGTGATGATTTACGCACATCAATTTCCGCGCGTTGGAAAGTCTCTCATTGATTCCGAACTGCTACGCTACCTTGACGACGATGGCTCCTCCGTATCGTTCGCATCGAGGAAGCGGCAAAAAATATGACACGGCCATTTCCATGAGAAATAACCGGTAAGCCCTAAGACGCCTCCCAACAATAGTCCTGTTCAACGACGTAGGTTGAACTTGCTCGAAGTTGCTGCATCCCGCTCTTACCCGTTTGTTGACAAATGGGTAAGAGTAGGATGCAGCAACTTCGAGCAAGTTCAACCTACGTCGTTGAACAGGACTAATAAAAAGCCAAAATCGGTGCCAGAAACGGAAAATTCCTGCCTGGTAAACGACAATCCATCAACAAGATAAAAAAAATGCTCCAAGGCAAGAAGCGCCCTACCGGGAGGCTTTGCGGAAGCTGGTGGAGGGTAGTGACTGACTCCCGTCAGTGGATCTATGGGGGCGTGAGGATGGGAGTATGGGTGGAAAAATGGCAACAATCATTGTCATTCTGTTCGCGGTGGATTGTCAGTTAGCTTCGCCACCTGCGCCATCGTCGTCGACGATGTCATCGTCGGAAAAATTCAATTTTCCGGGCTAACATGTTTATGGTGCGCCACCGGCCGGGTGACGCGTTGCTGCTGGAAAGAATGTCAGTCTGATGAAAAAATATTTCCCAAATCAAAAACAACATTCCTTCGAGATTTGTCGAGAAAGATGATGTCGATTTTTTGGGAGATGCTATTTATTTCAAATGTAAAGGAATTTGAGTTGGAATCCTAGAAGCACTTTTATTCAGAAATGTAAGGTCAATTTAGAAAATGCTTTTATATTCATAAACACAACAGAAACAAGTGTTTTTGGCAGGCGTTCTACCAAGAAGCTGCAAGGAGAATTCCTCGTGATGTTCTTTCAGGAATTTCTCTTGATAATCAATCGGGACTTTTAACCTGCTTTATGCATCACGTTGACTGCAGCTCGCTGAAGCAGTGCACGGTTTGGGTTAAAAATGGCCCTAATACAGAAGGAGGGTTAAGTGTTGCACCAAAAATTTCTCACAGAGTTCCAACGGCTAATCTTCTGGAAGCTTTAACGGGAGTTACTATATGAAATGCACGGGGAATTCTGCAAGGTGGTTCTGCCTGGAATTCCTCCAGAGTTACATTGGAAATTACCGAAAGTTTCCTAGATATTTTTCAAGGAGCTCAACGGGGAATATTTTCAAAAGGAGCGGACCTGGTGTGATGGTTAGAACACTTGACTATCACGCCGAGGACCTGGGATCGAATCCCACTCCCGACAAACTCGCAAAATGTGAGTTCTTTATTCGGAAGGGAAGTAAAGCGTGGGTCCCGAGATGAACTAGCCTAGGGCTAAAAATCTCGTTAATATAGATAAAAAAAAAATTTCAAAAGCTCCTGGATGAACTACTGGGAGTTTTTGATTATAATACATTATTCCAGAAATTTTACTATGATTTTTTCCGATAACTTACCAAGAAGTTTTTGCGTGGACTTTCCGACACTTCTTTCTGGATTTTTTTTTTCAAAAATTCTTTCAGGAGCATTGTTTTCTACGAGTACTATAAGAATACTTCCAGTAGCTTATTAAAGAATTCTTCCAGGAGGTCCTCGAAAAATTCTTGTTTCTTGTTCTATTCAGAGAACAACTCCTCGCTATAGTTACTTCGAGAGCTCTTTCAGGACTTCGTTGACGAATATTGCCCGGAGTTTCACTGAGGCATCTTCCGGGAATTCCTCCGACATTTTCCACAAGTTCTTGTGAAACTTTTTCCAAGAATTCAACTGTACAATACTTTACTAGCTCAATGTACGACAACTAAAAGTGTAAACGTAAAGGTTAAATCTAAACATTTTCCCTGGCTGAACTATCATGCATGGCACTGGATGAAACTCAAGCATAAATATCTTAAAAAAGTAAAGAATGATCCTAATAATGAATACTTGAAAGATTTACTTAAACATGTGTCCAAAAGAGCCGATGATGTCAAAAGGGGATGTAAACGTGAGTATTACAGAAATTTGTTAGAAAACACTTGCCATGCGAAACTATGGAAAAACTTGAACGAGATCATGGGGCGATCCAAAACTAAGACATGTTTTAGGCTTAAAGTTAATGGTGTTCTGACTTCCAATAATTTAGAAGTTTGTGAAACTTTCAATAACTTTTTTTCACAAATTGGATCAAATCTTGCAAATAAAATACCCAAAAATAATTCAAATCCTCTCAGCAATTCTACACGACTGGGACAATCGGTATTTTTAGGTCCTGCAAATGAAAATGAAGTGCTTGAAATTATTAAAGAACTTAATGTGAAAAAAAGTAACGGGTCCGACAACTTTCCAACTAGCGTCGTAAAAAACAATGCAGTAAAATTTTCTAATATTCTCGCTCATCTTTTTAATCAAATGCTAGAGGAAGGTACGTATCCTGAATGCTTGAAAATAGCGAAAGTAACTCCAATTTTTAAATGTGGCGAAACAACAGATCCTTGCAATTACAGACCCATTTCCACACTTTCTGTATTTAGTAAAATTCTCGGAAAACTGTTGGTTAAAAGAATAGTTAAGTTTTTGAATAAGCACAATATTTTATACAGATTTCAATATGGGTTTAGAAAAGGATGTAGTACTTCTACAGCAATGGTAGAGCTAGTTGATTATTTAATTGGCAAGATCGATAATAAATGTGTTATTGGTGGTCTTTTCATAGATCTAAAAAAAGCGTTCGATACCCTGAACCACAACATTTTGTTGCAGAAATTTGAATATTGTGGAATACGTGGTACTGCAAATAACATAATACGTAGCTACTTGAAAGATAGGCAACAATATGTAGCTATCGAGGATTCCCGGAGCTCAATACAAACGTGCAATATTGGAGTACCCCAAGGCAGCAATATTGGCCCTTTATTGTTCCTTATATACAACGATCAACGATCTTGGAAATTTACCTTTGATAGGAACACCTAGACTTTTCGCTGATGACACAGCTATTTTCTACCCAAGTCATGATCCTTCCTCCATAATTTCTAGCATGAAAAACGACTTACGGATCCTGATTAGATACTTTGATTCGAATTTACTATCTTTAAACCTGTCGAAAACCAAATATATGCTGTTTCACTCCCCACGGAAGAAAGTTGATCTCAACTTAAAGCTTTGTATTTCACAGGTAGAAATCGAAAGAGTCTACAACTTCAAGTATCTAGGCCTAGTGTTGGACCCTGTTCTTTCTTGGGGTTGTCATATTGATCAAGTGTTAAGGAAAGTTTCGACTCTTTGTGGATTAATGTTTCGCGTAAGATCATTTGTTCCTCGTAATGCACTTCTGAAATTTTATTTTGGATGCATACATTCTCACCTCCAATACCTTATCATTGTTTGGGGTCATGCCTGCAAATCGAAACTCAAAAAATTACAAGTCCTGCAAAACAGGTGTTTAAAAATTATCTACCTTTTGCCACGATTATATCCTACGCAACAACTTTACACAAGCTTTAAGCATAACGCGTTACCAATACGGGGGCTATGCGATTTACAATCATGTTTATTTATATATGATACTATCAAGAACCCTGATATGCATCACAATTTAACACTGCCATCAAGAACACATAATCATAATACAAGGCATGCAAACAATTTGGCGCGATCTAGAGCTATGAGTAACCTTGGTCAGACGAGGATAACTTTCTACGGACCTTCTGCATATAACAATATACCTGAGCGACTTAAAACGATGAATAATAGGTTATTATTCAAAACAAACTTGAAACTGTATTATAGATCCAAAATCAACACCCTACTAATTTGAAAATGTAAATCCATATCAACTGCCAGTTTTCCCTTGTAATGTCTACACTCTGTTTAGTTTCACATTTTTAGGTTTATTATTTAGTCTATGCGTTTATTAGTATATTATTTAACTCTTTAAATTTAGTTATTTAGTCAATTTTCGGGATCCCTTCAAAGGAACAAAGTTCCACTGGGATCCCCTTTTTGTAGCTTGTTAATTGTCATCACTTCCGTTCACACACCAATAATTTCGCTTAATTATTAATGTTAAAGAATAAGATGAGTTCACTACCAGGGGGCTCAATGTAGAGCTTTTTGGTGTGAGGGTGAGTAGTGGGTCAAAAAAAAAAAAAAACTTGAAGCTTTTTTAAGAAATCTTCAGGGAGATATTCCGGAAATTCATCCAAAAGTTATAGCACAACCTATCCGTGGGCACCCTCGTCTACGTTAGCCGGTGGTAGTTGAACACCACTGCATCGCCGCACACCTTCAATAAATTGTAAGTTTGTTTCAATCAATCTCTTTTAGGACTCTCACATCCGAAGCTCTCCCCTACTCAATCGCCCTGGGACCCGGGAGATAGAAGACGGCCTTGTGTGCCCACCCCGGAAGCGACCGAGGCTCAGACCAGCTGCTTGGGGCTTAGGCCCAACCTTAGGCTCCGGCTCTGAACGATCTTCGGAGGTGGGAGTCCGTAGAAGAGTGCACGGACGGATGGGCCACCGTACCGGTTGGGCACCGTTTCTGAATCCCCACAGACGACGGACGTGTGGATAGCCGGGAGCTTGACGGTGATCCACGGGACGGCTTCTGGCGTTCCAGATCGGTGGCTGGATCAGTGGCCGGATCGGCGGCTCTGGCCACAGTGACTAACTTCGTGCAAGGCGGAGAAAAGGCGTGAAGGTGTAGAGGCCAAACGGTGTGACGGCGAAGCGACGAGACGGCGATGGTCCACAAAACGGTCGTATTGGCCCACCGAAGGGCTTGAGTTGCTTATTTCGTGCCTGGGAGGCGGTTCCGGCCACCTTGGAGTTAACAGTGATGACGGGCAGATTCTTCGGTCCAACTGAGTTGGATACTTCACCACGTGGCCGGCTTGGAGTAGAATCTCGGCCGGGTCGAAAAGCTTGACGAGATTGGTGGTGCCGAGCTTGGATGAAATACGGGTCTCACCCTGGGACTTATCAAAGCCACGGTGGTATAATCTGGCGGTCAGGAACCACTCCGGCCGGGGATCGGATGGCCGTCTAAAAAATTCCAACACTTTGCCAGCACAAAAAAACCCAGATTAATCCACCTAGTGATGATAGTGCCTTTCTCGTCGAATATGTACTAAGAATCTTTCCGTCGACGCAATCAATCTTGCCTTAGAGTCAGTGATCAGCCCCAAAATTTGGGGTCCAAATCTCTGTGCTTTGGTAACGGACGAGAAGGAGGAAATGCTCATAACAGCCATCTGGGACTGTACCACCTACGAATTTCTGAATCATGAGAATACTTTATTTAGCAATTCAAGGTCATCATCGAATTGGGGCACTTATTCCTACGTTATGTTCAACGTATGGGCAGAGCCGAAAGTATCAGACCTTTTAGTTGACTGCTTGATAATCTTCACAGGAGGCTGATTCATACCAAGATGACAATTACTAGCCAGGATTTAACTTTTTCACAGATCATTTTGACAAAGTTTAATCTGCACACTTTATGCTATATTTTGTTATCATTGGTTACAAGATCCATGTAAAATTTGTTATGTAGTAATTTGAATTGCCAATGTTACATCACATTCAAATATAAACCACATTATAGAGCTCGCTCTCCAGTCGCATCAAAATTTTGCGCAGTTATTTTAGACGCAAATAAAGATTTCAAAGAATGTTCGGGGCTGATGCGCTTAAATTTTAATTTTTCCATATAACGTTGACCCATCCTACTGTAAATTCACGTTTCAGGAATCTAAAATTGTGTGATTTAATGAGATCGCTTAAGTTTTTTTAGGTTTTTGGTTCTCTTACACATATCCTTCGCTTGCATTGATTTAGTTCACTTTCGTAATTCCGCTGAAGCACCCAACGCTGCTTCTGCAACACCACCGGTAGCCTCTTATGTAGTCTCAGTCTATTTTGTATTGCTTACGAGACCCCCGGAAATGATTCCGGAACACTACCTTATGTTCACTAGTTTATGAAAACTGTTAATCAGGTTACCCGGATTCAAAAACACTACCGGTGGTAACTTCTGTGGACTGTGCCTATTTTCTTATTATCCACGTATCAGGTTACTGACAAAAAAGCGATTTGATACCGCAAGCATGGGTTTGATCCACTTTTATATATGTCCATTTCCAGTGGGGCACTCTTAACTGGTTCCGGAAAATTTACATGGTTCATTTTTACATTTGACCAATTCCGGCGGGACACCTGAAACCGGTTGTGGAACGTAATCTCAGTTAATTTTCTTAATAACCGTTCATCAGCATATCGAAAAAACCGCGATATGATGAAGTGCATGCATGGAGTTTGGTTCCCTTCTACATTTGTCCACATCCGGAGGGACACCGGGAACCGATTCCGGGACACTACTAGTTCTCCCAAGCATGGTCTGGGATATTTTTTCTTTGTAACCGTTCATCAGGATACCTTAAATGCCATTTGATGTGTCGCAAATATTTTTTTGGTTTGTTTTTGCATTCGGCCACTTTCAGCGAGACACCTCGAACCGATTCCGGAACACTATCCGTAGTTTATAATGTGGACTTACCTTATTTTCTTGCTGATCGTACAAGTTATCGAAAAGGCTACGATTTGATGTGTCGCATGTATGAATTAGGCCACTTCTGGCGGGACATCAGGAACCGGTTCCGGGATGCTACCAGTTCAGATATGATCCGAAACCGGTTCCGTAACACTACCGGTCAGATATAGTACACGACTATTTTCCTATTTACCGTTCATCGGGTTATAGAAAAAGCTGCGATTTGATGTGTTGCATGCATGGGTTTGGTTCACTTTTATATTTAGCCACTTCCGGCGGGATGAACCGGTTCCGGAACACTACCAGATCAGATATCAGAGACTATTTTCTTGTTTACCAATCATCAGGTTACAGAAAAGCGGTGATTTGATGTGTCGCATACATGGGTTTGTTTCACTTTTATATTTGGCCACTTCCAGCGGGACACCCGGAACCGGTTCCGGTATGCTACCGGTTTAGATATGGTCTTAGACTATTTTCCTGTCTACCGTTCATCAGGTTATACAAAAAGCTGCGTTTTGATGTGTCGCATGCATGGGTTTGGTACACTTTCATATTTGGCCACTTCCGGCGGGACACCCGGAACCGGTTCCGGAACACTACCGGTTCAGATATAGTCTGCGACTTATTTCCTGCTTACCGTTCATTAGATGAACGAAAATGCCGTGGTTTGATGGGTCGCATGCATGGGTTTGTTGCAATTTCATATCTGGTCCCTTCCAGGGGTACCGATCCGGAACACCTAAATGGCCATAACTCCGGAACGGCTGGACCGATTCAAACCATTTTCAATAGGAAACAATGGGACAATATTCCGCGTCGATTGAAACCTAAAGCGTTGAAATCGGATGATATTTACTATCCAAAAGTGAGGTGACATTTTTGTACACATACACACATACACACGCACACACACACACACACACACACACATACATACATACACACACACATACACACACACAGACATCATCTCAACTCGTCGAACTGAATCGATTGGTATATAAGACTTGGCCCTCCGGGGGTTCTATCAAGATTTCATTTTTGGAGTGAACATATAGCCTTTCGGTACACCTTGGTGTACGAGAAAGGCAAAAACTGCGAAAACTTGGCTCGACACTTGTTTGCTTCTTCGTAGTCGGTCCTCAACTGCCCGCTCTCCATGACCTTGCTATTCGTGCCCATACCAGCACTCATTTTTGACGGGTTGTGGGTGCTGCGTTTTACCGTATCCGCACACCTGACTGTCACGATCGCTCAGCCACCCATATATTGTGCTGTGCGTTTGGAGCGTTAGCTCATCAGCCGCCCACCGATTCAATTTAATCGTTACTAGCTTAACATGGTTTTTTCCCTACTGTCCCACACCGTAGTCAATGAAAACACAATGTCACCGTACGGTAACATCAGGTTACATGGAACTAACACTACTGGTAGTAACTTCTGTAGACTGTGCCTATTTGCTTATTATCCATGCATCAGGTTACTAACAAAAAAGCGATTTGATGCAAGCATGGGTTTGATTCACTTTTATATATGTCTACTTCCAGCGGGACATCCTAAACCGGGTCCGGAACACTTTCATGGTTCATTTTTACATTTGACCAATTCCGACAGGACACCCGAATCCGGTTGTAGTGTTCCACAAGTGGTCTCTAACGTAATCTGAAGTGATTTTCTTGAAAGCCGTTAATCAGGTTATCGAAAATCCTCGATTTGATGTATCGCATGCATGGGGTTCGGTTTCCTTCTACATTTGACCACATCCGGCGGGAACCGATTCCGGGACACTTCTAGTTTTCCCAAGTATGATCTGAATATTTTTTCTTGTTAACCGTTCATCTGGATACAAAAAGCCATTTGATGTGTCGCGAATATTGGTTTGGTTCGCTTTTACATTCGGCCACATTTGGCGAGACACCTGGAACTGATTCCGGAACACTACCAGTTTCTAATGGGGGCTTAGCTTATTTTCTTGCTAACCGTACACTTAGGTTATCGAAAAGGCCACGATTTGATGTGTCGCATGTATGAGTTTGGTTCACTTTTATATTTGGCCACTTCCGGCGGGACACCCGGAACCGGTTCCGGAATGCTACCCGTTTAGATATGATCTGAGACTATTTTCCTGCGTACCATTCATCAGGTTATAGAAAAAGCGGCGATTTGATGTGTCGCATGCATGAGATTCGTTGAATTTTATATTTGACCACTTCCGGTGGGACACCCGGAACCGGTTGCAGAACACTACCGGTCCAGATACAGTCTGCGACTATTTTCCTGCTTACCGTTCAGCAGATAATTGGAAATGCCGTTGTTTGATGGGTCGCATGCATGGGACAATATACCTCATCGAATGAACCATCGGTCGTTGAAATCGGGTCATATTTACTATCTAAATGTTGGGAGGTATGGCGTTCAGTCTTTGGAGGAATAACTCAAAAACGGATTCTTAAGCTTTCATCCGACGTTTCGGTCGCTATATTGCGCCTTCTTCTGGGAATCTGTGAACAATGCTTCGTTTCTGTTGTGTTTATGCTTATGTTTATGTTACTCACTAACTATGCTCCGTTTTTTTTCGTCCGAATGAGCCCACAGCATAGGCCACATTTGTCCCAGACGTAACGTATCGCTACAACAAGAGTTTCATGAGTACCAGGCGAGCATGCTGCGCAAGTAAACTTTTTCGTCTGGTATTACTTGACCAATCATAAACCACATATTGAAGCTTCATTGGTAAAATTTTGAGCGAGATCGAATAAGTTTTTTGAAAATTATAGAACTTTTAGAAAAACTTATAAGATTTTTGAACACATGTTTAAAACATTATATCTCAATATGTACTCGATGAAACTTCTTCAATTGTTTTTGTGTTACAGCTTATATCCAAGGCTTTCATATGGTGCTATGTTTGAAGTTTTATGTTCACTACAAAAAATATGAAAAATGTGCTTATGTAGTTGAAGATATTTAAAAAAAATACCATATTTTGCACATATAATTTGCCAAAAGTTTTCCACCAATAAAAGTGCATTAACTGAACGAAAAATGCATAGAACCTACTCTTCAAATGTAGTTTAGTAGGTCCTGTGTAAAAACATTGCATTAACAAAGTTTAAAAAAATTGAAAACACTTGGCACTTTTATTGATCAAAATATGATGAATTTTCAAATAATACTCTGAACATATGAAGGTTTTTCATATTTTTTGTAGCGAATATAAAACCTCAAATGAAGCTGCATATGAAAGCCTTAGGTATAAGCTGTAACACAAAAAAGATTGAAAAAGTTTCATCGATTACATATTGAGATATAATGTTTTAAAAATGTGTTCAAAAATCTTATAAGTTTTATTAAAAGTTCTATAACATTCAGAGAATTTATTCGATCTCGCTCAAAATTTTACCAATGAAGCTTCAATATATGGTTTATGATTGGTCAAAATTTCAGCTTTTTTGGTTGACGCATAAAAAAGTTATAAACATTTGAATGAAATATTATTTTGACAAAAAATTGCTGTACGGACAATTGTTTGATACACTGTAGCTTAAAATTGTACCAGTGATGCACATATAATAGGTGGACAAACATTCAAAATTCAGAATTTTCGATGCACTCAATGAAAAGTTGGGGCATGTTGAAATTTTTTTGTGAGAGAAAAAAAACTTACCTATCTCAAACATTTTGGCCATCTCTGTACATTTGTATGTAAATGGGTGCAAACCACTAAGAGGAAGTGATTGAACAATAAACAGTCTGATAAAAGTCGTTTAAAATGTGTTGTTTTTGTTTTGCATAAGGATTAAGCACTCAGTAACGTGGAAAACGAACGTGATGTTACTAGTACCTACAGTAACATCAACATCGAGAAAAGCGGTAGCTCCAATCTAAATGTTGGAACAATACGTACAGTCAATCCTTTCTATGGGGTCATGGGAATTTTGTGCTACCGAAGCAGATTCACCTCAAGCTATTCGGAGGATCCAAAATGGTGCGTCTTAGTTAAAAATTCGGTATCCAGTCGGGGAACCTAATGGACCGACTGTACATTTTGTCCATGACACGGTGGTAGGCGAAACGGGCACAAAGTTTTGCAATGCAAATCGCAGTAGAACGCGAACATGTTTATGCATCTGATGGCCTGGTCTGGATGGGATGATGATGGAGTTTGGGATGGGTACCAGTTAGGAAAATACAACAGCACTTAGTGGCTGACAACACTGCTCTACACTGCACTGGGTGGGTACGTACCACCAACAACTATCATCACAAACCAGGCCATTTATGCTGCTCAGACAAGGGAAACTACAACTGTTGTCGTTGCTGCTGTTATCGTTGTTCTTGCTGTGCCATTGGCTTGGTTTGTTAATTGTCTTTCGTTTACCTATTCAAATGAATTGAGTGGATAAGTGGCCCGGTCCCGGTGACATGACCCAAGAAGTGGTGGGTTCGTGACTCGTTTGTTGCTGCATCTTTCAGAGTGGGAAATTTTGTGTGAATCTGACACAGAAAGCAATAAGTGTGCCGTTTATTAATATCTCAATATTCTTGTCTCGTTTCTTGTAGGTATTTTTGCTGTTGTTTCTCCAAGAATTCCGCAGGAAGTTGTTCCAGGAATTCTTCCGTGAATTCAGATGTTTCTCTTTAAGATTTTTCCAGGCATTTCTCCTGTGATTCCTCCAGAAGCTTTTCTTTAGATTCGTTCATGAGCTCCTGCTAGGATTCTCTTGCTGCTCTTGCTAGTATTCTTGACTTTTTCCAAAAATTTCTACATGAACTCATACAGCGATGTGTTCAAAGATTTCTCTAGATATTTCTGCAATAATTCCTATATGATGGCACAAATTTTCCAAATGGAGTAGAACGTCCTCCTGGAGCCGACCTACGGATTTCCTAGGATTTTTTTCAAGAATTTTTGTTAGGATTCCTTCAGGAATTTTTCTAGGAATTTCTTAAAATGTTCCTCTAAGGACTGTATCGTTAATTATGAGTACACCTGAAAATTGCTGCATTTAAAAATGTGTCATATATTTTGTATATTTAATTCAATTACATTGTTTATTGACCATCACAAGAGGCCATGCCATCAAAATATATATACTTTTTCATGGAGATTGGCAGCTCTCACACCTTTTTCTTGATGTTCTTCATGAGGTTTTGAACAACCGTTCCGTCTATGGTTTTGCTTACGTTGACCCAATATTTCTGGAATATGATGACGTTATCTGCTCCTCTATTCTTTTTCCGAGGTGTTCCTTTCATCAAACTCCAATATTTCTCAATGAACCTTATTTGCGGGCAGTTTGGAGGATTCATTGCTTTTTCCACAAATTGGACATTCTTTTGGTCATACCAGTCCAAGGTGTCCCGCACGTAGTGGCAGGTTGCCAAATCTGGCTAAAATAATGTAGGGCCTTTGTGCTTTCATATGAATGACGGAATTCGTTGTTGGAGACATTCCTTCTGGTAAATTTTGATGGTCATATTTGCGATTGTGAAGAAAGGTAACGATCTCATACCACATTGGCAAATCGCTTGCCAAACCAACACCTTTTTCCCAAAATTTTCGCAAAAAACGATTTTTCCGAATTGGGAACATCCGTGCCATGCTTCACAGTGTAAACTGTGCCATTGGAAGTGCCTTATAGTTCAGCAAAACAATACGTTTCATCATCTATGATGATGCACATGTTGTTTTTGCTCAAAACATCGTCGTACAGTTTCCGAGCCCGAGTTTTCACCAACTCTGACTAAATTTGACTGCGTTTCGGACATTTTTGTTTTCGGTAGGTCTTCAGGGAATTACGCTTCTTTGCATGTTTAACCATACCTATAGTCGTTCTACACTTTTTAGAGCAATCTTTAAAGGATACCTGTTATTTTCCTTTAAAGATCTTGCACATCTTGTTGTCCAAATTTAGTTTTCTACCACACCCGGGTAATTATTTTAGTGTGTTGTGCATACCAAACCAATTGATAGCATTTTGGACCGCACAGATACTAAACCTTTAAGTTTCGCTAACTTTCTTAGCGATAATCCTTTTTCAGTGCAGTACCTGGTCACAATCAATTTTCGCTTCCCTTCCGTAAGCTCTCGTATTGTTCCGCTTGAGGTTAAACTTTAACTTTTAATGAAGGTTATCGTTTGTTTGCAACGTTAACAACATATCGACACACAGCAGCTGTCAAAATAAATCATAAACTTTTTCATACAGAGCCTCAAAAGTGTACTCATAATTAACGATACAGTCCTTATTAATGCCTTCAGTTATTAGTCATACAGAAATTCCTTTAGAGATTTCACTACGATACCTCTATCAGATTTCCTAATTGGGCATCCTCTATGGATTTCCCGGGGGTTCCTCTTGGGATTTTCCAAGGGTTAAATTGGCATTTCTATACGAAAACCTCTTGGTATTGCTTCTGAAATTCCTTGAGAAATAATTGATAGAAATTCATGCTAGAATTTATCATTCCATTTCTACTGTGATTCCTCCTTGAACTGCTCCAAATATGTCCTCAGTACTTTTTCCAGGAATTTCTCCATAGATTTCTATAATAATTTCATCTGATATCCAAACAGAGATTTCTTCGAAGATTTAAATAAGGACTCTTTCAATGATTTTTCAGGAAATGCTCCAGGAACTTCTGCAGGGATGCCTCTACGCATTTCTACGGAGATTGTAGTAAGGATTCTTTTAGAAATTACTTAAGAGATTTATCCGGAGTTCCTGTAAAGGTTTTTTCAGAAACTACTTACGGGATTCCTTCAGGAACGCCTTGAGAGTTACGTCCTATTTTTCCCCAGGTAATTTCTCCAGAAAGTACCCAATTTTTTTTTCAAAGATTTCTCCAGAGATTTTTTAGAGATTAGGCTCTGGAAATTAAAGTAGAAAGGCTGCGGAAGCGAAGGCAATTCAGTCAGTATGAGTGTCTTTGCTTGTCAATCAGACGTTGATTCATTTTCATTCGTTGACAGCTAAAGTTAGAAGTTGTGATTTAAGCTACGCTAACCAGTTCTGCTTCCACTAGGTCTTCTGTAGACCACAATTGCTGTAAGCTGGGAGAAGGCTGTGTCCCAGTAGGGATGCTATGACAAGAAGAAAAGGAAGTAAAAGATTTAACAGTTCTGCTGTCAAATGCAAAAAAAAGACGGTTATGGCAAAGCACTGAATGTTAAATCCCATTTTTTCTGTGTCCTTAACACCCATTCGATTTTTTACAGGGGATCCGCAAGCGGCAAGGTAGGCCTACTGCTCATCTTTTGCGAGTGTGTTAGTGTCGACTGGCAACGCGACCTGGGCCTAGAAGAATCCTGCTTGGAAACCGGTTTGTGTTGCCGATGGGGATGGCCCGCGAAATCGAATTGTGTTGTTTGTGAAGGCCCTCTCGATGCATGTTAGGTAGGCGTAGTTTGTTCGAGTTTGACGTGCCTACACCCTAGCTGATTTTTTTCCACAAAAAGGCTCGTTCAAATATCACGTAACGCAACATTTGGCAATTTTAAATCCCCTCCCTCCCACTCGTAACTATTTTTGTAAGAGAAATTTCGAAATTTGGTATGAAGAGTAACACAGCGGGGTCCAGCCCCTCCATTAGCGTTACGTAATATTTGAACGAACCCGAAGCAGACCCTCCTCACCTATCTCATTAACTCCTCTATGTCTAAAGAGTTCAGAACAAATTTTCATGAATAAAAAAATGATTTTAAAAAATGTCCCGATTTTATCAAATGCTACCAGGGGCTGACAAAACCGAGTCCTTACTGTAGTAATCTAATATTATCCGATAGTTTCAAGACACATAGTTCATAAAAATGTGATATTAAAAAATGTAAGTAAAATAAAAATTATATTCAGCTTCCGTAGTTGTGTCTGGTACGGCAGGTATGGCAACGAAATACATTTTCGAACATGTCGAAAACTACTAATTGGAAGCGATCGCAAATTAACCAAATTGTTACGAAGCAGACTGTCACTCCTTTCTCAAAGCTAGAAAAAGTTCAAAAGAAACCCCAACTTCCCCATTCACTCACAATCTCAGCACGTGCTCCTCCATAGTTTCTCAAACGCCATAACCCTTTGTTACACTTATCGCACGCCCTAGAGCACCCCAAAAAAGATCCGAATAAAAGAACTCCTCAATGGAGCGACGACGAGGGCTCAACCTCAGCTGCCTGTCTCCGCGTGGAAATGCTGACACTCCAGTATTTAGCATTTTCCGCTTCGAAACAGAAAGGAAGCGTTTTCCCGGCAGCCAGAGCGGTGTGACGACGCCGACAACTCGCCTCCACCCATTGACCCTCGGCCTCGGAGCTCACTCATGTCGGTCGTCATCTTCGCCAACAACGACGACGACGACGGAGAATGTTTTAAGTAACTGTGGCGTTTTCCAGAGTCAGTTCTTAACCATACACACCAAACTCGTTTCCCGCCCGGCAGCCGGAGTTAAGTGGAAAGTGTGAATATGCATTTCGTTTCGGTTTTGGTGCTTGCCCTTGCGAGTGTGTGTTGTGAACGATAGTCGGAAAAGAGGAGTGACACCTCATATCCCTTAGCATCCTTCGGTGAGGAGGAGCAAGAGGGAACAAGCTCTCCCAGCCTGACGATGGTGGAAAAAAACAAAATTCCCCCGGGAGATAATCCCTTATTTTGGTGCTCGAGATGGTTTCTACGGATTTATTTTTTATGCTTTTCGGGGGTTGAAATCTGTGCTTCGCTTTTTACTCTCTCGAGGCGATGGCTTGGTGCTTCCCAGAAGATGGGAAAGCAGCAGATGTGAGGTTGCACATCCCCCGCCATGTGAATGAATGAAGAAGATTGCGATTGGGAGCAAAACTGGAGAGTTGAAAAACATGTTCCTGATAAAAATACAATGACGCTGCGGAGTTTCGACAAAATAAACAAATTTGTTTGGTTGGGATCCGGCAATTTGAATTTCCGAGGATAATGGCTTTCTTGTTTTCTCAGTATCGAGAGCTATCATGATATCTGAGAGAGATAATAAAGAAGTTACCACAACATGGAAACATAGCTTGAATGTACTGATTAGATAAAATAGCCCAAAGCGTCAAAACAATCGTGAAAGTACCTACCTACACTCCCGATCAAAAGTTTGGGGTCATCCCCTCAGAAACATGTCATTTTTTTAGGCCCATATATCTCCGCCAATTTGCGTCCGATTTCAAAATCCTAGGTCTCATTTGAAAGATAATAAGTCAAAGTAACTTTGAACATGATTCCAGTGAAAATTTTTCAAAAATATTTGTATGTAAACTTAACCCAAAGTTGCCAAATTTTCTAAAAAATGAATATAAACTAAAGGCAGTGTCGCTGAAAATTGGGTCGACCAAATTTTAAGATGAGAGCGGCAATATAACCTTTTTTCTATTAGCTTTCAACTGCTTTTTACCGAACTTGGCTAAAAAATCTAGGAAAAAAGTTATTAAGTAATTTAACTCTTGATGTCATCGACCAAAAGTTTGGGGTCACTGTCGTAAAACATGTAAAACTTATTCGGTGATATCTTCGTCATCTATAGTTCAATTTTGGCTCATTTCAAAGATAATTAACTAAATATTCGTTAGATGTCTTTAATTTAACGTATTCAACGATTTTTATGCTTAAAAATGTTATGTAAAGTTAACACATTTCAACGCATTTCAAAAAATGAGGCAATTTTACGTTAAGTTTAGCATGTAAATTTTTACAAATATGTGAGGTTCAATGTCTACGCCGTAAGTCATTATGTTTCAAATATGCCAAGAAGAATTAAAATTGAATGAAATATGACAGAGATAACAACAAATCACTTTTCCATGTTTTACGATAGTGACCCCAAACTTTTGGCCGATACATTATTTTGAGGGGTGACCCCAAACTTTTGGTCGATGACATCAAGGGTTAAGATACTTAATATCTTTTTTTCTAGGTTTTTAGCCAAGTTTGGTAAAAAGGAGTTGAAAGCCGATAGAAAATAGGTTATATTGCTGCACTCATCTTAAAATTTGGTTGACCAAATTTCCAGCTACAAAGCCGTAAGTTTATATTCATTTTTTTAGAAAATTTGGCAACTTTGCATTAAGCTTACATACAAATATTTTTGAAAAACTTTCACTGAAATCATGTTCAAAGTTTCTTTGACTTATTATCTTTCGAATGAGACCTAGGATTTTGAAATCGGACGGAAATTGGCGGAGATATGGGCCTAAAAAAATGACATGTTTTTGAGGGGGTGACCCCAAACTTTTGATCGGGAGTGTACATGGGTAGCTTTGACAGGCTTTTTATCAGAAAACAGGATACCAAATCCACCAAATCGGTTGGAAGCATCCAAGGAGAAGAGAATAACCTAAAAGAAACTGTGAGGGAGATCCCCCTACGATCTGCAGTGCGAATACAAGTGTGCCATGAACCATAGTTTAGGCATATTGTGACTATTTCAAAAAGATAACAAAGACTTATTTGTGGAAGGAAGGGATAATCTGTCCCATCCACAAGAGAGGCGACAAGTTAATGTGTGAGAACTTTCGAGCGATCACCATTTTGAATGCCGCCTACAAAGTGCTATCCCAGATCATCTTTCACCTAAAGTAAATGAGTTCGTGGGAAGTTACCAAGCCGGTTTCATCGACGGCCGGTCGACAACGGACCAGATCTTCACCGTACGGCAAATCCTCCAGAAATGCCGTGAATACCAGGTCCCAACGCACCACCTGTTCATCGACTTCAAAGCGGCATACGACAGTATCGACCGCACAGAGCCATGGAAAATTATGGACGAGAACAGCTTTCCCGGGAAGCTTACCAGACTGATAAGAGCAACGATGGACGGTATGCAGAACAGCGTAAGGATTTCGGGTGAACTATCCAGTTCATTCGAATCTCGACGAGGACTACGACAAGGTGATGGACTTTCCTGCCTACTATGCAATATCGCCTCGGAAGGTGTTATGCGACGAGCCGGGCTCCTCGGTTCCTTGCTAACGGCTAACAATAACGTGAGCCGTGAAATGCGAAGGCGCATCATCAGAAGAAACTGTGGTCAAAAAAGATTCATCCCCGCACCAAATGTACCATGTACAAGACGTTAATAAGACAGGTGGTTCTCTACGGACACGAGACATGGACGATGCTCGAGGAGGACCTGCAAGCAATCGGAGTTTTCGAACGACGGGTGCTAAGGACGATCTTCGGCGGCGTGCAGGAGAACGGTGTGTGGCGGAGAAGGATGAACCACGAGCTCGCTGCACTTTACGGCGAACCCAGTATCCAGAAAGTGGCCAAAGCCGGAAGGATACGGTGGACAGGGCATGTTTCAAGAATGCCGGACAACAACCCTGCAAAGCTGGTGTTCGCTACTGCTCCAGTAGGCACAAGCACAGGCGTGGAGCACGATGGGCGGACCAGGAGGAGCGTGATCTGGCGAGCATTGGGCGTGCCCAAAGATGGAGACCTGCTTTGGCGTACTATTGCAGATTGTTTTATCCTAATTTAGATATTGTTCAATTAAAATTATGCCCTAAAATGGTCACTTGCTACGTAGCTGTTCGAACGTATCCTATAACGTTTACACCAAATTAGGTGTGATGTTTAAGTTTCACCGCAGAACTCATTGACCTGAATAAAATTATGTTACTTTCATCCCAACAAACAAGCGAATTCTAAAAATTATCCAAGAAGATCCCTATCGCGGCGGTACACATTTTCCGCCCGGGAAAACACGTTTTAATTACATCCTAATTGCACCCAGGATGCGCGCACCACTTGTCGATGATGGAGCCCTCAGTCTTCCTGCCCCACCACCATCATCGTCGGTTTCTCATTCAGAAAACTCTGGCTTTGGCTCTGGCTCTGGTGTTTGCCAACTATTTCCCCCTTCCGGCGCCACCGGTCTCAAACAAGGGCACACTTGAGTTTGCGTGTGAAAACCGGCAGCTTTGAACTTCCAACCCGCTGCCGCAGCAGTCAGCGCCCCCTCGGGGGAAGATTCTCCGGATTGCATTCTTTCCCGCTCTTTCAGCACACTCACTTTCCAGAGCTATCTTGCGCCGCACTTCCGTGGATTGAAGGCGCCGCCAACGTGGTAGAATTTTCCACATTCCATATGGCGGCGACGACGGCGACTACGGTGTGAAGCACGTTTTCCGCTTCGTTTGGCGAATGGCGGCGGCGGCGCCACCTTACATTGCTGCTGCTGCTGCTATGTTGCTACCTACTTGCTGCTAAATGATGTTGCTGCCACTCGTTCTAATTGAGTGCCGGGGAAATTGCCGACAAAGTGCCGCCGACATATAGCTCTACACTTACATACCTACCTACACTTCCGGCTCGGGTGCGAAACAAGTGCCAGGAATTAAGCCCAAATTGAGTTTTGAAAATTTAATACAATTTGGAAATAATTTAAAGCCGGTTTGTTTGTCTGTGAATTGAAGCATTTCCTTTCGCTGGCTTCCGATTCCGATAATCTGGATTACAAGCAGCAGAACAAAGTAATTTGATTTTAGAATATTCAGCGATGGCTGCTAGATTTGTTGACATAGGACTACGTTCTACATTAGTATAGCACCTAGGCAGCGTTGCATGTACTACGAATTGTACCAAGTATATAAAGAGATGGATATTAGAGTGGGTCATCGTTTATATGGAAAAATGAAAAATTCAATGGTATCCCATCAGATCAAAGCTTTTTTGATCCCATTTCAGGACCCAAATAAGTGTGCAAAATTTGGGCAAGATTGGTTATGTCTACGTTTTGCGCATCGCGTTTGAAGTTTGTATGGGGTTTTACATGAGAAAACACACTTTTTTGCATTTCTCTCATTACAAGCTCAAATTTGTCTAAAACCATGTAACCGATAAAGTGAAAACATATCCTAGGGTGTCCTGAAAAACTTTGCCGAAGACCGCGAAGTGATCTGATGCTTATGAAAAAAGTTATAACGATGGCATTGCTTGGCGAACCAGCATGATTTTGTTGCTATTGTTATTCCTTTACATGTTAAAACATAAACACATGCATGCGGTTCGTTGGTTATAGCTATTTTCACAAGCATCGGATCGCTTTGCGGTCTTCAACAAAGTATTTCAGAACATTCTAGGCTATCATTTAATAGTATCGGTTAAAAAGTTTCAGCAATTTTTTCAACGTATGACAAAAATGCAAAAAAGTATGTTTTCCCATACAAAATCCCATACAAATTTCAATTGCAATGCGCAAAGTGTAGACGCAACTGATCGTGCTCAAATTTTGCACAGATGCTCAGGACCCGAAACGAAAACAAAAAAGCTTTGATCTGAGAAAACGGTTCCGATGACCCACACTAATGGATATAGTGCAGCGAATAAAACACGGCAGCCTGCTGTGGGCTGTGCACGTAGCTCGTATGCTGGAGGAACGATAAGCTAAAACTATTTTCAGCACTGAACCTGGAAAGGGTCGTCGGTTTCGAGGCAGGCCGTGCACACGATGGCTTTTTGCAGTTGATCAGGACCTAAGGACTCTAAACGTTCAGGGTGACTGGAAGAGATTGGCCCAGGATCGAGACCAGTGCCCATAATGGGGGCGATTGCTTCATTCGTAGACTCACCACCACGAGTTGTAGCCCATCAAGTATCAAGTAAGTCGCACCTATGTCAATTCAAAAGTAACTTTTCACAAATACAAGAAGGTACGGGGGCGTCCGAAATCGACAAAACATCCTACGTCATTTATCGACGCTCCCTCACTAGATGGTGCTGTACAATGATTGATTTGGTAATATCTCTGCCCAATAAAAATATGCAATTTCGGCGTTCTCTGCAAATATGTTTTTCTGGCCCAGCTTAGTCCGCTAATGTAGTTATTAGTAAAATAATCCTACGAACAGCTGGCACTGGGATGAAAAAAAATACTTTTACTAATATCTCGACTCAATAAAGAGATATGAAGATGACGTCTTCAACCATTTTTTTCCGATAATCTGAAGCTTAAACTATTATCAGCAGAGAATTAGGCAGGGGTTGTCGGTTTCGGCCTTGCAAACGTTGACTTTGAATAGGACCTAAGGCCCAGACCGAGAATTTCAGAGGTCTCATATAAAAAGTGTGACAGGGGGGGAAGGGGGGTTGAAAATGATCGATTTTTGCGTGACGTAATTTATAGACGATGCCTTATCCCTCCTTTCAGTGCTATGTTGAACAGTAAGTTCGAAAGAGCATCCCTTTGCTTAACCCATTTCCGCCCAGTGATCTATTTATAGATCAGATGCCTCGAACGCCCAGTGATCTATTTATAGATCAGTAACTTTTGCGATAACTGCGGAGAAATGAAGCATTTTGGAAGACTGGTGTTTTCAGCAAAGTTGTTGAGAAGATCAAGGACTCTTCGATAGTACGTAATTTAGTACGTATTCGCTCCAGTAGGTGGCACTAGTGATCACGAAACATTGTGCTTTGACAGGTGTTTCGTCAACAGCCATTGCCAATACTGTCGCCCTCGTATCTTGAGAATCAGACTACATAGAAAAAAAATTATATTCAGCAAAGTTAATCAGGACATCAAGAGCTATCCGATAGTGAATCAGTTGGTTCTAGGTTTATTCGCTAGGTGCTACATTGAAGAATTCTGTCTTCGGCAAAGTTGATCAGGACATCAAAGGCTATCCGATAGTGAACTAGTTTTAAGTTAAAATACACATTAATAAAAAAAAAAAGAAAAAGTGAACTAGTTGGTTCTAGGTTTATCCGCTAGGTGGCGCTAGTGAGTCCTGAAAATTTTAAACCTCTGTATCTCGAGAATCCGACTACATAGAAAAATTTCGTCTTCGGCAAAGTTGATCAGGACATCAACAGCTATTCGATAGTGAACTAGTTGATTGTAGGTTTGTCCGCTAGGTGGCGCAAGTGGGCTCTAAAAATTCTGAATTTTTGTATCTTGAGAATCAGACTACATAGAAGAATTTCAAAATCTCGTCTTCGACAAGGTCGATCAGGACATCAAGAGCTACCCGATACTACACTAGTTGGTTCTAGCTTTATCCACTAGGTGGCGCTAGCGAGTCATAGAAATTCTTAACTTCTGTTTCTTAACAACCAGAGTACATAGAATTATTTTGTCTTCGGCAAAGTTGATCAGGACATCAAGAGCTATCCGATAGTGAACTAGTCGGTTCTAGGATTATCCGTTAGGTGGCGCTAGTGAGTCATAAAAAAATTTAAACCTCTGTATCTCGAGAATCCGATTACATAGAGGAATTTCGTCTTCGGCAAGGTTGATCAGGACATCAATAGCTATCCGATAGTGAACTAGTTGGTTCTGGGCTTAACCGTTAGGTGGCGCTAGTGAGTCCAAACAAATTCAAACCTCTGTATATCGAGAATCCGACTACATAGAAGAATTCTGTCTTCGGAAATCTCGATCAGGACATCAATAGCTATCCGATAGAGCACTTGTTGATTGTAGGTTTGTCCGCTAGGTGGCGCAAGTGGCTCTAAAAATTCTGAACTTCTGTATCTCAAGAATCATACTACATAGAAGAATTTCAAAATTCCGTCTTCGACAAGGTCGATTAGGACATCATGAGCTATCCGATACTGAACTAGTTGGTTCTAGGTTTATCCACTAGGTGGCGCTAGCGAGTCATAGAAATTCTTAACTTCTGTTTCTCATCAACCAGACTACATAGACAATTTTTGTCTTCGGCAAAGTTGATCAGGACATCAAGAGCTATCCGATAGTGAACCAGTTGGTTCTAGGTTTATTCGTTTGGTGGTGCTAGTGAGCCCTAAAAATTATGAACTTCTAGATCTCGAAAATCAGACTACATAGAAAAAATTCGTCTTCAGCAAGGTCTATTTTTATTCTTATTCACTTAACCTAATTTACAGCTCTTTTATCCACTAGGGTATTACGTGAGCGATTCCAATTGGACGCTGCACTTCCACTTTGTACAGCGCCTAAATGTATTCTATTCTATTCTTCTTCATCGAACTGATTGCCTGCGTGCTTCTTTCACTCTTCTACCCTGTCCATGGTAGAATGATGAGCACGGTGATACTGATGTGTGGCTGCTGTTCCTTTTCCAGTCCGATTGGGGGTCCATTATGAGTTGCGGTTCGCCGATATCCGAATTCCGGGTCCGTTAGAGCTATATGCTCCGAAGAGGGTCAGGTGCCAGCTGCTCCCGGGGGGAAGAGCAACTGACGAAAAATTGCAAGTGCCGGGGCTGGGTTCGAACCCATGACCATCCGCTTATGAAGCGAACGTGTGGACCACTGCGCCACGGGCCCCGACTACTTCAGCAAGGTCGATCAGGGCATCACAAGCTATCCGATAGTGAACTAGTTGGTTAAAGGTTTTTCCGCTAGGTAGCGCTAGTGAGTTTTAAAAATTCATAGCTGCTGAATCTCGAAAATCAGGCTTCATAGAAAAATTTAGTCTTCAGCAAAGTTTATCAGGACAAGGGCTAATGGATAGTTAACTAGTTCATTTTAGGTTTATCCGCTAGGTGGCGCTAGTGAGCCCTACAAATTCTGAACTTCTGTATCTCGAGAATCAGGCTACATAGAAGAATTTCGTCGTCAGCAAAGTTGATCAGTACATCAAGGGCTAACGGATAGTTAACTAGTTGGTTCTGGGTTTATCCGTTAGGTGGCGCTAGTGAGCTCTAAACATTCTGAACTTCTGTATCTCGAGAATCAGACTACATAGAAGAATTTTGACTTCGACAAGGTCGATCAGGACATCAAGAGCTATCCAATAGTGAACTAGTTGGTTGTAGGTTTGTCCGCTAGGTGGCGCAAGTGGGCTCTAAAAATTTCGAACAAATATTGATAAAGCAGTTTTTACGATGAAATAGAACTGCATGGCTACTGATTGATAACAAAAACCACCTAGGTATCAAACATCCGTCACATTTCACTAAATATAATATTGAACAAAATATAGTATAGTATAATTAGTTATCAACTTGAACTAATGATAACGTAATTTTCGATAACGTGCTATGTGCTATCAATTTGTTATCTTTACTCAGGTTCATTGTGACTCTCATCTCAAACACATTCGTTTGGGTCGAACGTGCCTCTGGAGCCGACCTACTGATTGGTCGGCTTCATGCAAAATAGCTGTAGATAGACAAATTGAACGTAATTTGATCAATTAGCGCCCAGCAATTTGGTTAGAGGCCAAAAGACTTGAATGCCCAATGGTCTATTCACAGATTAGTAAGTTTTGCTAATACCGTGGAAAATGAAGCATATTGCACCGTCTTCCATTCTCCTCTCTTTTTCGTGCTCGTTCAGGAGAGTTATTATACGATGATGAATGGGTTGGTTTATGTTTTCCCGTTAGGTGGCTTCAATGATTCATAGAAATTTTGAATTTGTGTATCTCGAGAATATATGTAACTACATAAAGGACTCTGGTCCATATAACCACAGCTGTAAATTACGTGATCCGTTGTTTCCACTCTGAGCTTCGGAAGAAGCTGAGATAGATGAGAATGAGATGTTGATTCATTTCATTCATTTATTTAGTGTAACAACAAGTTCAAGATAAAATTGAATCAACAATATTTCTTCATAATACACGGTTCGTGGCTGCCGCTCACCATCCTCGGTCACGCCCGATACTCGCCAAGTCACGCTCCACCTGATCCGCCCATCGTGCTCTCTGCACTCTACGCCTTCTTGTGCCAACTGGATCTGTCGCGAACACCAACTTTGCAGACTTGTTGTCCGGCATTCTTGCAACATGCCCTGCCCATCATATCCTTCCGGCTTTGGCCACCTTCTGGATGCTGGGTTCGCCGTAAAGTGCAGCGAGCTCGTGGTTCATCCTTCTCCGCCACACATCATTCTCCTGCACACCGCCGAAGATCGTCCTAAGGACGCGCCGCTAGAAAACTCCGAGTGCTTGCAGGTCCTCCTCGAGCATGGTCCATGTCTCGTGTCCGTAGAGGACCACCGGTCTTATTAGCGTTTTATACATGGTGCATTTGATGCGTGGGTGAATCTTTTTCGACCGCAGTTTCTGCTGGAGCCCGTAGTAGGCCCGACTTCCGCTGATGATGCACCTCCGAATTTCACAGCTCACATTGTTGTCAGCCGTCAGTAAGGATCCGAGGTAGACCAATTCCTCCACCACCTCGTAGATATCCCCGTCTATCATAACTACCCAGACAGATCCGGTCGTATTCGATTCCGCCTACCAGCATGTACATTATTTTGTTAGGCATTCACCACCAGTCCGACCTTTGCTGCTTCGCGTTTCAGGCGGGTGTACAGCTCAGCCACCGTTCCAAATGTTCTGGCGATAATGTCCATGTCGTCCGTAAAGCACACAAATTTAATGGATTTTGTGAAAATCGTTCCCCGGCTATTGAGCCCGGCTCGTCGCATCACACCTTCCAGAGCGATGTTGAAGAGTAGGTATGAGAGTCTTGACGCAGTCCAGATTCGAATGAACTGGATAGTTTACTCGAAACCCTTACGCAGTTTTGCACACCCTCCATCGTTGCTTTTAAATATCAGTCTAGTCAGCTTCCCAGGAAAGCCGGTTTTTGTCCATGATTTTCCATAGCTCTGCGCGGGAGAATGAGATGAGCAGAACGCTAATAAGGTGGTCCTTTATAAAAATGAAACATAAACCATGCTCAAAGAACACTTGCAAATATTTGGAGATTTCGAATGACGAGTGCTAAGATAATCTTTCGCTCTGTACGGTGTGTACCGGCAGAGGGTGAGCCACGTGCTCGCAAAGCCAGAAGGATACGGTGGGCAGGATATACTATTAGAATGCCGAATATCAATCTATAAATATAAATAAAAATGGAATGGTGTTTGTATGTCACGAATAGGCTCGGGAACGGGGCAACGGGTGTACTTCATTCTTTCACTGTTGCATTCGGACAGGGCTCCGACGTGTTCGTACGAAAAAATAATTGGAAAAAGTGTACGGGAAGGCAACAAATACGGGAAAATCTGAAATTGCATTTTGAGTAGCACTTTTCTATGGACAGTACGACGTTTGCCGGGACAGCTAGTTATATATATAAATTATTAGAATGATGCATATTGAAATGCCTAAAAACTGTTGAAAACTATCCATTGATAAGTTACTAGCAGATTGTTTTAGTTATTAGTAATGTAATCCATTTCTAAAACATTTCAAACTGTAACTTTTTTTATTAGGAGAATATCAACTATGATCAGTCATCTAAAATAGATTTACATAGCTCATAGAAATAAGGTAGCTGCGCAAAAAAAAAAAAATTCATCGTTTCACGTGCATATGCCCCACTGTGTATTAAAACGAAAATTTCACCGTAGATTTCCGTTTAAATGACTGTAATGAGGTACTCCAGAAAAAATCAGACATCTACTGTGATTGTGGCATAATTCGGGCGTTATTGGGTTAAGTCAGTCGAAGGTTATGAACAGCGACGAAATTTCATCCGCAACTGGGGATTTTTTTTTATTATCGTACAAATTGGTACGAAGGATCTCAGAATTTGAAGAAATTGTTTTCATAGATATATGAACAAAAACTAAATTGAAAAAAATTAGGGTCGCCTAATTTTCCGCAAAACTCCAGTGGCATACAAACATTTTCCACAGACACCACCTACTTTGAAAAATCATAACTAGAGAACGAAGCATCGTAGACACATTTTTTTTGTGAAATCAAGCAAATTTTCTCAGCAATTCAAAAAAAAAATACAAAATAAAAATTGTTTTCCACAAAATTTTCCACTGTTGAGGAAAATCGGTTGGAAAAGTCGGAAAAACTATTTTCGAAATCCGGAAAAATTTCAAAAAAAAATTTTTTTGAAAGGAAATTTTATAAGCTATATTCTGTAAAATTTTCAAGATGTGGTATTTCAACGTTTTTGAGTAATGACCATTTTTGTGGAAATTATCCAAATGTGCTAAATGAGCAGTTTTCTTTGAAAAATCATAACTTAAGACCGAAGCATCGTAGACACGAGTTTTTTTTTGTGAAATCGTAAGCAAATTTTCTCAGAAATTTAAAAAAAATACAAATTGAAAATTGTTCTCCACAAAATTTTCCACTGTTGAGGAAAATCGGTTGGAAAAGTCGGAAAACTATAAGAAAGTCCGGTAAAAATCTTATAAAAATATTTTTGGAAGGGAATTTCAAATGCTATATTCTGTGAAATTTACAAGATGTGGTTTTTCTCCGTTCGTGAGTTATGACGAATTTTGTGCAAATTAATAATAGAGACGGCCGGAAATCAACCAACATCTGGACGATTTTCCTCAACAGTGGAAAATTTTGTGAAAACATTTTTTTTTTGTTTTTTTTTTAATTGCTGAGATAATTTGCTTATGATTTTTCAAAAAAAAAATGTGTCTACAATGCTTCGTTCTTGAGTTATTATTTATCAAAGCAGGTGGTGTCTGTGGAAAATGTTTGTTTTCCACTGGAGTTTTCCGGAAAATTAGGTGACCCTATTTTATTCAATTGAGTTTTTATTCATATATAGGATGGTTTGCCAACTGTTGAACACTAGCCAAATGTTGAACAGTTTCTGAAAATTTTAATATAAATCTAGCTTAAGTAATTGTCGCTCAATGTAAACGTATGATGTAGTTGCGTATACATGTGTGCCACGATATTGCACCAATTATGTTATAAAATTATATATGTTTTCGTCGAAACAATTGTTTAAAAATTTAGTATCGCTGATGACACGAAAACTGCTCAACTCTTAAGATTAATTTTAAGAAATTGCTGTTACGGAATAAGCTTTGCTGGAAAACCGACCACAGATATCAAAGTCTCACCATAGTTACAAGAATCAGAAGGATGTCCTTAACACTTTAATATTGTTCACCATCACATTTTCAATTTTATTTCATTAAAAAAAAAATATCACACTATCATTATGCATCTATGATCCAATTGTTGAACACTGGCATAACCTAAGCTGATATGATGCCTGCCAGATTGTTTTTTCACTTTTCCTAATCGTGCATTTCAAGGGGTTCCAGGAGCGTTCCAGGGATTTCAAGGGAAAGAGAGCCAAAGTGTCAAAGGGGTCCCAAGAGTATTTCAAGGCATTCCAGGGGGGCTCAGGAGCTATCCAGAGGTGTTCCAGGAGCTTGAGGGGGGTCCCATGGATTTCCAGGAGTGTTCCATGGGCTTTCAAAGGCGTTCTTTTCTTCAGTCATTTTTGCTCCTAGTCAAGCTATGTTTGAAACGTTTTCAGTCAACCATAGCTCTCTTTAAATGGGAAGCGATTCCTTGTCATTTGAATGAACTCTCACTAAAATGACTAGCTGGGCACAAAGCGCGAAAAACTCGGAAAAATTCCGCCAGAATGAAAAATGCCCCCTTAGTGACTGAGTCACCAGCAGAGAATTTCTGCAAAGATTCCTGCAGGAGCTCATACAGAAATTCCTCCAGGGTTTCCTTCGTGTATTTCTCCAGACAGTTATTCGGAATTTCCTCTCAAGATAACTTTTAACAGATTCTTAAAAAAATATCCAGAAATATTTCCTAGGAAATCCTACAGAAATTTCTTTAGAAATATCTCAAAAGTTTTCTCTAGGAACGACTCTACAGAAAAGTTTTGCAGACGCTTCCTATGCGTTTTTTTTGTTCAGAAATTACTACAGAATTATGTTCAGACATTCGTCAACAGATTACTTCGAATACTTTCTTCAGGATTTTTTCTTAAAATTCCTCATAAAACTTTTCTAGAAACCCCACAAAAGGCTTCCCGAGAAGTTTCTCCAGATATTTCTCCAGGAAGTTCTTCAGAAATGATTCCCGGGATTCCTTCAGATATTCCTCCATAGATTCCGTTAAAAGTATTTTAGATTCCTTCTGAAATTCCTTTATGGAGATTTTTTTTTATTTTCAGCGACCTCTCGAAAATTTAGGATCTTGATCCAGGAATTTCAGCAAGGGATCTCATCCATAGGGCTTTCCAGAAATTCTTCTAAAATTTCTTTCGAAATCTTTCTCCAGGATTTTTTTGGAATTTTTTCCAAGAATTTCTACAAACAATCCTTGAGAAATTCCTTCAGTGATTCCTGTAGAATTTATTACACGATTTTTTTTTATCAATTGCTCCTGCAATTCCATTGGAACCATCCTTTCAGGGATTCGCAGAGCTGGTACAGAAGCTCTTTTGCAAATTGCACGGAAACTACCGAAAACCCCTTTAAAGAAACCCTGAAAGAATTTCTACACAAATTCCTGGAGGATTATCACAAGAAATTCTTCAAGAACTCCTGGAGATACCCTTGGAAATTCCTGAACAAAAATTCTTGAAGCTATTTATGGAATTTTCTATGAAGCCATTCCTGGATGAATACCCAACATTCTAAGGAAGCTTCCTAAGATACCTCATTATTTCCCAGAGAAAAAATCATGCGAGACTTCTGGAGAAACTCTGCAAGTAATTTCCAAAGAAACATTGCTTGAGAAATTTCTGAAATTTCTGGGGAAATCCATGTAGGAATTTCTGAAGGAATCTTTAGAAAAATGTCTGCAAAAATCACAAAAACACAATAACTTGTAGAATCATTGATGAAATCCCTCGAAAAAAATATCTAAGGGACCCTTGGAGGATTTTTTAAGGAATCCTTGGAAAAAAAACTCCTGGAGATGCTTTTGAAGGAATTCTTGGAAATATCTCTCATACAATTTCTGAAGAGGGTTGCACACAAAAATCACTAAAACCTTGAGAAAATTCTGAGTAAATCTGGTAGCAACAATCTGGGAAGAATTCTTTAGAGAAACACTAGAAAATTTTGGATGCATTCATAGGAAAATATGTTTCTTGAAAAAATCCTTGAAAACTGTTTAGATTCTGAACAAATTCTGAAAGAATCGCTGATGGAAGGTCTCAACAAATCCAAAGCAATCCCTGGAGAAACTATTGGAAAACCCTTGGGGATCTTTCAGAGGATTCTCTTGGGATTCATTGAGTGGGATTGGGCCGAGAAAATCCAGTAAAGCTGAAGGAACCTTTGAAGAATCTCATGAAATAACTTCTGGAAAAGTTTTTGGAAGAAAATTCTAAATATCTAAAGGATAACTCTGGAGAAATTTCAAAGAGAATCTCCGAAAGAATCTCCAAATATTTGTTAAAAAAAACTCTTGGAATTGCATTTTTTTAACAAACGTTTCGAAGAATTCCTGGAGAAATCCGCGAAGAAATTCCTAAAAGAATTTCTTGACAAATTTCAAGTAGAATTTTTGGAGTGATCCCAAAAACCCAAAGAAAAATAATGTTTCTGAAGGAAATAATTGCAGATATCTCGGATGATTAAAACGCAAGCTCTAACTAAATTTCAAGAAAATGGAAGCAACTGCACAATCACTTAAATCACTTCATCTATCACTTCCGAGAAAAAAAAATGCATGGATGGCGTAACGCAACATGCCATTTCACTTTTCCATCGGTCTAATTAAAAAGCTTGCAGAAATTTCAAAATACGCGACGCACAAATTTGATGCAACCACTCGCGCGCGCACGGCCTGCTGCGATCCCGACTCTAAATTTCCCGGTCAATTATTTCAGGAATCTTTTTTTTACTATTCTTCGGTATGTTCTTTGGATATTCTTTCGACTAATTTCTTCAGCCATTTGTTTGGAAATTGCCAGAAAATATTGGAAAAAGGAATATTCCTTTGAGCATTCAGAAATTCTCAATTAGGCTTGCTCAAAGAATTCACAAAGGAATTGCGATTTCCAAAAGAATTTCCGAAGAAATTAAAAAATGGAATTGCCGAATCAATTTGCAAAGGAATTGGCGAATGGATTTTCAAAAGAAAAGCTGAAGAAATTATCGAAATATAAGGAATTCCAATAAAATTGCTAAAGGAATTCCTGCAGACATATTTAAAGCTTTTGAAAAAAATACCAAAATAAATTTCCAAAATGTATTCTAACGGAGTTGCCGAACAAATTCCCATGAACAAAACATAAATAAAATAAAGGAATTCTCAAAAAATGTGCCGAAGAAATTTTGGAAAGAATTCTCAAGTTTCTTAAAAGTTTCTTGATGAATTACCGAACGATTTTCCAAAGACCATGCTAGAGAAATTTGTTAAGGGTTTTTTTTTGGGAAATCATAATAGGAATTTTTGAGGATATTTTAGAAAAATAATTCCAAATGGAATTGTCGAAGGAAGTTCCAAACATCGGAATTGCTGAAATTATTTTTCTTTGTTGCAGAAATTCCTTAAATAATTACTGAAAAAATCTCTGAAAAATTATTTACAAATCAATTTGCGAATCATAGAATAGATTCATGAAATAATTTCCGAAGGAGTTTTCATAGAAATTGTCGAGGGAGTACCGACTAGAATAGATTAAGAATTGGAAATAAATTTCGACGAACATCCCGAAAAAATATACAAGAGGAATTGCCGAAGATATTTTCAAAGAAATTTGCCAGAAAGCTTCCAGAGTAATGGTCGAATGAATTATCAAAGGCATTACCGAAGGAATTCCCAAAGGAGTTACTGTAAGAGTTACTGGAAATGCTTGAGAAACTTCTAAAACAATTGTCAAAGGAACACCCGAAAAAAACGAAGGATTTGCCGAAGAAATTTACAATAAAACCTCAGATAAACCCCTGAAGCAATTGCCGAGAAAGTTTCCAAAATAATAAGCGATGATTCTTTTAAATTATGTGACGTTTTGTAACACATTCCAAACATATTAATGAAGATCCAAAGAAATCCAAATAAATTGCCAAAGAAATATGCCAATTCCAAAAGAATTACTAAGGGATTTTCAAAAGGAATCTAAGTTGACAAACAAATTGGAAAACTATTTTCCAATTAATTGCCAAGAACATTCCTTTTGGAATTGCCGAAAGAATGTTTGCCCCAAATGTCTTGCATTATACCTACAGGCAGGACTCTATTATCCAGAGTCGAGTATCGGAACTTTCAAAATAATATATCTTGCAAACGGAATGCTGTACGAAGCTGAAATGTCATCCGATTACTAATCAAAGTTGGTTTTACAAAAGTTAAATTGTCAGCTCGAGTTTTGGTAGCTGCAGAGGCAGACCGCGACTCAGGATAATCGAGTCCAATGTGGTCTATGTGAAAATGTTGTAGTTTTTAAGAATCATACTCACTGTTCACGTGATTGTGTTCATTTATTTATTAGGCTGCAAAACGGTGAGTCGATAAGGAGAGCGTCCAACATAGCTCTGGACCTCACAAGTTCCTACCTCATGCTTCCACGGGTCAAACGATGACAAAGACCGCCAGCTAAGAGTTGTGTGCTTATCTGGTAGTGCAGCCTGGGCACTGTTGTCCTTCAGACTTCACCTAGATTGAGGAGGTACGACCCGAGCGTCTGTTCACCAAGAAACGCTGCACCACGCCCAGCTAGATCCAAGGTGGAAGCCCCATCAGCGTGGTCGTCCTAGTGTTGGTTGGGACGTTAAACAGAACAGGCACAATGGCCCTCCGGCGAGATAGGAGTGTTGGCGTAGGCCCAATAAGCCACCCGTAAAAATCCTCATTGCGAATAACATAGGAGAGAATACGACTCGATACAATCGGCAAAGACCCACGCGACGAAATAAGCACTACGACTGGAAACTTGGAACATGGAATTGCAAGTCACTAGGTTTCGCAGGATGTGACAGGATAGTTTACGACGAACTACATCCCCGCAACTTCGACATCATGGCGTTGCAGGAACTTTATTGGACTGGACAGAAAGTGTGGAAAAGCGGGCATTGAGCGGCTACCTTCTACCAAAGCTGTGGCATCACCAATGAACTGGGAACAGGAATTATAGTGTTGGGCAAGATGCGACAACGTGTGATTGGATGGCAGCCGATCAACGCAAGGATGTGCATGTTAAGAGTTAAGGGCCGTTTCTTCAATAACAGCATTATCAATGTCTACTGCCCAGACGAAGGGAGACCTGACGACGAGAAAGAAGCGTTCTACGTGCAGTTAGAGCTAACATACGATTGTTGCTCGCCGCGTAACGTGAAAATCGTTGTCGGCGACGTGAACGCGCAGGTAAGAAGGGAGGAAATGTACAGACCGGTAATAGGGCGAAACAGCCTGTACGCCGTATCGAATGATAACGGCCAGCGATGCGTAAACTTTGCAGCCTCTCGTGGTATGGTAGTCCGTGTCCGAAGCACCTTCTTCCCCCGCCAAAATATCCACAAAGCCTCCTGGAGATCAAACAGAAAACCAAATCGACCACGTTCTAATCGACGGTAAATTCTTCTCGAATATAACCAATGTCCGCACATACCGCAGTGCGAATATAGATTCGGATCACTACTTAGTAGCTGTATGCATGTGCTCAAAACTTTCGACAGTTATCACCACGCGTCGAAGTCGAACGCTGCGGCTCAACATCGAGCAGCTGTGTAACGTAGAAGTGGCTCAAGACTACGCGCAGCAGTTAGCAGTGGCCCTACCAACGGAAGTGCAGCTTGGCGCAGCTACACTTGAAGATGGCTGGAGGGACATCCGATCCGCCATAGGTAGTACCTCAAATACAGCACTAGGCTTCGCGACTCCGAATCACAGAAACGACTGGTACGACGGCGAATGTGAACAGTTGAAAAACGAGAAGAATGCAGCATGGGCGAGAATGCTGCAACACCGTATGAGAGCGAATGAGGCACGTTACAGACAGGCGCGGAACAGGCAGAACTCAGTCTTCCGGATGAAGGAGCGCCAGCGGGAAGAACGAGATTGCGAAGCGATGGAAGAGCTGTACCGCGCTAAGGACACACGAAAGTTCTACGAGAAGCTGAACCGCTCGCGCAGAGGCTTTGTGCCACAAGCCGACATGGGCCGAGATAATCACGGGAATATTCTCACGAGCGAGCGTGAGGTGGTCGAGAGGTAGCGGCAGCATTACGATGAGCACCTCAATGGTGACGTTGCAAGTACCGAAGGTGGCGTGGTAACAGATCTAGGAGTATGTGCACAGGACGAAAGACTTCCGGCCCCTGACCTCCAAGAGATTGAGGAGGAGGTTGGCCGATTGAAAAACAACAAAGCCGCTGGAGCAGATCAACTACCAAGCGAGCTTCTAAAATGCGGTGGAGAAGCACTGGTGAGAGCACTACACTGGGTCATTACCAAGATTTGGGAGGAGGAAGTATTACCGGAGGAATGGATGGAAGGTATCGTGTGTCCCATCTACAAAATGGGCAACAAGTTGGATTGCGGGAACTACCGCGCGATCACACTACTGAGCGCTGCCTACATGGTACTCTCTCAAATTGTATGCCGCCGTCTATCACCGATTGCAAGAGAATTCGTGGGGCAATATTAGGCTGGATTTATGGGTGAACGCACTACAACGGACCAGACGTTCGCCATCTGCCAGGTGTTGCAGAAATGCCGCGAATACAACGTGCCCACACATCGCTTGTTCATCGATTTCAAATCGGCGTTAGTTACAATCGATCGAGAACAGCTATGGCAGATTATGCACGAATACCACGGATTCCCGGATAAACTGATACGATTGATCAAGGCGACGATGGATCGAGTGATGTGCGTAGTTCGAGTATCAGGGACACTCTCGAGTCCCTTCGAATCTCGCAGAGGGCTACGGCAAGGTGATGGTCTTTCGTGCTTGCTGTTCAACATTGCGTTAGAGGGTGTAATAAGGAGAGCGGGGATTAACACGAGTTGTACGATTTCCAAGAAGTCCGTTCAGCTGCTTGGTTTCGCTGATGATATTGATATTATAGCTCGTAAATTTGAGACGATGGCGGAAACGTACATCCGACTAAAGAGTGAAGCCAGGCGAATCGGATTTGTCATTAATGTGTCGAAGACAAAGTATATGATGGCAAAGGGCTCCAGGGAGGAATCACCGCGCCCGCCACCCCGAATTTATATCGACGGTGATGAAATCGAGACAGTTGAAGACTTCGTGTACTTGGGCTCACGACAACGACACCAGCAGAGAATTTCAGAGGCGCATTGTGGCAGGAAATCGTGCTTACTTTGGACTCCGCAGAACTCTACGATCGAATAAAGTTCGCCGTAATACGAAGTTAACCATCTACTGAACGCTGATTAAACCGGTCGTCCTCTATGGGCACGAAACATGGACCCTACGTGCAGAGGACCAACGCGCCCTTGGAGTTTTCGAACGGAGGGTGTTGCGTACCAACTACGGCGGAGTGCAGATGGAAGACGGGACTTGGAGAAGGCGAATGAACCACGAGCTGCACCAGCTGCTAAGAGAACCAACCATCGTCCATACCGCGAAAATCGGGAGGCTACGGTGGGCGGGTCACGTCATCAGGATGTTGGATAGCAACCCGACTAAAATGGTACTCGAGAGTCATCCAACCGGTACAAGAAGGCGTGGAGCGCAGCGAGCTAGGTGGGTCGACCAAGTGGAGGACGATCTGCGGATCCTACGCAGAGTGCGGAACTGGAGACAACCAGCCATGGACCGAGTGGAATGGAGACGGCTACTATGTACAGCAAAGGCCACCCCGGCCTTAGCCTGATCGGTAAGTAAGTAAGTATCTCTCTTACTATCTTTGACATCCTACCAAAATGTGAAAACGGTCTGATGAAAAAGTTTCAAAACTTTTTTTCACGTTGTTTACGCGACTATCTATCGCGTAAGAATACAAAACTAAGGTTAACAGAGAAGAAAGAAAAGCTAATGATCTGCTGAAGGGGAAGTTTGATAATCTTTACTATCTTTACGCTACAAAGTACTGTAACGGTACCAAAACGTACTCTATGAAAGCAGCTGTTTTGTTGATGAGGATTCTTATTCCAATGGCACATCATCCGGGAACTATTCCGGTTTTGGATTAGAGTGCAATAAAATAACCAAAAAAAAAAAAAATAGAAAAAAGATAGCTGTGAAGTATTTGATTTCCAGCTATATTTCAGCTTACAGTTTGTATTGATAATAATGTTTACATCCGACAAGCCATGGTGATATCCCAACATTTTTTTTTATTACACCATGTAGCTGTAATGATATCGCATAAAGATAGTAGCTTTAAAGCACTGCTGTTTTGGGAAGAATTTGGGAGATTATAACTAAATGATAACAAGTTCTGTTGCATTTTTTCTAACAAATACAGGAGATAGACAAAATTATCGGGACAGGCAAAATTTTCACTTTTCAAAAAATGTTCAACAAGCTGTAATTTTTCGAAAGATGCATCAAATATTCTCAATTTTTCACAATAAGTTCAGCAACTAGTTGTGTATCAGTAGTCCTAATTTGGAAAAGATCTGGCTATTCTCCATGAAGTTATAACGATTCTTGAAAAAGGTATAATTATCCGATAGCCAAATTTGAGCTGTTTTATCTTAGGATTCAATGAACCGAATGCAATGAAGTTTTGATCATTTATGACTTTTATAATGAACTTTGAAAAACGTTTGACTTAACCCTTTGGAACCGGAGAGGTCATATATGACCCCAACAAAGAAACGGCTGTATAAATTCACCCATTCGACAAAACAGAACACTGTCTTCGGCAAATGTGCTGCAAATTGAGTCCTGTATTCGGGAAAAAAGGGGCTTCATTGACAACCTAGGACATCCTGAACACCATGAAATTTGGAAAAACGAAATAATTGACATACCAGTTGATCTAAAAGCTGAACTTGGATCTGGGTTACGTTTATATGTATCATTTAACCTTTGCCAAAAATACCGGAAGGTGTTATGTATTCTGGGATGTTGTAGGTGTTCCAAACTGTCCTATAGTGCAGTCCTGCAAATCTATAAGAATAATTTTATGTATTTTCGCCACAATTAGTAGCATTGCATATCCTACTGGGATCCGCGAAGCTCTTGACATCCACAATGTTATTTATAGACACTATAGGGGTATTCCAGGTCAGCCAAACTACCTTACAGTTCAGAACATCAGGTCTACACTCGTAACAAGAGCCATATACAGGGGATACTCAAAATAACTGGGACAGGTAAAATTTTCACTTTTCAAAAAATGTTCAACTCGCTGTAACTTTTTTAAAAGGGCATCAAATATTCTCAAATTTTTACTGTAAGTTCATCAACTAGTTGTGTATCAGTGGTTCAAATTTGGAAAAGATCGGGCTATTCTTCACGAAGATATAAAGATTCTTGAAAAGGGTATAATTATTCGATAGCCAATTTTGAGCTTTTGTATCTCCGGATTCAATGAACTGATTGCAATGAAATTTTGACCATTCATGACTTATATGATGAACTCTGAAAAACGTTTAACTTAACTAGAAATTTTTAACAAGAGAAAAAGTTATAACGATTTCATTCATTTCACGATTTTTTAGTAAATTCATCAATTTCTAATATGCATCCCATTACTTTCTCAATTTATTAGCGGCTATGTTGTAACTTTCCTTCATAACACATTTATATATAAGTCATTTAGAGGGACATAAATTGAACTATAATTTGCATCTTGAATTTTGAAACGATGTTGAAGTTTTGGATAGTTTGGCGTTTTATTAGAAAAGTAATCTAATCGTTATAATTTTCTTCCATGTTAAGAATTTTAAGTTAAGTCAAAGGTTTTTCATAGCTCATTATACAAGTCATGAATGGTCAAAATTTCATTGCATTCGGTTCATTGAACCCGGAGATATAACAGCTCAAAGTTGGCTATCGGATAATTTTACCTTTTTCTAGAATCTTTATAACTCCGTGGACAATGGTCCGATCTTCTCCAAAATTGGACTACTGATACACAACTAGTTGATGAACTTACAGTAAAAAATTGAGAATATTTGATGCACTTTTCGAAAAGTTACAGCAAGTTGAACATTTTTTGAAAAGTGAAAATTTTACCTGTCCCAGTTATTTTGAGTAACCCCTGTATGTCATGCTGAGTAACGTTGCATAATCAACCGCAGTTACTGGAGTAATCTGAAGTCTACTAGCTTATTACAAACCTTTGCGACATTCAGGATCGTCCAAACTGTTCTATAATGAAGTCCATCAAATCTACAAGAATAACTTTATGTGTTTTGCCATAAATAATAATATTACATAATTTGCTGAGATCCGCGAAGCTCTTGAAATCACAAATATCATTTAGAGACACTACAGGGATATTCCAGGTCAGCCAAACTACCTTTGAGTTCAGGACTTCAGGTCTACACTCGTAACAACAGCCGTATCTGCTATACTAAGTAACGTTGCATATTTATCCGTGGTTACTGGACACGGAAAATACAAGAGAAGTTTTATGTGCTTTCACCATAAATAATAGCATAGCATAATCTGCTGAGATCCGTGAAGCTCTTGGAGTTCAGGTCTACACTCGTAACATCAGCTATATCTGACATACTGAGTAACGTTTCATAATCAATCGCGGTGACTGGACCAACCTGAAGTCTACTATATATTATTATGAACCTTTGGGAGATTGAGAATCGTCCAAACTATCCTGCAGTTCAGCTCTTGATAGTAACAGTAGTTATTCTAACAATAAACTTTTAACTGTAATCTGTAAACGCCCTGGCATATCATGAGTCATTTCAAGAGAGTTTTGAGATATTCCAGATCAACAATACTACTCCGAATACCATAGCTTCAGGTCTGCACTTGTGATAATAGCTTTTGCCACTACACCCAAGTAACACACTTGTCACAGAAAAGTCACGGCGGCGCAGGTTTTTGCTGCGCAGAAGTCACAATGACTTATTTCTAACAAATAAACGCTTACTTGCCAGAAGTAAGTCACAGTGACTTCTGCGTAACAAAAACCTGCTCCGCAGTGACTCTTCTGTGACAAGTGTGTTACTTGGGCGTTAAGAAGTGTTACATAATCCGCTGTACTTACCAAAGTAGTTGGAGTAACAATAAGCATTGTTATATATTTTTGGGATATTATGGACTTCCTTACTGTTATGAAGCTTACATAATTGATAAAACAACCACTGTGACATGAGGCGATTTCATCTCAGATAGTAGCCAAACAGAAACTTCTATTGCTGTAGATGCTAGATATTGACGGTTCTCCCCCTTATCGAACGCGACGGTTTGAATCCGTCGCGAGTGCAACCGTCGCCAGAATCGTCGCCAGCCAATCAGCTGGCGAGAGTCTGACGTTTCTCCGATCTCTATAACACAAACAACAGCAGAGGTGGTGCTTGATTGGTCGCGATGATTCAGAAATGCCGACTGGAAGTTGGCAGCGCATTTTGTTGTGAAAGAAACATACAATATTAAACATCATAATAGTTTGGATGGCCCCGGCTGATCTTATGATGTCCATTGAACATTCAGAAGATTTATTGGACATGATAAATTACCAATCGTAGCTTTGTATAATGAAGGAAGCTACCATTAGCCCGTAGACTTTAAAATGTAATCTCAAGAACGGTTTGGATGACCTAGGATATCCCAACAGATGACAGTATCACATAATTGAATTTGCAGAAGACTTACTGGACATGATAGATTTTTATTCTTAATCACTTAACCTAATTTACAGCTCTTTTGTCCACTTGGGCACTACGTGAGCGATTCCAATTGGACGCTGCACTCACACTTTTGCACAGCGCCTACATGTATTCTATTCTAATTCAACTGTATCGAACTGGTGCCTTGTGCTGCTTCAACTTTTCTACCCTGTCCACGGTAGAATGATGAGCACGATGATGCTGGTGGTTGGCTGCTGTTCCTTTTCCAGTCCAATTGGGGGTCGTCCATTATGAGTTGCGGTTCGCCGATATCCAAATTCCAGGTCCGTTAGAGCTATATGCTCCGAAGAGGGTCAGGTGCCAGCTGCTCTCGGGGGGAAGAGCAACTGACGAAAAATTGCAAGTGCCGGGGCTGGGTTCGAACCCATGACCATCCGCTTATGAAGCGAACGTGTGGACCACTGCGCCACGGGCCCCGACTGACATGATAGATTACAAATAGTAGTTTTGTATAATGAAAGAAGTTACCGTTACACCCGTAGACTTTAGGATCTATACTCAAGAACAGTTTGCATAACCTAGGATATCCAGAAAAAAATATTATTATCATTGCTAGAAAATGGAATTCGATTTGACTTTTCGGTATTTCAATTCTATTTAAATGAGGCTTATATCATAACCACTTGTTGCTTTCTCATTTCAATGACTTGATGATGAAACCCACAAATTTATGCGTCATAGCTCTCCACCAGTGAGCTCCTCTCCGCTACCCAGAGTCATTGGTCGGATCTCGATGAATATGCATGAAGCCTGAGTTAGAGTCATCTGTCATTCAGGTTCTATTGTCGGCATATCACGTGTGGGATATTCTTCTCCCTAGTTTCCATTCGTAGTCAAAAACATCCATCCCTGGGGAAACTTGTAAGCTTTCGGTCTGAACACGATAAACGAGAAACCGAGCACGGTAGGGCTTCACTTTCATGTGTAGTGTCGGATCTTCTTCTCCTTGTCGTATCGAGCGAACTGGAATGAAACCTAACTCATAGCTAAGTGTTTTATGAGCAGTTCCACAGTTATTAAATATGAGCTTTCTCTGCCAATGACCACTTGGCATTAGAATATCTTGTGGCAAACACGAAGGAAGTCAATAATATTTCCATTGCAAAAATATCCTGGGCTGACCGGAAGTCGAAACCAACACCATCAACGTGGTGTTGCTGAATATCTGCGTTTTAATCGCTTCGGTTACTATGGGCCCTGAATTTTATTTTTCAACCTCAAACAGCATCCCAATGTTTTAAAGTGCCAACAAAGGTGGCTTCCAAACAAGCGACTGTCGAAAACATTCACCGCACTGTCGGAGCTACGGTTCCCTCAGCGGTCCTACCCGATATTCATATACCTACCAGAGCGATGTCAAGCCAAATGTGGAGAATAATTAAACCGCACGCTGATGTGGCAGCAAATTTGCCGGTCCGTCTCACGCACCCACACACGATAACCGACCACACGACGCGCCGACGACGGCATAATGGAAAAGCTGTGTTTGCGGTTTTCCTCGAAATGAACCCCCCTGATCTACCAAAAAAAAAAAAAGAACTTGTTGATGTTGAGGGACCCACAAACAATTTAGCGGAATTCAATCTCCCGGGCTTTCGGCGCATCATTGTGTGGACGATTCTCATTCCATAGAAGATTGAGTGGCAGGCAGCCCCCATAACAGTTTGATGGAACCAGATGTTTTTGTGCTGGTGGCGCTTCCCTTTGAAGAGGGTCATCACATGCTACTTTGCTATGATGAGATTTCCTTGAAGTACCTCCAATCGAAAGGTCAAGATGTGACCTTCTCAGCAAATTGGGAGATTCTTTTATTCGGTGAGTACTGGGTGAACATGAATTCTAGTAATAAGTAGAAAAACCTAACTAACTAAGGGGAAGATTTTATATTTTTAATCCATAATTGGTGACTAGAAAATCCTTGTGATGGCCTACAATTCGATAAGGCAACTATTTTATGTAGTTCATCGTTCGGGTGATCAACAGTGCTGTTATGAAACAATCAGAGCTGGTTATTCAAGGTTTCAAAATTTCAGTGCCCGCCATACTTATACGCTCCATGGAAATGACTTAACCCTCTAATACCCAAATTTTTGATTTTGATCTAAATATCATTTTTCGTCATCTAAAATCGATTTAAACATGTTTTAGAAAATGATTCTTTTTAATTCTCGATTTTGTGAATTTTGATTTTTGATTTTTCTAATTTTTATTTTTGAACATCCCTGCACTTTTATATTTTTCCTGGAAGCCTATTTGGCCTTCCGATTTTTCAAGACGAAAACATTTTGAGATTTTATGATTACACAGCGTAACAAAAATTAACTTTTGGTCTGTCTCAAGAGCAAACTTATGTGTCTCTGACAGATTTTGGGCCGCTGAATCCGAATCCGGGCTCAGATTTGCTCCAACACGTCACAATTTTGAGCTATACCTCAATTTATAGGGCAAAATATGTGATTTTGGGCTTTTTTGACTGCATGCCATTAAGTATGAAGATATTTTTTTTTAAGCAATCAAAAGGTTAGTTGGTCAATTAACATCTAAATTAACGACTCATGCAAAAAAAAAATCGTTTTACCAAATCGAATTTGATAGTTTTAAGCGATTTATGTTGGGTACGATATTTCCCATACAAGTCACCCTTCAAAAGTTGCATGCAAGTTTTCATACTAACATAAAATGCTTAAATCTGTCAAATTTGATTGGGTAAAACGAAATATTTTGCATGAGTCGTTAATATAAATGTTAATTGACCAATTAACCTTTTGATTGCTTAAAAAAATATATCCATGCTTAATGGCTTGCAGTCAAAAAAGCCCAAAATCGCATATTTTGCCCTATAAATTGAGGTATAGCTCAAAATTGTGACGTGTTGGAGCAAATCTGAGCCCGGATTCGGATTCAGCGGCCCAAAATCCTTAGGAGACACAGAAGTTTGCTCTTGAGACAAAAAAATGTTGCGCTGTGTTATTGTTAAATTTTTATTTTTTTTTTTATTTTTTTTTCATAGAAAAATTATTTTCCGTGTAACTTTTAGGAAAATAATTTAAGAGTGTATTCAACTCTATTGAACTCTTCTACTATGATAGAATGATTAAGGAAAAATTTAAACTATGTAAATTATTGCGATTAAATACAAAAGAAACAATGACATTCAAAAGGTGACCAAACATCATTTTTTCAATGATTTTTAAAAAATGTTAATACGCTTTAAAAGACGCCAAAAACCATTGTGAGATATACAGAACAGTCCTAAATATCAGCTAATAATATAAAAAAATTGATTGCCCGGGCAAAAAAAAATACAAAAATGCTCAAACTATACCCCGTCTAAAGGCGGGATTGGGTATTAGAGGGTCAAATATTGCGCCTTACCCACATTATTTGATTTATGAAATTTTCCTAATCTTGACGGTATTGCTTAAGCAAAAGAAATGACGTGCATTCGATCTTAGTTTTGTCTCATCATTAGAAAAAAAATTAAAATTTCACCGATGTCTTATGAAAAAATGAGCTTAATATAATCTTAAAATTCTATGTGACAATATTACCGCTGCTCAAAACAAAACATACTTATATCTAATAACAAATTTCGTAGAAACCAAAAATAAAATGAATCTTTTTTCCGCTAATAGAAACAATAGAATGTTACGCGAGCAGAGGAAAATAGCAAATTAATAACAACAGAATCACATAGCCTGTTTTTATATAATAATTTGTTATTGGTAACTTATCAAAATATATCATTTTAATAACATGTTTTTTTGGGCAATCTTAATTTGTTATGTTCAAGTTATTGGGATATATCAATAAGATAACATTTCAATATTATATTTTGTTGTAGAACAAGTATAGTTATTATTCTACTATAGAGAATGTAGAAATATGTGATGAACAATAACACAACAATTACAATCCTCCAGGATTTTTTTTTTCAAATTCTTCAAATTTCTCAAGAAAATCTTGTAGAATTGCTTCCAAAGATTGTTATTCCATCACAACCTTTCTCACAGAGATCCGGAGAGCTCTTTCTAGATTCTTGCAGAATTTCCTCCAGGGATTCCTTCAGGAATTTAGTAACTTTTGCTGAAACTCTTTCATAAATCATTGTTGCTCAGCAATTTCTTCGGTAATTCCTCTTGAAACTTCTCAAGAAATGCTCCATTAAGATCCTCCAGAAGTTTTTCCAAATCTTCTCCATGGATAATTTATGATTTAATTAGACCATTTTTCAAAGATTCATTCATAAATTGTTTCGAATGCTTCGAGATTTTTTTCCAATAAATCATTAATGAATTCCTGCATAAATTACTCCTTGGCTTGGCATTCCTTTTCCAGGATTTTTTGAAGAAATTTTTAAGGGAATACCAGTAGAAAGTCTGTAGTTCTTCGAGATAGGGTCTGTGACCATTTGAACAGTGGGACCTATTTTGGGCCTTTGCTGCTATTACTTCAATTAATTTTGAACCAATTGACTTGATTTTTGGGACACGGCGAGGTACATACTTCAAAAAATTAAATCCTTTCAAATTTTTTTCAGTGCTTCTTTGAAGCAGAACTTGTTTTTGTTTCTGCAGGATTTCTATCCGAAATTCAAATTTTTTTAAGAGCACATTCCTGGAGTAAATTGTAAAAAAAGATAAATGTATAATAAAGAATTAGTGATGGGTAAATTTTTGAAGGAGGAAAAATTTGGAGATATTTCTGAATTAGTCTGACGAAGAGTTTGTAATGAAATCTTAGGAGAAATTTTGAAAGGATTTCTGTATTGGGAATCGCTGGAAAAATTGATGTTGGAATCCGTAGAATATATTGTGAAAAAATATACCCGGAGGGATTTTTGTAAAAATCAACGAAGCAATTTCTGATGAAACCCATGGAAGGTTTTCTAGAGGAGTTCTTGGAGAAATTTCCTCTAGGAGGAGTTTTTAAAGCAACCCTTGGCAGTTGATCTGAAATAATCGTTGGAGAAGTTCCACAATGAATCCTTCTAAAATTTTCTGCAAGAAATTCCTCAAGGCCAACCAAGCAACTGACGGAACGTTAAACACGTTTTAGAAGGATATTATTTTTATTTTGATTTGTTCATATCTGAGCAGTATTTTTGGCTGATGGCAAATGACCGTGATGTTCAAATTTATGCCAAAATTTTCAGTCGATCTTCACTGTACGTGCTGCCTAATTTTCATACTTTTAGCCGTCACACACACACTAAGAAAAACGCATTGCAAAAAGTTCTGAAAATTGGACCCGATGTAAAAAATTTTGCATATGAACTTCTGTTCTATTTCACTGAAGAATTTCTTGAATGGAATATTGTTTGCTAGCTCCATACTGAGAGAAAGCCGTACATTAATAAACAGATGGAAAAACGTGTGCAACATGATAGGGCCCTTGTGTTACAGGCTTTATTAAGTAACAATTTTTCACTGTGCAACCTTTACATAGACGTAGATGTAAATGACTCTGATGTAAACATTAGAACACCCTTAAACTTACAAGCATTGCGTATTGTAAGATTAGGTCTTGAAGGGCGAAAAATGTTGGCATCTCGTTTGAGATTAAGTTTCACAACACGTAAAAATACGTGTTTCGACTTGTGAATTTACAGCTTCAAAGACGTTCGTATATTTCAGCTTCAGAAACCTAAAATTATATAACTTTACTGTGCGTAACCTGTAACAAAAGGACCCCGTAATATCACACACATGTCTATCAGGTTAGGAATTTACAATTTGCTCTCAGTATGAAGCTAGCTTTCAATGTGCTGCCACGCAATAAGTTATTCAATCCAAAATTCATGAAAATGGAATGCGAATTTAATGCTACTTTTTTATGTCGGGTGTGAATTTCAAAATATTTTCTGTTTACAGTTAATATTACAAATTGGCAGCGGCTTCTGACTTAATTTCTTTTCATTAGAGAAGGCATAGCTATAATAATTACAGGTAAAAATATAGAAATATACCTTTAACTACAGATACACAGTTAAAACCCCAAATTAATCCACCTAGTGGTGATAGTGCCTTTCTCGTCGAATATGTACTCATGGAGCATCCATTGATTACGTAACGCTAAAATTGACATTTTTCGACCCCCCTCCACCCCTCAGTTGACTGCTTGACCACCTACACTATCACTGGAGGCCGATCCATATCAAGACGACAATTACAAGCTAGGATTTAACTTTTTTTACACATCACTTTGCGATCTTCGACAAAGTTGTTATTGCACACTTTAGGTAGCTTTAGGTTATATGTTCATGCTAACTGTTAGTCAGCGATTTAATGTATCGCATTTATGGGTTTTGTTAACTTTTCCGTTTTCCAATTCTGGTGGGACACCCGGAGCTAGTAGCACTTCCGGAAGTATCTTATGTTGCCTATTTTCTTATCATCCGGTTACTGACAAAAAAAGCGATTTGATGTACCGCAAGCATGGGTTTGGTTCAGTTTTATATTTGACCACTTCTAGTGGTACACCCAGAACCGGTTCCGGAACACTTACAGTGTTTGCCAAACCAATAAGACATTTCATACAAAATGGCAAAGATTGACGATATGGTACTCGATTTGGCAGAAATTTCGGCAGACGACATGGATTTACGGGAATTTTGATTTATATTAAATTGATTGAGTTTTGTACATGGTCAATTTTTTTCATTTGATCAATTCCTGCGCCAAAACGTTATTTGAGGCTATTGAGTTCACTTTCATATTTGGCCACATTCGGTGGGACACACGCAACCAGTTTCGGTACACAAACGGTTCAGATATGGTCTGAGACTATTTTCCTGCTTACCATTTATTAGGTGATCGGAAAGACGGCGGTATAATGTGTCGCATGCATGGGTTTTGTTCACTTTTATATTTGGCTACTTCTGACGGGACACCCGGAACCGGTTCCGGAACACTACCAATTCAGATATATGTAGTCTGAGACTATTTTCAGACTAACCGTTCATCAGATCATCGAAAAATCAGCGATTTGATGTGTCGCATGCAAAGGTTTGGTTCTCTTTTATATTGGCCACATCCGGTGGGACACCCAGAACTGGTTCCGGTACACTACCGGTTCAGATATGGTTGAGACTATTTTCCTGCTTACCCTGTATCAGGTTATCGAAAAAGCTGCGGTTTGATGGGTTGCATGCATGGATTAGGCTCACTTTTATATTAGGCCACTTCCGGCGGGACACCCGGAACCGGTTCCGGAACACTACCGGTTTAATATATAGTCTGAGACTATTTTCCTGCTAACCGTACACCAGATAATTGAAAATGCCGTGGTTTGATGGGTCGCATGTATGGGTTTGTAGAATTTGCAAATCTGGCGCTTTCCTGAGGTACCGGTCCGGAACACCTAAATGGCCATAACTCCGGAACGGCTGGACCGATCTGAACCATTCTCAATAGGAAACAATGGAACCAGACTCCGCGTCGAATGAACCATCGGTCATTTAAATCGGTTGAGGTTTACTGCCAAAAAGTGATGTGAGTTTTTTTGTACACATACACACATACACACATACATTCATACACACATACATACAAACACACAGACATCACCTCAATTCGTCGAGCTGAGTCGATTGGTATAGAAGACTTGACCCCTCCGGAGGCTCTATCAAATTTTCGTTTTAGGAGTGAACATATAGCCTTTCGGTACACCTTGGTGCACGAGAAAGGCAAAAAGGTTACACTGAAGTTTTTTTTTACGACGGTAATGGTCCCGCGTAAAAAAAACCGCGTAAAAAAACCGCGTTATTTCAAGACCCGTCGTAAAAAAAAACCGCGTTATTTCAAGACCCGTCGTAAAAAAAACCGCGTTATTTCAAAAAACGTCGTAAAAAAAGTCAAGTCACGTTAGATGTGGTGCTGACTATTTTACGCGTGTTTTTGAAAAAACGCGGATTTTTTTTACGACGGTTTTTGAAATAACGCGGTTTTTTTTACGACGGGTCTTGAAATAACGCGGTTTTTTTTAGGACGGACCGCGTAAAAAAAACCGCGTAAAAAAAACCGCGTAAAAAAAAACTTCAGTGTACATCATATAAGCTGTAACAAAAGGACCCCGTCAAATCGCACATATTTTTCCATCAATTTATAGATTTACAGCATATGCTCTCAGTATAACGCTTGTATTTGACAAATATTTAATGTAAAATAGAGTGAAATGAAATAGAAATTTATATGCTGATTTTGTTTACGTTAGGTAAAATTTTCTTGCTGTGTAGTTATGGTTCTGTCACATTTGCCCGAAATTCATTCGCCCGAATTTCAAATGCCCGAATGACAAACGCCTGAATGTAACAAACGCCCGAAAGTCATTCGCCCGAAAACACCATTCGCCCGAAAAGACCATTTACCCGAAATACCATTCGCCCGAAAAGACCATTCACCCGAAAGACCATTCGCCCGAAAACCATACTAATCTTGAAAACACTTTTCTGAAATCAATTCAGGCGTCGTCCACGCGTATGGCTGAACGCCATTATCAACTAAAAGTAACTGCAACCATTTTCGTCAGAGGTTTTTTCTTTCTTTGGACACAGTTTGATTTAAGACATATACTGTTACAAACATTTTCGGCAATCTAGCTGTGGAAACATTTATTGGAATTGTTCCTTCTTTTGTTAATAGGCTTTTCTTTCTAGTTTCTCCTTCAAGGAAATTAAATCCAATTTGATATAATTTTTTTCTGGAAATTTGCCCTTCTTTCAATCATCGGCTGTTCTTTTAAGTTAACAGGGAACCTTGACGTTTTATATTCTTACAACTTATGGATTCCGAATATGGTTTCAAAAGAACAGCTTGTTCAAATAAGAATGCTGAATTCTCGCGACTTTGACGTTTTTCTGCAACCGTTAGCTCACACGTTTAAATTTTTATCAATTATTGTACATTTGAACGAAACGTAGTTATTCCGAGTAGATCAGTCGTGAACACTATTAACTTAAAAGTGTTGACTACTCCGTGCTGAAGTTTCGGTCAACAATGCTATAACAATAAATGACCTATAATGTGATACTTTCACAAGCAATTGGGCCTCCTTCAAAACATATGCCATTCTTTCAAACTAAGCTAATATTATTACTATTGGCGCTAGTCCAGCTGTTCTGGCGATTGCTCGTACACCATGTTCTGTCCTAAAACACTCATTGTGACTCAGATAAAAACTTGTTCTAAGAAATTGCTTGGATTCGGCGGTTTTTTTTATTCGTGAATTTTAACTTAGGCTAATTTCTCACAACTGGAAACGGCGGATGACTTTCGGGCGAATGGTCGTTTCGGGCGAATGGTCATTCGGGTGATTGTCATTCGGGCGTTTGTCATTCGGGTGAATGGTTTTCGGGCGAATGTGAAAGAATCGTAGTAATAGCTTATGACACGACATATTCTGGAAACATTTGGAAATCATTGAATTAAAAGAAAGTAATCTAAATTTGAAACACGAGGCGCTTTAGTATAGAAAAATTTCCATATTTTCCGTATCTCCCCCCATTCTCAATGATGACCATACTCGACCATTTCACGCAAGTCATCCAGAAGCTTATCGTGCGAATAACAGACATTAATCAAGAGCAAATGAGCTTGAACGAATGTGAGCCCCGGCACAATGCGGCGACGGCCTTCAACTACATCATTAACTCTCTTATTGGCTAGACGGGCGAATCTGCTAACGCACGATGAAACTCTCACCCAGTACCTACGGAATGATGATGGGGCAGATTATAGCCTCCTTCCTAGCATGGACGAACCACCACCATGGAGGGAAATCGCAAGCATGCGAATATTCCACTTATACGAAAATTATCATGAAACGCCCTGTGCCACGAAAAATGTCGGAAAGGCTCAGTCCTTCCACATGAAAAAAAAACCGACGGAAACCAGGTGGAGCATTGCCGGCAACATTTCACAGTGGGGGATCATATGTTCAATCTGGACCAAACTCAAATTTAAGTCACCCAAACGTAAATGAGCATAATATTGAAAACTTGCATGCATGAACTTTGTCACGTTGAACATTCAAGCCTTACGGACGGACAGTTAGGTAGTTTATGTTTTGCTCTTCTACCATTTCGCCATTTATTTCCGAATCAACCCCACTGTGCCTGTGTCGCCGTCAAGTCGTTCCTCGTACTCATTCTTCGGAAACTTCTCCGGGAAGCAAATCTGCCATTCAAGCGGTATCTTTATGGTGCTGTTTTCTCGGTGACTTGCCCCCGGCCGGCCCCCTCAAGTTCGGTCCCAGCCAGTATTGTCCCTGGCTTACCAACAAGTTCGAATGAAGAAAGTTTTCCTGCTTGACTGACGGGGCGTATGTACCTACCTACCAGGCTACCTTCCGCGCGTGGGAACTTTTCTCCTAGGAGTGCACAACCCTCCGCTGTCTTTGTGGCTGGAAGCCATATGCAAAAGCCGATACTAAGAATCTAAAATTTCTGGGATTTTTTTTTTTCAGAGTCAGGTAAAAAGTTTCTTTTAAGAAGTAACCATCATCGAATAAACAGCTTATGGGGAGGCGAGAGTGGAAAAATTGAAAAGATGCTTTCGCAAGGTGATAAAAGTTTATGGGTGTTATTGGCAAAAATAGGAAAGAAAAGGATGGCCCGGCCCCGTATATCAGCTTCTTCCGAGGGAACGCCAAAACTTTGTAAGAGCCGATATCGATACGGATGCTGTAGGAACGTTAAAGTGAATGTGACTTTATACGTGCAATTATTGCGGATGGATGAACCGGGATTTGTTAACGATTCCAAGAAATAATCTACTATGTTTTGGAATGGGTAAAAGTTTCCTCTCAGGGAATGTGTTTGTTTGTTTGCTTTTCATTAATTAATCATGCATACTCAGAAATTGCTTTGATAACACCAGAACTCAAGAAAACTCGTTTTCTACGTCTTGACATCATGCTGGGAGTGCTATTTTACATTGATATTTTATATGTCTAGGAAAACAGTGAATATAAAACACTACGTCGAAAATAGGGTAGCGAACCACTTGGGCAGCGGCCGGTATTTTGGGCACTCTTTGCTATAACTCAGTCAATTCCAAACCAATTGATACTATGCGTATCTCATCGCGTTCCAAAAATTGTGTCAATTGGTTCAGAATTGGCTAAGTTATAGCAGAAAAGTGCCCAAAATATAGGCTGACCAGATTTGTCCCGTTTAAATACATATGCTGGAAACTCAACAAAAAATAAATCATTGTCCGAAAACAGAATTGGATGTTAAAAATAATGCTATGTCAGGGGGAAAGAACGAATCAATCAGGTAAAAACATAAACAATGTTCCAGTGGCGAGTATTTGAAAATTAAGTTGTCCCGTTAAATACGGGACGGATTATCAGCTTACCAAAATAGGACCCCTGCCGAGATGGTTCCACTTCCCTATGTCATCTTTATTCATCTGTTTGTAAAAATCATCTCTATGTGATGGAGGTGGCAGTGCAGCAACTTGACTCCATCACTGACTTCACGTCCGCAAAGTCATATATTGGAAAAGACCTCAAGTAAAATCAGAGCTGATTACTCAAGGTTTTTAAACCTCAGCGCACTCCATACTGGTATTCCCCAATGGAAATTACTTCAATATTGCTCCCAACGAGGAATTATTCCGGGGAAATCCCTCCACGTATATTGTTTACACGAAATTTTTACGCACTTATCGTGGAAGGCGCATCCTTGCAAGAAATCCTTTTATGAGCTCAATCTAACTAACTAACTAAACTCTTCTAAAAAGATTAGAATACCTCCAGAAACACTACCAGAAAATTGCTTTGTAGGTTATTTCAAGGTTATATTCACATTTAAAAAGACACGGACACGTTTGATGCTTCCAGTGAGCTATTTGCTCTTTGAAGGAAGCACGACACTAGACAACGGACTAGCATGCAACGCCCAGTGGCACAGCCGAAAACTTTTCCTGACCGCTGCGGCGGGAATCGAACCCGCGCTCCTTAGCACGATGCGACTAAAGGCTTGGTGACCTTAGCCGCACGACCACGAAGCCACACTAATTTACCGCAATTGGGTTGTTTAGTGAATAAAATATTGCTATTTTCTATAGCCTATTCGAAATAGCTATTTTTTTTTTAGTATAACGTATTTTTATTGGATTCCAATACCTTTATTTTGATGGTTAAATTAACAAAACAGTTTTAATTTTCGTGGATAGAATGACAGTTCAATCGATAAAGTGACAGTTCGACCCGAACACAAAAAAAAATCCCCATTCAAACTTTAAATGCATTTTAAAAATAGTTCCCGGACTCCAAAAATTATGAAATTTTGGATTTCGGCAAATTTTTGGGCGGAGAATCAGATTATGTAATAATTGGGATACCCCTAAAGAACCCAGTTCAGATCCCATTGTGATCCACTAGCCCCTGCCCAACAACTCCTATACGTACCTCCTCGTGGTACCGGCCGGAAACTATGAGCAACCTTAGGGAAGATCGGGTAACCAACCCCGGTGCGAACTTTGGTCGTTGGCTGACAGGGAAGGGGGGGGGGTTTGCTTCGGCAAACCTGAGCGTCTGTTCTCCAGGAGGAGCGGCTCACAACAGCTTCTGATCCCCATGTTAGGGGCGGCTGATCTACGTCCGAGTGCCAGGGAAGGACTCTCAGCTCAACTGTGCACTATGGTCTTCCGGAAAGTAGAGGGTTGATGTCAGGCCCTACGAGCCAGCCGTAAAAACCATTGTAACGGAAAATCAGCAACAGAATAATACGAACCGAGACCAACGGCAACGACCCCAGTGAACAAAAAGGACTTGCGATTGGAAACTCGGTACGTGGAACTGCCGATCTCTCAACTTCATTGGGAGCACCCGCATACTCGCCGATGTACTGAAAGGCCGCGGGTTCGGCATCGTAGCGCTGCAGGAGGTGTGTTGGACAGGATCCATGGTGCGAACGTTTAGAGGTAATCATGCCATCTATCAGAGCTGCGGCAACACACGCGAGCTGGGAACAGCTTTCATCGTGATGGGTAAAATGCAGAGGCGCGTGATCGGTTGGTTGCCGATCGACGAAAGAATGTGCAGGTTGAGGATCAAGGGCCGATTCTTCAACTTCAGCATAATAAACGTGCACAGCCCACACTCCGGAAGTACTGATGATGACAAGGACGCATTTTACGCGCAGCTCGAACGCGAGTACGATCGCTGCCCAAGCCACGACGTCAAGATCATCATAGGTGATTTGAACGCTCAGGTAGGCCAGGAGGAGGAATTCAGACCGACGATTAGTAAGTTCAGCGCCCACCAGCAGACGAACGAAAACGGCCTACGACTCATTGATTTCGCCGCCTCCAAAAATATGCCCATACGTTCACTTTTTTCCAACACAGCCTCATCGTTACACCTGGAGATCACCACAGCAGACGGAATCTCAAATCGACCACGTTCTAATTGACGGACGGCACTTCTCCGACATTATCGACGTCAGGACCTATCGTGGTGCCAACATCGACTCCGACCACTATCTGGTGATGGTCAAACTGCGTCCAAAATCTCTCCGTCATCAACAATGTACGGTACCGGCGACCGCCACGGCACAACCTAGAGCGACTGAAACAACCGGATGTCGCCTCAGCATACGCGAGAATCTCGAATCCGCGTTGCCAGACGAGGGCGAGCTCGATGTGACCCCTCTAAAGGAATGCTGGAGTACAGTGAAAGCAGCCATCAACGACGCAGCCGAGAGCACCATCGGGTACGTGGAACGGAATCGACGGAACGAATGGTTCAACGAAGAGTGCAGAACGGTTTTGGAGGAGAAGAACGCAGCGAGGGCGGTATTGCTGCAGCAAGGGACTCGACAGAACGTGGAACGTTACAAACAGAAGCGGAAACAGCAGACCCGCCTCTTTCGGGAGAAAAAGCGTTACCTGGAAGAAGTGGAGTGTGAAGAAATGGAACTGCTGTGCCGTTTCCAAGAAACACGGAAGTTCTATCAGAAGCTCAACGCATCCCGCAACGGCTTGGTGCCGCGAGCCGAAATATGCAGGGATAAAGACGGAGGCCTCTTGACGAACGGACGTGAGGTGATCGAAAGGTGGAAACAGCACTTCGATTAGCACCTGAACGGCGTAGAGAATGTAGGCATGGGAGCCCACGGCAGCGGAGGAAACGACGACGGCAGTGCAGCGAAGGACGGAAATGAGCCAATTCCCACGCTGAGGGAAGTTAAGGATGCCATTCATCAGCTCAAAACCAACAAAGCAGCTGGTAAGGATGGTATCGCAGTTGAACTCATCAAGATGGGCCCAGAAAAATTGGCCACCTGTCTGCATCGGCTGATAGTCAGGATCTGGGAAACCGAACAGCTACCGTAGGAGTGGAAGGAAGGGGTAATCTGCCCCATTCACAAGAAAGGCGACCATTTGGAATGTGAGAACTTCAGAGCGATCACCATTTTGAATGCTGCCTACAAAGTGCTATCCCAGATCATCTTCCGTCACCTGTCGCCTAAAATGAATGAGTTCGTGGTAAGTTATCAAGCTGGTTTCCCCGACGGCCGGTCGACAACGGGCTAAATCTTCACCGTATGGAAAATCCTCCAGAAATGCCGTGAATACCAGGTCCCAACGCATCACCTGTTCATCGACTTCAAAGCGGCATACGACAGTATCGACCGCGCAGAGCAATGGAGAATCATGGACGAAAACGGCTTTCCAGGGAAGCTGACTAGAGTGATTAAAGCAACGATGGATGGTGTTCAAAACTACGTAAGGGTTTCGGGTGAACTATCCAGTTCATTCGAATCTCGCCGGGGAATGCGACAAAGTGATGGACTCTCATGCCTACTCTTCAACATCGCTCTGGAATGTGTGATGCGACGAGCCGGGCTCAACTGCCGGGGAACGATTTTCACAAAATCCGGACAATTTGTTTGCTTTGCGGACGACATGGACTTATTGCCAGAATATTTGGAACGGTGGCAGAGGTGTATGCCCACCTGAAACGCGAAGCAGCAAAGGTCGGACTGGTGGTGAATGCCTCAAAAACAAAGTACATGCTGGTAGGCGGAACCGAAAACGACCGGATCCGTCTGGGTAGTAATGTTACGATAGACGGGGATACTTTCGAGGTGGTGGAAGAATTCGTCTACCTCGGATCCTTACTGACGGCTGACAACAACGTGAGCCGTAAAATTCGAAGGCGCATCATCAGCGGAAGTCGGGCCTACTACGGGCTCCAGAAGAAACTACGGTCGAAAAAGATTCACCAACGCACCAAATGTACAAAACGCTAATAAGACAGGTGGTCCTCTACGGGCACGAGACATGGACCATGCTCGAGGAGGACCTGCAAGCAGTCGGAGTTTTCGAGCGACGCGTGCTAAGGACGATCTTCGGCGGTGTGCAGGAGAACGGTGTGTGGCGGAGAAGGATGAACCACGAGCTCGCTGCACTTTACGGCGAACTCAGCATCAAGAATGTGGCCAAAGCCGGAAGGATACGGTGGGCAGGGCATGTTGCAAGAATGCCGGACAACAACCCTGCAAAGCTGGTGTTTGCAACTAATCCGGTTGGCACAAGAAGGCGCGGAGCGCAGAGAGCACGATGGGGGACCAGGTGGAGCGCGACCTAGCGAGCATTGGGCGCGACCGAGGATGGAGAGCGGCAGCCACAAACCGAGTATTGTGGAGTACTATTGTTGATTATGTCTTGTCTTAATGATGTTGAACAAATAAATGTATGTATGCATGCAATCATCAGTATCGTTGACGACATTACGCTGGAGGTCTACGGTAAATCGATCGAAGAAGCGGAATTGTCTGCAGCCCACTTGATCAAGGTTGTGAAGGCGTGGATGAGATCCAGGTAACTGGAGTCAGCTCACCACAAAACTGAGGTGATGTACAGTGGGAAAAAATGGAGCCAAAATCGCAATTTTTAGAAGCCGCTGGTTTGGAAAAGCATCAAATACCTATTTCTATGTAAAAAATGACAAACAATCGAATGGTGGTGGTCTCGTTTTGTGCAGACCACGGGAAAGGTCCCATTTCGCCCCATTTTGCCCTTTTTTGCACTATTTTTATGCAAAACATAACAAAGTATCAAAGATAAACCTCTGCCGCCGACATATAACCCGGGAAAACGTTAAACACTATAGTAGAGGTTGTTCTCAATTGAAGTGGAACATTTCCGTGCTGACCAGATCACTATAACGCCCCATTTCGCCCCACACTACTTATTAATTATGAAAAAACTAGTTTTATCCATGGATTTTCAAGCAGTTTTCGATGTTTCCATTCAAATCATAGCAATCATGATGCAAATATTCTTAAACAACTGGATAGAGTTGATTTCCACCATGGCATAGCACGAGTTCTCCCTTATTTTCATGTTTCGGTGCTAAATTTTACCAAAAAGCATATGAAGATCTCCGCTAACGATCTGTATCTATAAAAAATCGTTCAATATTTTAGCGAAGATGATCCACAATGAGGGTGGAACATTTTCATGTTGCCCATATCACTATAATGTCCCATTTTGCCCCATATTCCTTAAAATTTATTAAAATGACTTTTTT